>NW_028318162.1:630203-945305 GCF_062004578.1 Staurois parvus | reverse complement strand
AAGACTCAGGGCCGGTTCACACCAGAAAACATGTTCTGTGAATGTTTCCTGCACCACAGGTGAACGCACTGGTATTGTGATCTGCATGCAGGTGCCAATGTGATGCTAATGAAACCCCAAACGCAGAACAAAATTACAGGGTGCTTGTGGACACTAAATCGCATGGTAGCGCAATATCATGGGCTGTCGAAATGCACCGCGTGGGAATTAATGAAAGCCCTCAGGGCTCAGTGCAACTTTTCTTTAAATTGCTGCAGGGATTAGCTAGGTGGTTTCTTTGTGAAAGAAGCCAGACTTTAAGAATGCAGACAACTTCATTGCTCTGCTATTCAATGCTGTTATGCACACTCAGTAGCTGAGTTATAATATAGAAAAACAGGCAGCTAACAGGGTAGCAAGTGTCTTAATTAACCATTTGCCGCCCACCCTATGGCCGAATGGCGGCCGGCAAATGTCATCAGCGTTCCAGGTAGACGCCATATGGCGTCCTCCCGCACATGCGCAGATTGCACTCCTGCAGAGCCGTGCAGCGGCGCGATCTGTCACCGGCTGTGTACCTCGGACACGGCCGATGACAGATCTGAGTATCGGCCCCCCGTTGCCGGTATCATGTGACCTGCTGTGACCAATCACAGCAGGTCACATGACAGTTGTATTCAATGGATGGCTTCATTCATGCCATCCATTGTATACTAGTGTCTAGCTGTGAATGGTCACAGCTAATCACATCACATGTCATGTGATTAGCTGTGGCCAAATCACAGCTAAGCACAAAAAAAAAAAAAACCCTGAATGAATCGATGTCATTCAGATAAATGCTTGCTTATAGCAAAGTAATTCTTTGCTATAAGCAAATTGTATATAGAAAAAAAAAATACTGATCACTTCCCCAAAGTAGTACAATGTTACTATGGTAACATTGTACTACTTTGGTCATAGTGAAATATGAAAAAAAAATCTTAAAAAAAAAAAAATGTAATAAAAAAAAAAAAATATATATATATATATATATTTTTTTCATACTGTCACCAGTCAGTGTACCTGATCACCGCCATGCCAGTTATATAATGACGCTGTACTGCACTGGTGACAATATGTAAAAAAAAAAATTGTGAAACTAATTTTTTTAAATTTTTTCATTTTCCGAAAAATTATGACAAAAAAAATACAACTTCAAAAAACTCGCCATGCCTCTTATGAAGTACGTCGGACTGTCTATCTGCAAAAAGGGGTCATTTGGAGGATATCTGTACTGTTCTGACATTCTTGGACCTCAAGATATTAGATTGGCCGTCAGTACTTCAGGATTGATCAATATTCAGATCTATACCATAGTTTGTGAACTCTATAACTTTCCTACCAACTAAATAATACATCCTAATTTGGGTTATTTTCACCAAAGACATGTAGCAGAATACATCTTGGCCTAAATTTATGAAGAACAATTATTTATTTGCAAACTTTTATAACAGAAACAAAGAAAAACGTGTGTTTTTTTCAAACTTTTTGGTCTTTTTTTGTTAATTTAGCAAAAAATAAAAACCCCAGCGGTGATTAAATACCACCAAAAGAAAGCTCTAGTTGTGTGAAGAAAATGATAAAATTTTAATTTGAGTACAATGTTGTATGACTGCGCAATTGTCATTCAAAGTGTGAGAGCACTGAAACCTGAAAACTGGCCTGGGAAGGAAGGTGTAAAATTGCCCGGTATTGAATTGGTTAAAGTGACCTTTGGCCTAAGGCAAGAGAAGATGAAGTAATCAATGGTGGGAGTAGGCATCTTTCCTAGGTAATGACTGAATATTCAGGTTCTTGAATAAGCCCAACTGTAGTAGGTTCGCTTTAAAGCCATATCGTGCTTTTTTATTAGCGTTCTTTAAATGGGGGAAGGAGTTCTGACTGCACAGGCATGCATATTTTAACACTCTTTGACTAATTACTTGCATTTATTTTCGTTTTTCTATTTGTACCAGTAGACATATTTTAGTAGTAAATTTCGGTGGTCGTTTTCATCTAATGCATAACATGTTTAACTTTTTAGGTAAGAAAAACTTTGGCATTCAGCAGACCCATCCGCTGATCTGACTCACACATAGCGTGATTGGTTACACCGGATCTACAGCTTTATTTGCTTTGGCTGGCCGTGTTTCTTTAGGAAGAGAAATCATCAAACTAAAGTACTTCCTCTGTGTATTGTCACAGGAAACACTACTTCTGTGCTTTTTCAAATACCGTAGTCTTTTTTTTTTCTCCAACAGACCCAGCCTTACAATTAAGTGCTAGACTCCCGATAGACCCCATATAACCCATAACTTGAATCCATTGCTAGAGGTTAAGGCGATGAATTGATATGAGAAAGACTGTAAGACTAGTTATTTTCCTGTATGAAGATATAATTTGTGTATGAGCCTTAAAAAAAATAAAATGCATTTATTTAAAACAGCTGTAAATGTTTGAATGCGGTGCTGGCGAGGTCAGAGGTCAACTTTAACACTGCTCTCAGTGGAACTTTGAAGCTGACATTTTGCAGATTATATGTGTCTCTGAACACACTGGGCATGGCATATAAATTGAACTAAGAGGCCCCTTATTTGTTCTCTGTTTTTTTATGAGCCAATAGAGATCTTCTTTGAAGCAGCATACGCAAGGGAAGAAAAGTAATTTTAATGTTCTAGGACCATTGGCAATAAATCATGTTAACATCGTCATTCCCATTCCACAAGGGTGTACATTTAGGATTTTTTTTAAGTGGTGTTGGGGTAAGATTTTGCTCAAATGTTTTTTGATATTGGCAAATAAAAAAAATCCTGTGTTACATGGCTTGAATGATTACACAGAAAATAACATACTAAAAGGCCTAATTCAAGTTTTGTACTTTTCCTAGGCAGGAATAGAGCTTGGGTAGCAATTAAAATTATTTTTTTAAGGAATGCAAAGTTCTATTTTATATATTTTATTACTCTCTTTTCAATTAGGCAAAATAAACTATTCATTATGAATGTTTCATTTTACCCATTTTCAGGTAGTAGGTTTTCTGTAGGCTGCTTCCTATAATTCTGGGCTAAAAATGAACCTCAATGGCCCAGAAGAGGAACTCACCACTGCTAGTAGAGGAAGCAATGATTTAGTCATACTTGCACTACTAAGTATGCAGGAAGCGCCTGAATTCCTTATTAGAAATCCTTGTAATAACTTTGTTCAATAACATTTTTATGCATAAAATAATAGAGTTAAGCTGGCTATAGATAAAATAAATCTGTATATGCAGTAAAGCATGCTTGTTATACTCACTGTGGAACCTAAGGGGCTAATCCTCAGCATTGTGTAAAAAGAATATTTGATCCTGTCTTCGCTGATCCTCCCCTTCTTCCAGTGTCCCCCTCTTATCTGCTGATAAAACTTATCATGTGGAGTCACTCTGCACATGCTCAGTTTGGTGTGTATCTCTAGAGAGGTTTTTTTTTTTATAAACTTGAGAGTGTGCATGTGATCAGCACAGGGCCAATCAGCGGTGTCCAGACAGAGATCTAGAGAGTCACAAGACTGCTCTAACTGCTGATGAGAAAAGGTATTTAGCAGTTTATATTTACTAAAATAATTGCACTTCCATGTTGTGTGTACTGTGAGAGACCAGATATAATGTATGCAGGGTCTGGGGTTTAGTAACATTTTAAGGGCCTTCTCTGTTTGGTCTGCACAATCTATGTTTTTCTACTATCTGCAGTCAAGGCTCAGGGTGAAGCATCTATATAACACTCCAGTGTTCAATATAAGACAAAACACTACAACAACTTATGGTGTCACGTACCGTAGATACTGAGCCTGACGAGAAGAGGAAGGGCTCCCGTACAGGTCTGGCTCGAGGGCTACCGGTAGTGGGACAGTAGCCACAGGAGCATGGCGAGGTACTAGTGCCTGTTATCAGTCCAGTAGTCCGTGTGTCAGCAGTAGTCATTAGGCAGGTGAAGCAGCAGGACAGGTTGAAGGCAGATTTCCTGGCACAGATCTTGGCTGTCAGCAGGTTGTAGGTTTGCAGTAGGGAGCAGAATCCAGATGCGGACTTGCAGGGCTGATGAGCTGTCGGGAGCAGGATGGAAGATGCGAGGTCAGATGAGCCGGGTCGGTAACAGTCGGGCAGATCAAGCATAGACAGTAGACAGCAGAGTAGTCAGGTCACAGGCCAGGTCAGCGGCGGAGGTTCAGTCAGACCAGGGTAGGAGGCAGAAGAGTAGTCCTAGACAAGCCGGGGTTGGGGCAGGTAGCAGACAAGCGAAGATCAGGAGCAAGCCAGGTTAGTATCAGAAGTTGGGCACAAGAATCAGGAACACACTCAGAAGCTGTAGACCAAACAGCAATGAATCAAAACTGCAGCCTGTTTAAATAGCCCTTTTAACAGGCACGTGCCTGAATGCATAATTGCACATGCCCAAGTCCACGCACATCTGTGTGACCCGTTATTGTTCTGCACATGCGCATACTTATGCGCCGAGAATCCTCACTTGCACTATGGGCAAGCCTTTCCTGACATTTCCCCCTCTATATGGGCCCAACTGGTTCCTCTTTTGTGAGTGACTGCAAAAAAATGCACGAATCAAGTCCATAGTATGCACATTATGTACCAACTCCCAAGAATTTTCCTCTGGCCCTTTCCATTTAATCAGATATTGAATCTGACCCCTTCTGCAGTCCAAGATAGCCTCAACCTCAAACTCCTCATCCCCATTAATAATTACAGGTTCGGGAGGCCTCAATCTCCGATCAGGGAAAGGATTTGGCACTGCGGGTTTCAGTAAAGAAACGTGAAATACTGCATGGACTCTAAAGGATTCTGGTAAAGCTAGTTCATACGAAACATCATTAATCTTTCGGCTTATGGGAAATGGTCCCACAAACTTGGGTGCCAACTTCCTAAAAGGATATGTCATCTTCAGGTTTTTTGTGGCAAGCCAAACCCGGTCTCCTGGCTGTAGGATCAGTTCTCCCCTTCTTTTTTTATCAAAAACCTTCTTGTTGTCCTCCAAAGTGCTTTGGGCGGCTGGAACAGAGGATTAAAGGATAAGATCAAGTAAGAAGGTGGGGTGAAACCCATAGTTGGCAAAAAATGGGGACTGCTTGGTAGCCGAATGACTGGAATTATTGTAAGCAAACTCTGCTAGCGGCAGCAGTGATACCCAGTCATCCTGGACAAATGAAGTAAAACACCGAATATACTGCTTCTGAGTTTGGTTTGTCTGCTCTGTCTGCCCGTTGGTCTGAGGGTGATAAGATGAGGAAAAAGACAGTTCCATTTTCAAGGTTTCACACAGTGCCTTCCAGAATCTTGATGTAAAAATTTAACTCCCAGAGAGACAATGTTTGCAGGAACTCCATGGAGCCTGGCAATTTCTTTGACAAAGACCCGAGCAGTATCAATAGCAGATGGTGTATTTTTCAGAGGCAAGAAATGGACCATCTTTGATAATCGATCCACTACCACAAAGATAGCAGTAGAACCTTCAGAAGGTGGAAGTTCTACTATAAAGTCCATAGAGATCATTTTCCATGGTCTATCAGGTATGGGCAAAGGTCTGAGCAACCCCCAGGCCCTATTTTGGGTACTTTTATTCTGAATACAGATGGTACATGTGCTCACATAGGCCTTACAGTCCTTTTCCATATCTGGCCACCAGAATGTACATTGTGCTAACCAAACAGTCTTGTACACCCCAAAGTGGCCTGCCAAAGGGTGATCATGACAGTATCCCAGGACAGAGACCCGCACATTTTCTGGTACAAAAATTTGCTCATCTTGCCACAGTAGACCGTCTTTGCCTTGCAGTGTGACCCCGGGAGGGCTGGGTGTTCCTGCTGATGCTTGCTACAATTGTGACAAGAGGCTGGTTTGTAGAAGCAGAAAGTTCCCCTGCTGGCAAGATAGTGTCCGGTGCCACAGTGTCTTTAGGATCCTCAAACATGCATGACAATGCATTAGGTTTGGTATTCTTGGACCAAGTCCTATAGGTGATATGGAAGGCAAATCTTGAAAAGAACAGTGCCCATCGGGCCAGACGTGGCTTGAGACGTTTTGCAGTCCTTAAATATTCAAAGTTCTTAGGTTCTGTATATATCAGAATCGGATATGTGGCTCCTTCCAATCGACATCTCCACTCTTCCAGAGCTGTTTTAATTGTAAGAAGCTCCAGGTCACCTACATCATAATTCCTTTCGGCCAAGGAAAGTTTTCAGGAAAAAAATGCAACTGGATGGATCAGGTCCTTGAGTTCCTGGCGTTGGGAGAGAACTGCCCCAACTGCGTTATCTGATGCATCCACTTCTAGAATGCAAGGTAGAGTAGGATCTGGATGGCTCAGGACAGGAGCAGTTGTAAATAGCTTTTTCAAAATTTTGAAAGTAGCCTGTGCTTCAGAAGTCCAATGGAAAGGAACACTTTGCTTGGCGAGTTGTGTGATGGGCGTGATGAGAGCTGAGAAGTTCTTAATGAACTTGCAGTAAAAGTTACCAAATCCGACAAATCAATAAATTCCTTTTTTATCTGTGGGGATTGGCCACTCCAGAATTGCTGAAATTTTCTGTGGATCCATTCTAATCCCAACTGTGGAAATGATCAAGCCAAGAAACTGAATGCTCTGTTGCTCAAAGTCACATTTTTAGTCTTGGCATAGAGTCTGTGCTTACAGAGCCGTCCCAGAACACTTTTAACATGCCCCCGATGTGTCTCCAAGGATATAGAAAATGTCATCCAGATAGACTATGACGAAGATATCTAGAAAGTCTCTAAAGATATCATTGATGACATTCTGAAAGGTAGCTGGCGCGTTGCATAATCCAAAGGGCATGACCAAATACTCAAAATGGCCAAAGAGTACGAAAGGCAGTTTTCCACTCATCCCCTTCCTGGACCAAATTGTAGGCCCCTCTTAAGTCCAGTTTTGTAAAAATAACTGCAGATTTGAGTCTTTTGGAATAGTTTAGGAGCCATGGGAAGGGGATAATGATTCTTTACTGTGACTTTGTTCAGATCACAATAATCCACACATGGCCAGAGGGAGTTATATTTTTTCTCCACAAAGAATATTCCTGCCTCAGCCGGAGATGTAGACGACAAATGAACCCCTTCTGGAGGTTCTCATCAAGAAAGTCCTTTAAGGCCCCTAATTCATGTTAAGACAAATGAAAGATACGTCCAAAGGAAATCTCAGCTCCAGGCAGAAGTTCAATGGGGCAGTCGTAAGGTCTATGAGGGGTAAGGGTATCTGCCCCCTGTTTACTGAAGATATCCAAGTATGCATAGTAACATGGTGGGTGGCGGAGATGACACTGGTAGACAATGTTTCTGGCAGTAGGAAGATAGGAACTGAAGCTCTCCAGAATTCCAGTCAATTTGTGGATTATGGGCCTGTAACCATGGTAGGCCTAAAATGACAGGAAATAAAGGTGAGGCAACTTCATCTAAACGCAGCAGTTCTTGATGATAAATAGATGTAGTAGTCAGGAGAGGTGGGGTCTCTTTAGTTACTAGTCCAGATTTAATACAAGACCCATCAGCCAGAAATACTTTAAGTTCTTGTTCTTTGGGTTGTAGTGGAATGTGTTGCTGGGCTGTGAAGGACAGATCAATGAAGCAGCTACAAGCCTGGGAATCAATAATTGCAGTCACTGACACGACTCTTCTGGGAAGCTGGAAGGAAACAGGTATAGCCATATAAGTGGAGCTGGTGGACAAGGGTGACTGGTTGGCTGAGAAAGAGACAGACACTTGTGCAGCTTGGCTGGGCAGGAATGCACATAGTGACCGGCTTCTCCACAATACAGACAGAAGTTGCTCAGACGGCGGTGTTGACGTTCCTCTGGAGTCAGTGATAGGTGAAGCAGGCCAAGCTGCATAGGCTCAAGCGCCTCTGGTGTAACTGGAACAGTGTTTCCCGGTGCCGGACTGGAATGAACCGGAATCTTAGGTAGAATCCATACAGGGCGAGACGGTTGCGTGGACCTCTCCAACCTGCATTCACGCAGGCGACGATCAATGTGGATTGATAAAGTGATGAGCGCTTCCAGTAAGATTGGTACACCAACTCAGGCATGTTTGTCCTTGAGGCCTTCAGAACGACCCAAACAGAACTGGTGATGCAAGGCGGTTCGTTCCAATTAGTATCTGCACTCCAACATCTAAAGTCTGTAACATACTCCTTGGGCTGCTCTGCGGCCTTGCTGGAGCACATGTAAAGCCACTTCTGCAGTTGTGGTCCATTGTGGGTCACCATATAGCTGGAACATAGTGTAAAAGAAGGTGGACATTGTGTTCAAATATGCATGGTTTCCCTCTGGTAATCAATGAGTCTGTGGTTCACCCTGGAGAAGCGATATGACAAATCCCACCTTAGTAGATTCTGAGGAAAAGGTCCGTGGCTGGAGATTGAAATAGAGCTGACATGCGTTACGGAAAGCTCTAAATTTACTTCAGTCGCCAGTGAACTGCTCTGGGGTAGGTACCCGAGGCTCAGGAGGTGGCATCATGACAGCAGGATTACAAAGAGTCTCTGTTGGGACTGTAGCTGCGGCTGGAGAGGAAGCGAGTGCAAGAGTAATTGGAGATGTAGCCAGGGACTGTACACGTTCCTCCAGGTGCACATAAGTTTCCTGTAGAGTCTTAACTGCTTGGGTAAGAGCCACCAGGTGCTGACAAATCTCATCCAACGGAGAGGGTCCTCTTGCAAGCTCAGACATGGCTGTTTGGTAATGTCACATACCGTAAATAGTGAGCCTGATTTGAAGAGGCAGGCCTCGAGGGCTACTGGTAGTGAGACAGTAGCTGCAGGAGCATGGCGAGGTATGAGTGCCTGTGATCACTCCAGTAGTCCATCTTTCAGCAGTAGTCAATAGGCAGGTGAAGCCATAGGTTGAAGGCAGATAGCCTGGCATGGATCTTGGCTGGCAGCAGGTTGTAGGTTTACATCAGGGAGCAGAATCCAGATCCGGACTTTCAGGGCTGATCAGCTGTAGTGAGCAGAATAAGATGCAAGCTCAGACAAGCAGGGTGGGTAACAGTTGGGCAGATCAAGCATAGACAGTAGACGGCAGAGCAGTCAGGTCACAGGCGAGGTCAGCAACAGAGGTTCAATCAGACAGGAGTAGGAGGCAGAAGAATAATCCTAGACAAGGGGTCGGGGCAGGTAGCAGACAAGCAAAGATCAGGAACAAGCCAGGTTAGTATCAGAGGTCGGGCACAAGAATCAGGAACACACTCAGAAGCTGTAGACCAAACAGCAAAGAGACAAAACGGCAACCTGTTTAAATAGCCCTTTTGGTGCCAACATTAGTGACGTGCGCGCAACTGTGCGTGCCTATGCCCAAGTTCACTCACATCTGTGCAACCCGTTATTGTTCTGCGAATGCGCATACTTATGTGCCGCAAATCCTCACTTGCACTATCGGCAAGCCTTTCCTGACATAGGGGTTTATTTCTAAACGTTATGCCATGCTACTAGTTAAATTTCTTGATAGTCAACCTCTTAGAGAAGAGAAATATTGCACTACAGATGTTGGATCTTTTGATGAGGATGATGATCAATGGTAAGAGGCTATACAATCAGTTCAGGGGTGCTCCCTTAATGTAACTCAGATGCTTATGCAACTTTACATCCTTTTGCATGTTTATCAAACCCCCAGAAACTTTTTAAAAGGGGTATCCTAAATGACCCCTTGTGCAGTAAATGCCAGAGGGATAATGGATAGTTAATCCATTTATTATTGAGATGCCCTAAGCTAAATACTTATTGGATAAGGATTATTCATATACTGAATACAGTATTCCAAGTAACAATTCAGACAGACATGCATCAATGTACACTGGGTATTCCAAACACTTTACAAATTCAAACATCTACCTGAAAAGTTATTGCAAGAGCTTTATTTCAAGAACATAGACTTATTCTATGATCCCGGAATGCACAAAAAGCCGCTCAAAGCCAGGGATGTGAGGTCTCCTCAGCAGCGCTGGGAAGATGCAAGCGAGTGTCTGAGCATTCAGAAATGTAAGTTTAGTAGTAAGAAGGACGCCGCTCAAACCAGCCCGATATGACAGTGTTGGCGTCAGCTGTCGCTCCAGCCATGCTGGCTGATGCGTTTCGCCCCGCCACCAAGGCTTGGTCACAGAGCTACCAAGCCCTAGTGTGCAGGGCAAAACAAATCAAAGGGCTGAGGCCAACTCTGTAATTCCCGGCTGGTTTAAGACGCGTCCTTCCTCCGACATAGACATCCTGTTTCACTGGAAGTCTGCAGACCCGTCCACACGAGCAGTGGCGGCCCTGCGCGGGAGAAGTGCGGGGCGTGACAGGCGGCCTCCGGGGGGGGCTGTGACCACGTCCCCCGGGAGAAGGTTCAGCTCTCCAGGATTGCGGCGGGCACGGGTGGATGCTGCCACTCAGCAGGACGGGATGGCGGCTGCTGGGCCTTCCTCGGCAGCCCAGCGAGCCCACGGTGGATGGAGTTTGGAGGCTCGGTGATGACGTCACCCCCGTGCGCCACCTGGGCTCCGTAGCCGGGAACCAGCATCTTCTGCTGTGGCCTGCGGCTGCTGGGCCTTCCTCGGCTGCCCAGTGGGCCCATCATGGGAGGGCAGCTCGGAGTGGGTGCGGTGCCCGGATGACGTCACTTCCGGGCGCCGCATGGGCTCCGGAACCGGGAACCGGCCTCTCGTGCAGCTCCAGCCTGCGGCTGCTGGGCCTTCCTCGGCCTCCCAGCCCATCGTGGGAAGGCGGCTGCTGACGTCACTCCTGTGTGCCGCCCAGTTACTGGAGCCGGCCCTGCAACAGGATGGGGCTTTGGCTGCTGGGAGTTCCTTTGCCTTACAGCGAGCCCAGCGAGGGAGGGATGATCCGGTGGCTCTGGGCTCCGGTGCGGTGGCTGCTGACGTCCTCTCTGTGCACCGCCTCAAGCAATGCACGGTGCTGCCTGGGAGCCAGAAGATGTGGAGGGCAGGTCAGAGAGGGAGCTTAGCGGCTCTGAAGATGACGCGGTCCCTTCGTCCTTGCATGGATCCGGAGTGGCGGCTGGGAGTCCCTGTGGGTGGATGCAGCCTGGTGAGTTGTCTTCTGGGGCTGTTTTTCCGTTGTCTTCCTCTTCTTCTCTGTTGGGGGTTTTTTGGGACTTGGGGAGTAGCACTTCAGGGTTTGAGGTGACGAGCGGGTCTGGGGTTAATGCGTCGTCGCTGGGGGATTCCCTGGGCACTGATGGGGTTGTTGGCCTGCTGCTGGCGGGTTTTAGGGATGTGCTGTTGCATTGTGAGGCGGGGGGGTGGTGGCCCAGGCTTCGGCACCATCTTTGGTCGTGTGGTGCGCTGTTCAGGCTGCAGCATCTGGGGGGCGGTGTTGTCTCCGTAGGAGGTAGAGACGCTGCCGAGCGGGTGCCCCCTTTGGTGGTGCCAGTAGCTGTGCCGCAGTTCTCTGAAGCCTCTTCTGCCATTAGGTCGGCGGTGGCACCGGCGGTGGATGGTTCTTCTAGCGCTGCCTCTGAGGCTATGGGGGGATGCGGCTGTTGATGGTCCTGGGGCCGACGGTGGGGGCAAAGTTTTGCCGGGGTTTGATGGGGTGCGTTTGGCAGACGAGGGCAAATGCAAAGTCTATGTGTGCTTTGAGGGGCCCTTGGGGGCTCACCTGAAGCCGGAGGTGAAGGAGTGCATTTGGAACGGTGAATATGTGGAGATATTTTCTATGTTGCCATTGGAGAAATTCAACTTGGACAAAGTTCGGCCAGATGAGAGTAAGAGGGAGGAGGAGGAAAACCAGCGGTACCATTTGATCCCCCGCACTTTCTCTAATTGGCTTCAGGTGTTTGCCATTCTGGTGAGCGTTGTTGGAGAGAGGAACCCATGAGTTGTCAGTCCGCCCCGGGAGGGGGTCCCATCCCTTGTCCTGGTGGTTTAAACAAGGAGGCGGAGAGGTGGTGACGCTGAAAAAAGGGATGACGCCGGTGACAGTAGGAAGGATGGTGCCGTTTTTAAAGCGGTACCCTGATCAGGCGGCGGCTTGCCTGTTTGCGGAGGGTTTTTTGATCCCATGTGCATTGGCGGTTGTTTCTCCTGCGGCGGATAATTTATGATCGGCACGGCTGCATCCGGACGTTGTCCTTGCTAAACTTGACAAGGAGGTGTCCTTGGGTCGCATGGCTGGCCTGTTTGTTGACTCTGCCTGATCTGGTAATTTCGCCATTGGGTGTTGCTCCTAAAAAAGAGCCCAATAAATATAGACTCATCCATCACCTGTCGCATCCGCGCGGGGGGGGGGGGTTCGGTCACTGACGCTATTGACCCGGATTTGTGTACCGTTTCGTACACTTCTTTCGATGTGGGTGTCTCGTGGGTGTGGCGGTATGGTCGGGGTTCCTTGTTAGCAAAAACTGATATTGAGGCGGCATTTCATCCTGAAAGATAAAATAGTGCAGCGCTAATAAAGGTAATTAAAATGTCTAAATAAATGATAAATGTTAACAACTGGACAATAGGATAAGAAGCAGGTACATATAAATACAGTATGTTATGTCAAATAGGTACAAATGATCACATATGAGATAGCTAATAGGTATTCAATTATATAAATTAGTATGAATTATAGATCTGCAAATATCCGCAGAAGTGACTGTAGTAATGGAGAAAGAGTCCCACAACTTCAAACCGGTGCTTTTGTCTTGTGTTAATATGAGAAATGCGCACGCACCGGAAGTGCACTATTAATGTGCATTGTATAATATATCCTGGTGTCAATAGGTGGTCATCTGGGGCAAAAGATGGAACAGGCTCCCTCTTGGGATGGTAAGGGTCTAGGAACTTTAGTGCTGATACTCCAGGGATGTCCAGAGTTCCCCTTTAGGGATGGGTGGGTGCAGCTCTCACAGGCTTAGACAGGAGGCTCCCTCTCTGGATACACAGGGTACTGGGCGTCTAAAGGAAATGATACTCCCCACAAGGGGTCAGAAACAGAAGAATGCCCATAGTGTAGTAGGATTAGGAAACAATTTATTGATTCAGTAAAATAAGGATGCATCCAGGGAAGTAAAAATTATTGAACTGAGCAAAAGGACTAACCATCCCTATAGAGAAATGGCCGCCGGAGCTCCACAATGCTCCAACGGCATGACGTCACGAAGTGAATAGGCTCCTCCTTACGTGTTACGTGCCACGCACATCATCAGAGAAAGAACCAATAGGCACCATGACATGACTGCTGGCATTAAATAGACAAAATGGCGCATGCGCTGTGAGTCAGCACCATTTTGTCGGAGTCCAAAAGCCTGCATATTCGTGAGCACTGATGCGCCATGATATTGAAGATCATTGCCAATATGCATAAGATATAATCGTTCTCTCAGATGGTATAAGAACATAAATAAAAGTGTGGAAATATCCTAAAAACGATACTTATAAGATAAGGTGTATTAATATTGAATAAATAGAACAATTAAATCATTAGTTAAAATAAATATAGGTATAGTCCCACATAGAAATACAGTTCATCCGAAGTGGGTAAAAAAGTTGTGAATATCTAATAGTGACTAAAATTATATATATTAAGACACCTTTAGCTAAATCCATATTATATGGACTATAATGTTAATAGTAATCTCCATATTAGGAAGGGAATTTATTAGTCTAAAAAGGGATAACAGATGACTATATAAGGTTATCTAAAATAGTCAGCAGATAATAAATGAATCTTGTATAAACCCGAAAGAGACTGAACGAGTATACACAAATGCAAAAATATAAAAAAAACAAATAGTATAATATGGTGACATAAAATAAATAAAATATATGCAAGACAATTTAAAAGATGATATCATCTCACAGAAATAAAGAAGACATTAAATATGTATAAAAAACTAGCTATTGTCAATGAAACAATTGACATCTAACGCAATATTGAGTCCTAAAGGATGTAGAGTATCTAACTGGCAAATATACTTAGTCTCTAATTGGGATACTGCACGGGTCTTATGTGTCCCTCTCCAGTGTGGAACGATGGTATCGATCCCTATAAACTTCAGTAAAGAGGGGTCTCTTTTGTGATAACGTCTAAAGTGTAAAGAGTGTAAGGAGTGCTCCTTAAATCCTTTTTTGATGTTATTGATATGCTCACGGAGCCAATCCCTTAACCTTCTTGTGGTGCAACCCACATACTGCTTGGAGCATGGGCATTCCAATAAATAGACTACATATCTGCTATTGCAGCAGATGAATTTGTCTATATCATAAGTTTTATTATTCTGATTGGAACGGAAGGTAGTTATTTTCTTTTTTCTGATGTTATTGGCCCTACAAGCAATACACTTGTTACAGGGGTAAAAACCACTAAGGTTAAACAACGAGAGAGGATGGGTAGGTGGATTAACCACATTTGGAGATATTTTATCTTTCAATGTTGCTGGTCTACGGAAAATGAACTCTGGTGTTTCAGGCAAAATTTTGGTCAAGCTGAGTCAGCTTTCAGGATCCCCCAGTTCTTTTTAATTATATGTCGAATGGACCTATGTTGCACAGAAAACGTGGTGATAAAAGGGCAAGTCATATTCTTGGATGGTTTGGGGTTATTATTAAGAAGTTGCTCCCTTGAGTGCACAGCAGCTTACTAGGAATAGCGCTCACTTTCACCTATTTTTCATCCTAGTTGTCTCCTTCTGCAGGGTTGCAAATGGCACGGGCACATTTTTGTTGATCGTTGTTTGCCTATGGGTTGCGCCATTTCTTGTTCCCTATTTGAGACATTTAGTTTGTTTCTGGAATGGGCGGTGAGGGATGTTTCTGGGCTGGAAGTCTGGGCTTTATTTGGATGATTTCTTTTGTATTGGCCCCCCGGGGAGTTCCATCTGTGCGTCACTACTGAGCATGGTGGAGCATGTGTTCGAGTATTTTGGCTCCGGATAAGACCGTGGGTCCGCACACGGAATTGTGTTTTTTGGGCATTGTTATCGATACGGAGGCTCTGGAATGTCGCTTGCCTCTGGACAAATTGGAGGAGCTCGGGGGTTGGTGACTGCAGTGGGTCAGTACAGGAAAATTCGACTTCGTGATTTACAGTCGTTATTGGGCAAGTTGAATTTTGCTTGCCGTATCATGCCCATGGGGCGTATATTTTCCAGGCGCTTGGCGGCTGCCACGGCTGGTGTTGCGGCCCCGCATCACAGGGTTCTGAATAGTGAGCTATGGGATGTGTTAGTAACCACCTGGCGGGGCCTCTAGCAGTCCACAGGACAGGATTCCCCAGGGCACGAAGTCTAAGCCCCAGTCTGCTTGTTCACCAGGGCCCCTGATGGTGGGGATGGGCTTGCAGTAGACAGGGCCCCTGAGTACCCCCGTCCGTGGTAGAGGGATCCGCCAGAGGTATATGTAGGTAGAGAGCCTGACGTTGGAAGACTGGATCCGAGCGGGATGGATGGTTGGATGGCAGCGTAGTAAGCGTGGTCAACGGGCCGGGTCAGTAACAGTGGGATCAGCGTAGTACAGGGCGGCAGGCAGAATAGTCAGGTCACTCGCTGGGGTCGGTAACAGAAGTTCAGATCAGGTATGGGGGTATGCAGAAGAGAGGTCAGACTAGCCAGGGGGTCAGAGCAGGAGAAGTCAGCGGAGGTCAGGCTCAAGCAAGGTCAGCAACAAATCACAAATAGCAGGAACACAGGAGCAAAGGACCATACGGCACTGGGTGTCAGTGCAGGGCAGGTTTAAATAGTGCGCCCTGCCCTGCTATTGGTGCCAGGCGAGCGGCCGCGATCGTGAGTGCTCATGCGCGGCCGCCACCGTACAGGTCTCAGTGTCCGCTGGAGACTCGCCGCCGCGATCCCTGACAGGATGACTTGGGGGTGTGGAGGATGTTTCTCGATTCCTACAATGGCAGATCACTTTGGTTGGATGGGGCCATGTCTAACTTTGATCTGGAACTATTTCCGGATGGGCTCTGACGGTTTTTGGGCCTATTTTCAGGGTCAGTGGTGCGCGGGTCCATAGCCGTAGCAATGGAGGGAGGCGGGTTTGTTGCGCAATCTGACCTTATTGGAGCTTTTCCCAATTGTTTTGGCCATTTCTTTGTGGGGTGCCATTTTTCGGAATAAACGGATTTGTTTTCGTTGCGACAATTTGAGTGTGGTCCATGCCATTAACAGTGTTTCGGCCTCCTCTAGGCCGGTGGTTCATTTGCTTCAGCGTTTGGTTCTGGACTGTTTATGTCTTAATTGTTTTGTTTCGGCTGTTCATGTTCCGGGTGTGGATAACTCAGTGGCTGATGCTCCGTCTCATTTTCAGTGGGACAGACTCCGTCGGATGGTGCCGGCAGCCAAGCAGCACGGTATCTCTTGACCGGATCATTTGTGAAGCATCGGCTTGCCTCTTCTGCGGCCTTGATTCAAACATCGGTTTGTGCGTCCACTTGGGCCTTCTATAAAAAGGTTTGGCGGGAATGGCTGGATCTGGTAAGTGAGGTAGGGGGTGGGTTCAGGGTGGATGATGCCCGGTGCCTCCTGCTTTATTTAATCGGTAGTAATTTTGAAAAGGGTATTTCGGCATCTTTGATGTCTCGCAAGCTGGTGGGGTTGGCTTTCTGCTTGAAATTGTCGGGGCGCTGTGATGTTATCAAAGATTTCCTTGTTTGGCAGGCTATGCGGGGGTACCGAAAAAGCCGTTCAATTCCCGATTCTAGGCGGCCAGTTTCTTTTGAGGTTCTCCATGCGGTGGTGGGCCAGTTGGATGGTCTTTGTTCCTCGTTGTATGAGGCGACTTTGTTCCGGGCGGCATTCGTGCTAGCATTTTTTGGTGCTTTTCGAGTTGGGGAGTTGGTTAGTCAGAACAAGCGGGGCGCGAGTGGTTTGACTGTGGATGAGGTGGTCTTGCGGGGTAGTAGGATGAGTATTTTTCTGCGCAGGTCGAAAACAGATCGATTGGATTGGGGCACCTGGGTTGAGCTGTCCGAGAGTCCGATGTCCCGGATTTGTCCTGTTCAGGCTGTTGGGGGATTTCTCGAGTTGAGACCCGATCTTTCTGGGGTTTTCTTTATGCATGTGAATGGGACGGCACTGTCTTGTTTCCAATTTGGGGTGGTGTTTAAACGGTGTCTACAGTCTGCCAGGTTGGGTGCGAAGCACTACTCGTTCCATTCTTTACGCATTGGGGCGGCTACGGAGGCCGCCCGGTGGGGTTTGGGTGATCACGTTGTTCGACGTATTGGGCATTGGGAGTTGGCTAGGTTCCGGTTATACATGCGTCCTCAGCTCTTGTGAAGGGTGGGTGCTCTTTTGGCAGTGTTAGTTTTGTCTTGAAGGTACCTGTCACTGTCCATTCTTGTGTTTTGTTTTGTGTTGTGGGGTGTTGTTCAGGGTGTTCTACCTCCTCCCTCCTTTCTTTGTTTTCTTTGCAGGTTCTGATGTCTGTTTGGTGTGGATCCTGGGCCATTTGTATGTCTTTTGGGGGGCTAAGCGGGCAGATGTTCGGCAATTGGGTTTTGATAGGGGGGAGGCCAGGCTTTGTTGGCTTGGTGTGCCGAGGATGTTGTGGTCCAGGGTAGTACCCAAGATTCATCGTTATTCCCGCTTAGACCAGCCTACGGATGTTTTGTTGTTACATGTGGGCGGCAATGACCTCGGGTTGCGCTCTATGCGGGAGGTGATCCGAGACATTAAATTAGATTTTTTGTGCCTTCGGTCCTTTTCCCCACAGACTGTTATGCTCTGGTCTGACGTGGTGGCCTGTGCTTCTTGGCGCCTGACCCGTTCGGTCGACAAACTTAACCGGGCCCGGATAAAGATGAATAGGGAGGTGGCGCGGTTTTTTGTGCAGAATGGTGGCCTAGCAGTCCGTCATCGGGAGTTGGAGGAGGAGTCTTGGCGGTATTTGCATGCGGATGGAGTGCATCTCAATGCTGTTGGCATTGACTTGTGGTTATTAGGCCTCCAGGATAGTATACAGTGGGCGGTACGGGTTTGGCGGGCTACACAAGTGTAAGGGTTCACACTCATGTGCTGTGGCAGGGGTCAATGGGTCTTTGAAGGCGGTGCTGGAGTGACAATTTGGTATATTATGGGTTGGACCCATCGTAGGTATGGGTATTCCTTCCCAATTATAAGGTCACGTTGGTAATGTGGGAGTTAATTGGCTGTATCTGGGACTACGCAACTGTAGTATGTCCCCGAGGCGGTGTAGTAGCGGCTGGGGGCCTCTTCATTGGGTGTCAAATACAGCCGAGTTTTGATGTGAGTAACGGTGCCTTCGAAGACCTTGGACCCGGTTGGGATCATTACTGTCAGTTATTATTTGAGTGTACTGTATGAAGTGTTATGTTAGAGTTATGTTAAAATAAATGGCTGCTATGGCCGGTTTTACACCAAAAGAGAGTTGGTTATTTAGGTAGGGGAAGGTTGAAGGGTGGTGGTGGTTTTATGGATTAGGCGGTAAGTATTAGCCTCGATATTCTGCATCACCATCAGTCAAGTCTCACATACATGAATCATTGTGTGCTGATGGGAGATTGTTCACAACCACATGATACTTGTGTAGCTTAAGCTATCCATAGATAGATCATAAATGGATTCCTTCACCCACAAAATTGAAGGGGACGGAGTAGTCTTCCCTGCTGAGATATTGTATTTTGACAGCAGGGAAGCTGAAGTGGTCACGCATGGATTGAAATTTGACTGGTCCCTGCTGAACCGCCCAAATGTTGATTCATCTATGATCAGCTAAACTTGACATTAAGCCACTTTTTCCAATCATTTCAACAATCAATAATTACTGCTGTAGACCACTGCCAAGATGGTGCAGGTGTGTATATCCTTTTAAATCAAGAGTCTGTCTGTGATTCAGGGTACCTTTACCCTGAAGATCCTGCAGAAGCTACATGTGTGGATGGAGAGACAATAGGAAAGTGTCTACCCTGACCTCAAGCAGAGGTGGCCAGGTCTGAGCAGGCTGTGGCCTGAAAGTGATACTAAAAGACTGTGTGTTTAACTAGGCAAGAGCCTATGCAACACAAAGTGGACAAAGTTTTGATAGCCAGGAGGCTGAGAAATTTATGTTCTGTCATGGTGATGAGGAAAATTCCTGTGATGGTAACCTTGTTTTTTAAACTTAAAAAAAACAAAACAAAAAAAACAACTGGGCCAAAAGCCCTGAAAATGGACTTTCCTTGTTGGTGTGAATTTGATAAAATGCTCTACATCTGATTGAAACCAACAAGCAAGGAAAAAAGGTTAGGTAAATGCAGGGTGGCAGTTAAGCAAATGCATGGGCAAAGCACAGGTAAACTTTAAATTATATCTAAACCCCAAAACAAAGGTAAATATATTGCAGTTTCTTAGTCTTTAGATGTAGTGGCTACATTTGTTTTCTTTTTTTTCCCATTGCTTTTATTCTTTACTGTCATCTGGAAATCTTGCGAATAACATACTTCTTGTCCATTTGTGTCTACACTCATACCTACACTGGATATCTTTGGACAGAGCCATGGTGGTCACACAGGATGGACACATTTGCTGTTGTTCATCTCTATTACATGGTGGATATACTGGATTAGTAGTTTACACAAAAATATATGATTTTTCTTGCTGTCTCTTCAGCTCACCTGAAGTGACAAAGTCACTGCATTTCTGGCAAGGTCAACAAGGAGTGTCTTGCTTTAGAGGGACCTTGGACCAAATTATTTAAAACAAATGACTAATACTTAAAACACTTACCTATCCCGCTGCCTGTACATCCAAACACCTCTCTGTTGCTAAAAAATAGCCTCCCCCGTGAAGTTTGCTGGGAAACCAACACTTCCAGGAGTATCAATCTTTCGTGTCCCCAGAAGTGATTGGTTGTTTTCCCTGCTGGCTTCCATGTCCCTACAGAGTATAGTAATGATGTGGATGTCAGCAGGAGGAACCAATAACCACTGCAGTGGACACTCCTGCAAGTGTTGGCTATCCAGAGTACCTTGGCGAGTCGATTCCTCAATAATGGAGAAGCATTCAACAGTGTGGGCAAAGGAATAGGTATGTATATACTCTGTTCTTTTGCAGGTATATATAGTATATTATTGGTGGGAAGTTATTTTTGCAACAGGGACACTTTAATCATGTGTGCATAGTAGAAATTAGTTCTGCCATTTCATTAAAAGCATATATATTTATAATCAATTAAATAAATACTGCTTGTTCATCACACAGCTGCATGGTTAAAAAAAATAAAAAAAAAATATTTATATATATTTATATGAGAGGGCAATATTAATGGCAATAAAAAAGGCTTTAAGGTAATCTTTCATTAAAAACATATTACCTTATAAATCTTTGAAAACAGCCGTGAGCGTAAAATTTTATGTTTGTGACTGTTGTAATGGAGGAGTCAAGTTCCATATATCAAGAATTACTCTTTCTGCACCGCTCCTTTTCACTTCTAAGCCCTCAAGTTCTCCACGACTGATTACATAAACTTTAAAAGATGTACTCCATGTTTTTAAATTGCATACTAGTCACCCCAGGGTTAAATTGGGACTGAAAGTAGTTTTGGCTTATAAAATATACCAGGCCACAATTATCTATGACCAAAAGTTTGCTATTTGCTAAGCCCAGTGGACTAATTATAAAAATTGATTGGCCTGTGATACAGGACACAGTCAGCAGTGGTGCAAAGTGTGAATATATATAGGCAATATTTAACTAAAAACTTTTAATAAAATGAGGCTGTGAAATAGACCAATAATATACAAGCCCTTCTGGCAAATAGCAGCATTTTCAGTTTTCTGGCTGGGCTTCCCCCATCTCCAATTTGCAGAAAATAAGGGTCTTATCTTTTAAATGCTGAAGCCTCTAAAAATCTCTATATATCGCAAGGCTGTCTGTGGACCTACTGTATGAAGGCACTGATTCATTTATTATGGAGAGAAATGGCAGAAGGTCCATGAACAGATACTTGGCAGGTTTTCAAAGTTGCAAAATTGATGTTTTCTGAAAAAGTGATTGCTGGGTTGGGTTGGAACTTTTCATATATAACCCCAGGCAAAAAGTATGGAATCACCACTCTTAGAAAATGTTCATTCAATTATTTAATTGTGTAGAAAAATGCTAATCACAGACATGCCTCAAAACCAGGGGCGGACTGACAACTCATGGGGCCCCCGGACAATAGGGGATTATGGGGCCCCTGTGTCCTTGCCAAACTCAAAAAAGCCTATGAAAAAGGTACCAGGGGAATCTCATGGGGCCCCCTACTGACCCCGGGCCCTCGGGCAGTGCCCAAGTTTCCAAATGGTCAGTCCGCCCCTGCTCAAAACTATTTTCACTTAACATTCTAACCTTCTGTCTTTAAAAAAACACTTAAAAAAAAACAAAAAAAAAAACTGTAGTCAGTTGCAACTGTTTTTGCAGATCATGCAGAGTAAAACAAATATGTAATCACTCAATTCTGAGGAAAATATTATGGAGTCATGAAAAATAAACACTATAGTACGCCACTAGTACTTTGTTGCACCACCTCTGGCTTTTATAACAGATTGAATTCTCTGAAGCATGGATTTAATTATCGACAAACAGTATTCTTCATCAATCCAGCTCTAACTTTCTCTTATTGCAGTTGCCAGATCAGCTTTGCAGGTTGGAGCCTTGTCATGGACCATTTTCTTTCATTTCCACCATAGATTTGCAATTGGATTGAGGTCCTGTTTGTAGGCCATTGACAATATACTGTATGTATTTGTTGAAGAAATATTTTCATGGCTTTTGCCCTAATGCAAGATGCATTATCATCCTGAAAAATGATGTCATCATCACCAAACATCCTTTCAATTGATGGAATAAGAAAAGTGTCCAAACTCTCAATATAAACTTGTGCATTTATTGAAGATTTATTGACTGTCATCTCCCCCATACCTTTACCTGGCATGCAACTTCATATCATCAATGATTGCGGAAATTTGCATGTTTTCTTCAGGCAGTCGTCTTTATACATTTCATTGGAACGGCACCAAAACAAAAGTTCCAGCATCATCACCCTGCCCAATGCAGATATGGGATTCATCACTGAATATCACTTTCATCCAGTCATCCACAGTCCATAATTGCTTTTCTTTAGCCCACTGTAAGCTTGTTTTTTTCTGTTTAGGCGTTAATGATGGTTTTCATTTGGCTTTTCTGTATGTAAATCCCATTTCCTTTAGGCAATGTCTTACAATTCAGTCACAGACATTGACTCCAGTTTCTGCCCATTTGTTCCTTGTTTTTTTTTGTTGTGCATTTTCTGTTTTCAATTCTTTACTTTTCTATCTTGACGCTTTGATGTCTTCCTTGGTCTACCAGTACGCTTCCATTTTACAACCTTCCCATTTGACTTGTACTTGGGTCCAGATTTTAGACACAGCTGACTGGGAACAACCAACATCTTTTGCAACATTCCGTGATGATTTACCTTCTTGAAGAAGTTTTATAATCCTCTACTTTGTTTCAACTGAAATTTCTCATGTTGGAGCCATGATTCATGTCAATCAGCTTGGTGCAACAGCTCACCAAGGTGTGCAAGCACTCTTCTTTAACTGCAGACTAATTAGGAGTTGTGATCTGATGCAGATGTTTGTTTTAGAACTGCAAAGTACATGGTGATTCCATAATATTTTCTTCAGAATTGAGTGATTCCATATTTTTTTCCTCTGCTTGATCTGCAAAAACAGTTGCAATGGACTACAGTTTTCTTTTTTAATTTTTTTAAGTATTTCTTAAAGCCAGAAGGTTGGAATGTTAAATGAAAATAGTTTTGAGGCATGTCTGTGACTGTTTTTTTTTTCTACACAATTAAACAATTGAATGAACATTTTCTAAGAGTAATGATTCCATACTTTTTCCTAGGGGTTGTATATAGGTAGTTTAATGTGTGGAAACCCTAAAAATAAATACTTCTTATTTGCTCTCTTTTTGTTTGTTAAATATAACTTTAAGCATTTTGTTATATCTGGTCAATAAGTGCAAAAAAAATACCTGTTGATCGTGCCAAAAGCTCAGTGAGCAAATCTCAGACAATATTATTGGCTCTGCCCAGTTCTCTCTGTGGACTACAAGAAACTCCCCTTAAGTTTATGACTTGAGGAGAGTGAGGGTGTTATGTAGTCCTGTTTTAGTGCTATAACACTACTCCCCCATAGATACGGCACAGGAAGCATCAGGATTACTAGGTGAATATCAAGGAAAAACAAATGCAGCCACCACATTTAAGGGCTGGCAAGCAGCAATATTTTAAATGTTTTTCTTGAATTTAATTAAGCTTTAATTCTGAATAAAACAGACACATTTTAGTATCAGGTATATGGGCAGGGCTTGCATGTGACTATGATGCCAAAATGACAACAGTTTTCATAGATTTTCTTTTTACTCCGCTGAATAGTGGGCAATGGAACATTAAGAATACAATAAAAGTTCTTTTGAGTTTCATAAGTAAGGCACTTAATGGCACACCACAATCATGACGTGCTTAACTAAACACACATGGACGAAGCAGATTATGCTGCAACCATTTGTGAGGTTTATCTGGTTCTTCAGACACAATGTCACTGGTCATTCAGGAAGAGGTTACTGCTCAAATGAATATTGGCAGGGCTCCCACTTGGGCTCCAGTTTGCTGCCCATGGTGTGTTTGGGATTGTGCACTAAGTTCCTAGCTCCAGGTCTCAACAGAAGCAACTTGGCTGCACCCTCCTCTGCCAGGTTTTGATGTCACTCCAGCACTAGTTGCTTGGCTTCGGTCAAGTGATAGTAATGGTCTTTGACCCACCCATCAGGGATCTCACTGTTACAGGCTCGGGTGTTTGCAAAAGTAAGTGTACAGGCAAGTGGCTACAACAGCCAAAATCAGGAATTGAGGCGTGTAGCCTCTGGTCCCATGAACCTTTCGATTATAGGCCCACACAATATCCCCAACATACTGAGGCTAGCATTCTCAGTGTTCTGGTTTCAAAGTGCAGATCAGCCCCAGCAAAGTGCAGGTAAAAGGATAACAAACCCCATTTCCTCATACATGATGAATGATATAGGGTGGTCAGTGATTTCTATATACCACTAAGGTGGCAGAATTCAGAGAACATTTGTGATTCAAAGTTGGGGACTTAATCGAACAGAACACCTTTAGGGTTGAACTACATGTTTCCAGTAGAGCTTGGTTGTAGTAACCACATTTTGATCTTTCATTGCCACCACCTTTGAAAAGTAGTCTACAAACACAAGAACGGAGGGCGTTTCAGCTCTAGTGAGATAGTCCACAGATAGCAACTCAAATTGTTCCTTAGTGTTTACAAGGGGAGTGGTGTTGTCTTCCCTTTATGAATGGCACAGTTCTGACATGCCTTTTGCACCCAAGTGGATAACCTGGGGCAGTAAATATATCTGTGGATGAAGGTCTCTTCTCAGAGCTGAAGTGTACCCTAGTGCGATGGACGACCAACAAACCACTAAGGTCTCAGATTGGGGAATTATCAGATAAGTAAAGTTCCATTGGTCACTAGGTACAGTGGATATAAAAAGTCTACACACCCCTGTTAAAATGTCAGGTTTCTGTGATGTAAAAAATGAAACAAAGATAAATAATTTCAGAACTTTTTCCATCTTTAATGTGACCTATAAACTGTACACCTCAATTGAAAAACAAACTGAAATCTTTTAGGGGGGTAAACATAAAAAATTAAAATAATGTTATTGCTTAAGTGTGCACACTCTCTTATAACTGGGGATGTAGCTGTGTTCAGAATTAACCAATCACATTCAAAATCATGTTAAATAGGAGTCAGTACACACCTGCCGTTGTTTAAAGTGCCTCTGATTAACCCCAAATAAAGTTCAGCTGTTCTTGTAGGTCTTTCCTGACATTTTAGTCACATCCTACAAAAAAAGCCATGGTCCGCAGAGAGCTTCCAAAGCAACGATGAGGGATCTCATTGTTAAAAGGTATCAGTCAGAAGGGTACAAAAGAATTTCCACAGCATTAGATATACCATGGAACACAGTGAAGACAGTCATCATCAAGTGGAGAAAATATGGCGCAACAGTGACATTGCCAAGAACTGGATGTCCCACTAAAATGTATGAAAATACGAGAAGAAAACTGGTCTTGGAGGCTGCCAAGAGGCCTACAGCTACATTAAAGAAGCTGCAGGAATACCTGGCAAGTACTGGCTGTGTGGTACATGTGACAACAATCTCCCGTATTCTTCATATGTCTGGGCTATGGGGTAGAGTAGCAAGAAGGAAGCCTTTTCTTACAAAGAAAAACATCCAAGCTCGGTTAAATTTTGCAAAAACACATCTGAAGTCTCCCAAAAGCATGTGGGAAAATGTGTTATGGCCTCATGAAACCAAGGTTGAACTTTTTGGCCATAATTCCAAATGAAGTTTGGCGCAAAAAACAACATTGCACATCACTAAAAGAACACCATACTCACAGTGACGCATGGTGGTGGTGGCAGCATCATGCTTTGGGGCTGTTTTTTTCAGCTGGAACTGGGGCATTAGTCATTGTAGAGGGAATTATGAACAGTTCCTAATACCAGTCAATATTTGGCAGCTAGAAAGCTGAACATGAAGAGGAACTTCATCTTTCAGCATGACAACGACCCAAAGCATACATCCAAATCAACAAAGGAATGGCTTCACCAGAAGCAGATTAAAGTTTTGGAATGGCCCAGACCTGATTCCAAGTGAAAATCTGTGGGATGATTTGAAGAGGGCTGTGCACAGGAGATGCCCTCGCAATCTAACAAATTTTGAGTGTTTTTGCAAGAAAGAGTGGGCAAATATTGCCAAGTCAAGACGTGCCATGCTGATAGACTCATACCCAAAAAGATGGAGTGCTGTAATAAAAGCAAAAGGTATTTCAACAAAGTATTAGTTTAAGGGTGTGCACACTTATGCAACCATCATTTTTTAGTTTATTTTTACTTCCCTTCACCTAAAGGACTTCAGTTTGTTGTTCAACTGAGTTGTACAGTTTATAGGTTACAGTAAAGGTGGAAAAAAAAGTTCTAAAATGATTTATCTTTGTCTCATTTTTTTACTTCACAAAAACCCGACATTTTAACAAAGGTGTTTAAACTTTTTATATCCACTGTATATGTGTCTTTCGACGCAAGAGTCCATTGTACCAATCAAGCTTGCCCCAGTGTCTCAGCAGCTGTCACAATGTCAGGGAGAATTGAATCCATTCCCAATAATCAGGCTTTTAATTTCTTGACCAGTATTTCATTATCTTGGAGATATCAGAATCTTATTGTTGTAACTTGGCCCACTAATTTGAAGTATGAATTTAAAGACCAGCTTTCTTGCTGCCACACAGGGTTGATGGAGTTACACTTTCGAAGACTGACCCTGGAGAGGACAACCCTATGTTCTTCCAAAAGTTGATCAAGGTCACCGTGTGGTTGGTTGTGGGGAAACCTAGAAAATGCATCAGATTACTCTTTAAATGTCTATGTTTGTATTGAACGGTCTCATTAATCTAATCTACCGGGGATACCCAGCGCTGTTCTAAGTCCCCAAATCTGACAGTTTCCAAATAGGTAAGTGCATTGTTGTCTTTTTAGATACTTAGCAAACTGCCCAGTGATGGTCCAGTCTACAGCTAAGAAGTCAAATTTAAAGGAGTTATAGCTGGCAAAATTGAGTTCAGTAGGGTATAGAATCTGGATGGCATAAGCAATTATTATTTTAGTCCCATCTTGCTCCTATCATGGTCTAGTCTGCAGATTCCTGCATATGAAATTCCTACCTTCATGCTGCAATTGTTCTGCTAGATTTGTGTTTCCATTCACAAGTGCTTCTGGCTTCTTTGTTCACTTATGGGCTTCACCTGCTTTATTGTGGATTTATAACCTTTCCCTTCTGTCACTTCCTGGATCACCTCCCAGTCTGCTTCCCTATATTTACACGTGCTCCGTGCAGCCTGCATTGCCTGAGCAACTTCACAGTTCTCTAAGCTCCTGATCCCTTACTATTATGTGTATTCTATGTCTGACTTTCTGTGTACTGACCCTGGCTTCATCAATGCTTGTGCTTGCCTGCCGCCTGCCCTGACCTCGGCTTGTTTCCTGGATTCCCGTCTGTCTCCTGTCGTACTCTGCACAGGCAAGTGGTCTTCACATCTAGAGCTGGGCATGCCTGGGAGTTGCGATCTGGCCCCAGCTTGCTGCAAGTCCATGCCCACCATCAAGTGCCCTGGTGAAAAAGCAAGCTGGGGCATTTCCCTATTGATTGCTACAAGGTGGCGTACATGAATCACTCCTTTCTGGTGATGCTCTGGCTTGGGCCTGGTCACGGTGGGAGTGTCAAAATCCTACAATTTACAGTTTTACTGCTTTCCAGCAAACTTTCTGTGAGACCTTTGATATGCCAGGCAAGGCCTCATCCACTGCTGAAGCACTCCTTTGAATTCGTCAAGCAAGCATGGCTGTTGGTCAATACGCAGTTCAATTTTGCACCTTGGCCATGGACCTAGCATGGAATAATGAGACCCTTACCAACTTTTTTGCTGATCCTTTCTAAGTATTCAAGTTCCATCATTCTTGGACTACCATGCCAAAAATATTCACTCTATCTAAATTGGAACTCTAGTCAGGTGTTGTCATATAGAAATTCTGAAAGAACCCTCTGCACACTTTCCAGCAACCCTTTCCATCAATCAAAAATAAGGATTTTTAGTTCACACATATTGCAATACATGTTAAGCTGGGATTTGGTCCGGAGTGAAGATGTTGGATACCTTATACAGATGTTTCTGCCCCCCCCCCCCCGTTTGGTGAAAGGCTTTCATCAAACATTTCCTCCCAAGCCTGGCCCTGAATGAATGGGGGGCCTCGTAAGAGGGTGGGTACTGTCTGGTCTAGCTTGCAGATTTTTGTTTGTGAAATTCTTACCTCCTTGATGCACTGAATTCTTCTGTCTCCTGTTGTTGTACTTTGCATCCTCAGCTGGGTGTGCATAGGGGCTGCGATCTTGTCCCAGCTTGCTGGAAGACCATCCTCACCATCAGAGGCTCTGGATGAAGAAGCAGGCTGGGGCTTAGACTCCTGGGGAACAGCAAGTTGGCAATCTACAAGGCTCACTATCACTGAAACATGACATCTCCTGAGCAAGCATAGACCCTAAACCTTGTAGGCTGCTGTCAGTGTATAACCAGAAAGGCTTGCAGAAGTTGGTGTATGCCAGAATGGGAGCAGATGTATTTTTTCTTTGTGGGTCTCAAAGACTTGGGCTTGAGTGCTTGCTTTTAGATTAGTGGGTTGTCCACACAATAACTGGGACAGTTAAGCTGCAATTTGTATAAAAGTTCAGGATAAACCTTTGGTAATAGTCTTCCAGCTTCAGAAAGGAGCATAGCACTATCACAGCCTTTGGGATCACCAAGATTTGTTAGGCCTGAGTTTTGGCCAAATCCAGGAATACTTCTTCAGCCTCGACCACATGCCCCAGGTAGTGTATCCATGTCCCCATGAGATGGCACATTTCTGGTTTGAGTTTGAGTCTGCACTGAGTCATTTGGGTATGCACCTGATCTAGATGTGCAGGGTAGTTCTTGAACGTAATCATGGTAGATCAGAACCAAATCTTCAAGATAATGTTCCATTAGTCTTTGAAAAGTGCTGGGGGCATTGGCCAAACCAAAAGGCATTTGCTTAAACTCATACAACCACAGAGGGGTGATAAAAGCAGACTGAACAGTTCACTTTATTTGCAGGGACCTGTGGTATTCACTACGCAGATCTAATGTGAAATAGTAGTAGGCCTGTCCTAAGGCTATTAAAGACTCCTCTAGCTAAGAAAGAGGGTATGCACCACCATGAGTACAAGCAATTAGTATGCAATAGTTTACACAAAAACATAGGTTACCATCTTTCTTTCTGAGAACTATAGGATCTGCCAAAGGACTGCAGCTTTCTGGAATTATTCCTCCCAGCAGCATATTCCATAGCAGATCCCTAACAGAGCTGGAGGTATATTTCAGTATCTTTCCCTGATAGGGGTAGTTTCCCCTGTATGGATAGGGTTGTCAAAAGCAATAGTACAACAAAAGTCCTCAGGACCCTTGAGGAATGCAAGCATATGTTTCTGGATCAACTGCTGAAGTTTAGTTGTCTGAGCAGGAGTCATCTCTTGCAACAAAAGGGAGAACAGTTCCAGCAACTGTAGTAAATATGATTCTGAGTCCTGAAGAGAAGAGTGTAAAAAGGCACATGTGGCTTCTACCCCAGGAAAGGGATTTGTGATGCAGCTTTTGGTAAAAAGTAAAGAGCCGCAATAGCCACATCAGGGGGTCCTTGAACAGAGGTGAACCCCAGGTTGACAAACTTGACTATCAGTTTTCATTGCTATACAACAAAGTTCTGGCTAGTAGCCATTTGCCTTTTGTTTTTAGATTGTATCTTCGCTCTACCATCACTGTGTTTCCCCTTAGGTGAGGGAATTGTGTCATTCTGTGACAGAAGGGAGATGTAGGACCTCAACTTTTTCTGTGTCTGTGCTAAAAGTCTAATAAGCATTGACTAGATTGTGTAGCTCACTCTCCGACTGTTCCATGACCTGTGACAAAGCCTTCAGTAGAAGCTGGGATAGGTCCAGCTCATGCTGTATTCATGCCCAGGACCAATGAGACCTCAGGGAAGGAAGCCTTCTGGGTCACCACTACCTGATCTGCTGAAGAGACTGTTGGAAGACCTGGACAGGCATCCAGTTGACTTTGTGCACAAAGGGGGGGGGGGGGGGGGGGTAACCGAGACAATGCCAACTATGGACTATATTGAGAATACCTAGGAAAAAGGGGGTCAAAAATTATGTAATAAACTAAATATTGGCCCCCATATACATAGAGAATATGCCGACTCACATGGAAATAGCCAAGCCAAACATAACTGAGGGAAAAAGAAGGGAAAACAATGACAGAGGCACAAGATGCCTAAGTCAAGTGGGTCCAAAAGAGGTCAAACTGTGGCTTGTAATAAGTAAAATGTATAAATCTTTAATTGCAGTAAAAACATGAATCAATATACATGGTAAAACAAAAACAATGATAAAAGGAGAGAACCTCACCACTACCAAAGAGAAAAATAGAAGAGAATGTAATGGTTGTCCGGGGTGACGCCACGCATGCTATAGTCCCAGTATCAAGGAAGGGTTATTGAAAACCCAGATGAAATGGGTGTAAGATGTTAGATCTACCATCAACTATATAGAGCAAGGGCTTAGCTGGTTGGATACAGAATCATTGGATAGAAAGGTATGTCCTATTATTTAGCTTTGGTAAATCTAAAAGAGATTGTACAGAGATTGAACAATCAGATTATATAGTGTATGGCCATCTTTGTAAACCTAAAATGAATTAGTTAAGCTTTCAGTGACATTAATTGTTAATGTCACCCCAAACACAGAAGCAAATACAAGCTACAAATGCAGCAAAAAACACAGTAATAAACATACAAATTGCAACAGTCTTAAATGTCCCATGAGCTACTTTGCCACGTGTAGGGCAGCTTACTGCAATCAATGGGCTGACCTATGTGTGTTGTGGGAAAACCGCCCGAAAAAACGTGCACTCCCACTATACTAGGTGTGAATGTAGCCTGAATGTGAAATTGATGTTTACACAAGAACAATGAGACCCCATTCACATCTGCACGTTTCTGAACGCATGGAAAACTGCACAGAAAGTGTGCTGCCATGCGTTTCAGAAACACGGTGCAAATGCGCATCATGCTTTGGTTGTCATTAAATGTTAAAGGCACTCAAGACAGATAGCAGGCACGTGTTTGCTGCACAACAAGCACTTTACAAACATACCAAAAGACACATCACGCTCCCCCAAGAAAGGTTCTGGAGCTTCTTTGGGGTGTTTGTCATGTGTAGGGCAGCCCAGTAAATTGGATGCCGTGTGTGATGAGTGGAAACACACCAAAACGCCCCCCAAAAATGTGGGAACACACGTTATGTGGAGTTGTAAATGGGGCCTGACAGCTGAGTGTCTCCATCCACCCTCTCTTATGTACTGGTATAAAGCTGACCACACACTATGCAAACTGAATGTAATTTCCTTTAGATTTATCAGAACGGTGGAATAGAAAGAACAGTGCACTCAATTTGTATCAAATCAGACAGGCTCTTGCACTACATAGCTGATTGCAGATCTAAAGGATATGGTACAATCAGATTGCACAGAAAAGGGGTGGAAGGTGGTATAGTAATAAGGGAGGTGTGGTCCAGAATAGTGAAAATGCCCTCTTCTGTGATGCAGGAAGGAACTCCATCATGGGATACAATCTACAAATGATGAAATCTAAAAACATTTTTAAACATCCAAACAGAAAGATCAAAGCTGCTCTAGATGAGGTATATAGTTACATAATTAGTCTGGCTGAAAAAAGACATCCAGTTCAACCATAGAAAACAAAAAAGGTTATAATTCTACACACACAGTTGATCCAGAGGAAGGCAAACCCCCCCCCCCCCCAGCAAAACATGATCCAATTTGCTCCTGCTGGGTAAAAAATCCTTCCTGATCCCCGAGAGGAAATCGGATATTTCCTGGATCACCTTTACCTATAAATGTGAGTATCCAGTTATATTCTGTGTATCTAGGAAACAATCCAGGCCTTTTTTAAAGCAATCCACTGAGCTGGTCAGAACCAACTCTTGAGGGAGTCTATTCCACATTTTCACAGCTCTCAATGTGAAGAAATCTTTCTGTGTTTGAAGATTACATTTCTTTTCCTCCAGACGTAAAGAGAGGTAAGTGAGAGATAAGCACATTGGGATGGCTGGGCCAGAAATGACAATAAAAAATGCTTCTATTTATTATGAAAATTAGAATTTTACCTGAAAAGGTGAACTTAGCCTTTAAGCTTACCATATGTCCCAATTTCCTGGGCACAATCCCCGTTGTAAAGGGTCTGTCCCTCTGAAAATGGGCATCCCTGACATCATCCGTGGAAGCCTGGTAGCATAGAGTAAACCTTGCAGTGCACAGGAACCAAGCAACAGTGGCACTGGGCAGTGGCACTGTCAGTCCAAAATGGCACTATTGGAGCCACCTGCACATGCATGGCCACATGGTCAATTGATGAAAACACAACTCCAGCTGCACCATTTGGGGTTGATATTTGTACAGTGCAGCTGTTGAGTTGGTGCCTGTGCATTGCAACAGTTACCCTATACTCCTGAGTGCCTGGGTACAGGGCTGCGGATGCCTGCAATTGTCTACCTGTTTGACCTGGAAAGAGAAGGAGGGTTATGGATGGATGTCAGACTTTCACACTAGGCAAACCAGGAAAGCCATCACCAGGTCAAAGGACAAGACATTTTCATGGCAAGTTTAAGGAGCTGGTATTCCCAACAGTTGAAAATGTCAAATGAATTAAACTTTACCCATAAAGAATGGATGTACCCTTTAACAAGACCTTGTCAGACGGTAAACAACATTACAAAGGCCCTAACCTGAGAAGAAAGCAGTATTATACACACCTGCCCATCAACCTGTTGACTAGGACAGAGTTCTCAGCTCCGGTCCTATTCCAGGTGCAATAGTGTGTTCCTGTTGGTCATTGTGGTCCCAGCAGCCTCGATACGAGGAAGTCGGTGTGGCTGCTGCACAGGCGGCTTGTGAAGCAGAGAGTGAGGCTCTACAGCTTTCTAGGCCTAAAAACCAAGCCGGGGGCTAGAGTTATTGTTTAAGCCCTTGGCCGGATGGCAGAGTACCAGTCCTAACACTATCGAGGACTTGGGAAATGTGCCAAAAGGAGGTGAGTCCGTACACCTCTTATCGTGGGAGAGTGTCGTCTCATGTGGCCTGTATCGGGAGGGAGGAAGAGAGACTGACAAGGTTGAAGCTGGAGCTACGGAAGATGAAGGCCAGTTATGACCGTGTGTGGAGCAACAAGCGACAGGCAATGATACCTGAGCTAGACTCGCTGGAGCTTGCTGTCCACCAGCAGAGCTCCCTTGTCACGTCGCTGAAGCAGGCAAGCGGGATCCTCCGCGAAAAATATGCAAATGAGGACCGCTTCAAGCTTACTCGGGAGCGGTCATTAGCCGCGGCCAGAGGACAGCCTGGAGGAGAGGCCTTGTCCGGGGATCAATTGAATCCCCCTGGTGTGTCATTCTCTGCAGTGGAGTGTGCCCCGGAGTGTACCGGCGGGAGGAGGCCAGTGAGCGAGGAGGAGTCGCAGGGATCCATCCTTGCTCATCAGCAGCAGCAGCGGGAGAAACAGCCGGAGTGGGAGACCCAGGAGGATCCCAATGAAGTGCTGGTGCTGGCTTACAATTAATTGCGGAAATGGAGTCCCTGCTCAGTGGAAGGCAGTTTGCGTTCACTTCTGAGCAGTCCGGGGAGGATAAGGATACCTGCCCGAAGCCTGCCAAGCTGATTCCCAAGGACAAAGCGATGTTCGTGAGGCTGGAGCGGATCCCCAGCACAATGATCCCTAAATACCAGGCGAAGGAAGTAGTGGCAAAGCCGGTGGGAGAGCCGCACACAGGGACTGTGAGTATTGCACCTGATCAGTGTGCGGTGCCGGTGGGGGCAGACGTCAGCATGCCGGTGAGTGCAGATGCCAGCCTGCCGGTTAGTGCAGGAGTCAGCTTGCCGGTAATTGCAGATGTCAGCCTGCCGGTTGGTGCAGGGGCCGGCTTGCCTGTGAGTGCGGGCGTTAGCCTGCCAGTCAGTGCAGGTGTTGGCTCGCCGGTGAGAGCAGATGTTAGCTTGCTGGTGTGTGTAGGGGATGGTTTGCCGGTGTGTGCAGATTTCAGCCTACCGGCTATTTCAAATGTCAGCCCCCTGGTTAATACTGATGGCAGCCTGCCAGTTAATACAAATGTCAGCCTTGTCAGCCTGCCGGTAAATGCAAAAGCCAGTCTGCCGAGTCCAGTGGATCAGGTGAGCCCCCCTCCCCCCCCCCTTCTGTGGGTGGCAGGGTGCTTAATTTCTCTGCTGCAGTGAGAGGGGGAAGGAGTGTGGCAATGTCATCTGAGAGGAGTGGTGGAGGTGTAGGTGTACAAAGGAGGAATGTGGTCCAACTGAAATGGGAAGGAAGGGGTTTCCCCCTATAAGAAGGGAAGTGGTTGACTGCTTAATGGAAATGGGGTTTAGAGCACAGGAAATTTTTGCTTTTATAGCCCCGGCAGGCATGGGGGAGTATGATATATCCTTTCAGACAGCAGAACCTTTAGATGTGTTTTGGATCCGTTATGAGAAGGATTGCAAGGGGACCCCAAGGTGGGAGGGGCTAGTCCCAAAAGTCATCTCAAGGAAGCCAATGGTGAAGAATGTTACAATTCTGTTGCGAAACAAATCGATACCACCAGCGGATATAACCGTTTGGCTGGGGAGGTATGGTGATGTGCTAGCTCCATTGAGGAAAATGTTGGATGACAGGGGGATTTGGACAGGAGGGTGGGCAGCAACAATGAGACTGCACACAGAAGGTGATAGAATTAAGCACCTACCTACTTCAGCCTTCATTGGCAAGGACCATTTAGTTATATTCTATGCGGGGCAGCCAAAGGTATGCCACAGATGTGGCAGTAAGGGGCACTTCGCGGCAACCTGTGAAGTCCTCAAATGCTCGCTATGCCAGGGTGTTGGGCATACGGCCCGTGAATGTAACTTACTTAGGTGCAATTTATATCAACAGCTGGAACATTCTTATAATCATTGTCCTGAGGCCTTCATAATCTGCCAGGATTAATGGAGGAGCTCGGTAGGATGGAGGCTGAGGAGCTGGGGGTGGTACCATCGCCTCCTCCCACTGGTGATCCTGCCACCTCAGGTGCTTCCGCACCAGAGGCACCCAATGTGACCCCTAATGTGCATGTGCCTCCCTCTCTGTGAAGTCCCCCTGACCCTTTGCCTCCCCATGATTCTCCCCAATTGTTGTCTACCCCTGCCCCCAGTGTTCCTGTCCCCCCTGCCTGGAGAAATTGGGGTGTGAGGGCCAAGAAGGTATCTGCAGCGCCTTCTGTGGTACCGCACCCAGTTCTGCTCCCGTTTTGTCGCTGAGATCCTGTAGGGGTTGGGGTGGCTTATGGTGGTGTTGGGAAAGGGAAGCTTTCAGTTCTTGCCCCTGAGGATAGTGGGTCAGGAGGAAAAAAAGAGGGTAAGGGGGAAGGGTGGGCGGTGGTGAGGAGTGGGAAGAGCAGGGTAGTGTTATCTCCTACATCCTCAATTTCTTCTTTTGAGGTAGAGGAGGTTTTTTCCAAAAATCATTTCGATATTCTTTCAGGGGAGGAAAGAGACTCTGGGGGAACCCTCTCTCCCATGGATGAGGGGAAGACTGGAGGGTCTCTAAAAAGAGTTGGGTCCCCTGCAAAGCAGAGGAAAACAAAGGCTAAGAAACTACCTCAATTACCTTGATAGCATTTCCCGCTCCAATAAAGGTGGCAACCATTAATGTTGCCAGTATGAAGTCTGTAGGTGCTAGGAGTGCGGCCTTATTTTTGCTCAGCAGTATTTGTGCTGATGTTTTGATTTTGCAAGAGACCAGGCTCAGCAGTCTGGCTGATGTCCATCTGGCGAAGAGGGAGTGGAGGTGTGGTCCCTCCTTCTGGTCTCTTGCGGCCGAGCCTTACAGCGGAGTACTTTTTTCCGGCATGGTAACGTGTGGGCGGGTCATTACAGTGGACGGTGGGTCATTACAGTGGACATTAGATGATGTATGGTCTTGGATGTCCTTGTGAAGGGGCAGGAGTTACGGCTCAATAACATCTATGGCCCACAGTCAAAGTGGGATAGGAAATGCCTCTTTACAAGGATTAAGCCTTTCCTTTTTACATCCCGGCAAGTTGTCTTTGGAGGAGACTTTAATACTGTCACTAGGTCTAAGGACAGGAAGGGCTCCAATGACAGGCTGGGTTACGACAGCGTTTTTTTAAATGCGATAGTTAGGGAAGCAGGTCTGGAGGATGCCTTAATTAAGTGCAGCCCAGACAGCACGGGGTTCACTTATAGGTGAGGTAGAAATGAAAGTAGAATAGACAGGTTTTTTTTAAAGGGGGACTCCGCCTTCTTGGCACCTGTGTGTCAGGCAGTGGAGTTTTCCGACCACCTTTTGCTGACTGTGTCTTTAAATGTTTCAGATACGCCACCAAAGGGGAGGGGTGTCTGGAGTTTGAATTCGACTCTGCTGGACAATGAGGAGGTGAGACGATCCTTCGAGGATTTTTTTCAAGCTCAGGAGACCATCCTGGATTTCTTCAGCAGTAAGTCGGAGTGGTGGGAGCTTACCAAGGTGCGGATTGGCTGGTTTTTCAAGGCCCTAGATAAGAAAAAACAATTTGATAAGTATGTTGCCTACCAACAGCTGCGGAGGAGGCTCGATTGCATTGTCTCCGATGGTGGAGATTCTGGGGCAATCTTGGAGGTTAAGCTTCTCCTGAGGAAGTATCAGTATGACCGGCATGCCTCCTTAGTTCTGGAGAGGGATTATGGGAAGTAGCATTCGCCTGACCCTTACCAGAACTGGAAGCAAGGTATAGAGACGGTCACCGGTTTGAGAGATTGTACGGGAGCTCTGACGAAATCCAGGTCAGGGATCTTGGAGGTCTCAAGGGCATTCTTTGAAGATCTCCTGGGGAGAAGCACCTTGACCAGGCAAGGATGTCGAGCTTTTTAGAGTCTACGCCAGGTCTGGAAAATAACATTCAGCCCACAAGTCTGACAAACGAGATCACAGTTGAAGAGGTTGTCAAAGCCATAGATAGTCTGGCCATTAAGAAGACGCCTGGGCCAGATGGCTTGACAGCAGAATTCTTTAAGGTTTTTAAGTCCAGCTTGGCACCTCGCCTTGTGGAGGTCTTTAATAGCTGTCTGGTTGAGGGTTCACTCCCTCCCTCCATGAGGAAATCAGCTGTGATCTTGTTGTTAAAGGGTAAGGACCCTTTTATGATTGAGAATTGGCGCCCCATCAGCCTTCTCAATGTCAATAGGAAGATTCTGGCTAAGATCCTTTTCTGGCGCTTGTTGTCAGTGGCAGACGGGTTACTTTCACAGCGTCAGCACTGCTCGGTTCAGGGCAGAAGTACATTCACAGCGGTGTTAGTTGTCCGGGAGTTTTTGGAGCAATGCAGGGCTAATGGCAGTGGGAAGTATTTGCTGGCGCTGGATCAGGCCAAGGCTTTTGATCGGGTAGATCATAAGTACCTCTGGCATCTCCTTGACCGGTATGGCCTGGAAGGGAGGTTTATTGGCTGGTTAAAAACATTGTACAGAGGGGCGGAGAGCTTCATGTTGATCAATGGATGGGTTGGGCGGCCCTTTGAGGTTGGCTCTGGGGTGCGCCAGGGGTGTCCGCTGAGTCCCTTGCTCTATGCCTTTGCCATTGACCCCTTCGTCAGGAGGCTAGATGGCGGGAGTTGGGCGGGGTGATGGTGGGTGCTACTGGTGAGTTGCCTTTGAGAGTCGTGGCCTATGCCGATGATGTGTCTGTTTTCATCTCTGGGGCTGATGAAGCGCAGGTGGTGGTCTCAGAGATTGAGCAGTATGCGGAGGCATCAGGCTCCAAGATCGATCGTGAGAAAAGTGAAGTTTTCTGGATGGGTAGGGAAGGTGAGAACTTCTCGCTTCTGGATGCCTTCCGGAGCCCCAGTCAAAGATCAAAGTGTTAGGCATCACATTTGGCCCTGATGATTATGGTAAATCAAATTGGGAATCCAGGCTGTCTGATGCCGAGGTTAAAGTGAGATGCTGGAAGGGGTGGCGGCTCTTCTTAAGGGAAAGGGTCGATCTGATCAAGACCTACTTGATTCCGGTCTTTTTGTACGTCAGTTACATTTCTCTCTTGCCAGAGTCTCCCTATACGAGGGTCTACAGCTGTTTCTTCCAGTTGTTATTGGGGAACAGACTGAACCTCGTGAAGCAGAATGTGACCTACCGGTCCAGGCGGGAGTGTGGCCTAGGGATGGTCAACCCAATCGTTTTCTTCTCTGTTATATTTGTAAAACATAATTTTGGTAGTATGCTGAAAGAGAAGCCGCCTGCATGGGTAGGTTTGTTTCAGGCTTTGTTTAAACCCTTTCTGAGCTGTTGGGAGAGTGGCGGGCCAGGGAGAAGCCTGAGAGTCAAGCACGGTAAGCTCCCGGCTTATGTTGCCTCAAGCTTGAAAATACTTAGGCGGTGGTGTGTGACGGCGGAGGAGGTCAGATCTCTCCCTGGGAAACTTCTCAGGGAGAGGGTCGTGGCCACCGCCTTTCATGCACCGCTGGCCTTGAAGGATTGCCCAGACCATAGTCTGCGGGAGGGCTTAAGATTGATAAATATGGAAAGGATTCCCTTAAAATTTAGGGACTAGGCCTGGCTCGCGTTCAATGACAGGCTATATGTGAGAGGAAACTTGAAGTACCGTTCTCTGGACGACCGTAGCTGTCCGAGGACGGAGTGTGGGGGTGAAGTGGAGACTATGGACCACTTCTTGCTTTAGTGCCCTTTCAATGTAGAGGTATACAAAGAGGTAGGGAGGGCTCTAGACATCCCCTTCCTGCACTGAATGTCTTATGCAGGGTGGGTATATGGGGCTTTCAAAAGACATGTGAATTTAAATTTTGACACTCTTTTTTTAGTTTGTCTAGTGGTCCGTTACTACACTTGGAACGCACGGTGTCAGGTATCCCTTTGGCAGAAAATTCTTCCTGTCTCGGTGGTGGTGTATGACATTCTTGGTGAGGTTGGGAAAATTCGGGATCTTGAGAGACAGGCAGCGGCGAAGGACCTGGATAGAGGCGTGGAGGAATATCAGGTCTGTAGCCGCAGCCTGTTGATCTCTGGGTGAGGATGCTGTTCTTCTTTTCCTCTGTGTTTTCACTCCTTTAGATTTTTACAAGAAGAGCTTATGAAGAAAGGCTACGTGCATCTGAAGATCTATGTTTCTTGGCCTTTACTGTATGTTTGTTAGTAGTATGTTTTTGCTAGTATAGAGTGGGGTATAGCCATAAAGGCCTAAAGAAGGTTATGGCTGGTCATATGCCTGAATAGGCTGAAAGGCCATACTAATGAGGGTTTTCATGTTTTAATGTATTTATGGAATTTCTTTAAACTGTTGCCCCATATAGGGCCAGATGTCAGGCGGGAGGGGTCATGGAAGCCTCCTCAGGCCCAATGGGTCTTAAAAGACTTAAATTATATTTCTTTGTGCTATAATGTATTTGTTATTTTTGTGCTAAGGCACATATAGGCCATAAAGGCCCTATGTTATGTTTGCTGATATGGCCATAAAGGCCTGAAATTCCTTTCTGCTGCATTTTTGTGTTTTCTGACATGTTTTCCTTTGTTTATAACCAGATGTATGTTTTTTTGTATTTATTTATTTATTTTGTATATATGTATTTTATACCTTTTTGTAAGAAAATGTTGCTGGTCGCAAGATTTTATCTAATAAAATATTTCCAGCCGACCCCTATGTCACTTCTGTGTCCTGCATTGACAAAGGGTCAGCAGGGAAAACCAGCGTGACCTGCAGGGGGGACCCTCTATTCAACTGGCCTGAGAAGTCAAAATTGATTAGCATTGAGAACTCTTCCACAGAGCAAAGTTTTATCAAATGAACCGACAGATAGGTGTGTATAAAATTACTTTCTTCTCAGGTTGGCGCCTTTGTAACTTTGTCGTCCCTCTAATAAGGTGACTTTCAAGTAAAAAATATGTTGAGAAAAGAAAAGAAGAAAAACAGAGTCTCTTCAGATCAGTTATACATTACTAGGAATTTGGAAACATTGGTAGACCTGCTCCTGCTCTCTGGATACCAAGCTAACTAATTTCAGTAACTTACTCAAACTGAAGGAAGTGGGCATTTCTAAAGTGGTAGGGTCTGCCTGCTATGATCTATTACTGGAAGACAAGTGGATGATCGATAGGTCTGCCTTCTGTATTCATTCATTCTGTTTTATTCAAAGAAACTGTATGTGATTGACCTCTTGGCACCCCCGACTGAGTGCCTCCACCAATCAGTGCCTCCTGCCCTTCAAACCCTTCCATACACATCATACACAAACAAGATATTGAGGTAAAACCAAAGGAAAAACTGTTTATTACAACCCACACACATACTTTATACCCCCAACAGGACATTTCCCCTCTTGGGGATATTAGCATCGATAAGAGAAGACATACAAACAGTAAAAACATGACAATGCAACCTTAAAACATTAATCTAATTAACAGCGAGGCACCTCGGCAAGTCTCATCAGTATGGCTAGTAGTCACAGGAATTCCTCACCCTGCCTCCCTTGTCTTTGTGCTGGAAAACATGTCCACAATAAATCTTGGTTAGCCATGGTGTGCCCACCAGGATGCCCAGTACACAGCCTTAGATATATGAAGTACATTACAACAGTCGTTTCTAAATGTCCCACCCCAGATCCAGCTCAGATCTAGGTTACCAAGTGGTACATCTTTGGCAGAAATAAGATAAAAAGTTAACAATTTAAATTTGGTAGTACCCGGGGCAAAATAGGTAAATGCTGCATTATAAAAAAATGGTCTATAACTGGCCTTCACAGCAAGGAGCACATGGAAGGGCAACTCATGTCAAACAACGAAAAATTCCCAGCTCTAACTTGTCAGCCTGCCTGCAAATCAACCGAATTAACCTGTCTAACAGTATGCGTTAAAAACTGGGGTTTAGTTAGCACACATTTGCAAATACACGCGTATGCTACAGAGCCTTGTCACGGTAACCCAGTATTCTGTAGTTCCTAACTCTCCAATTTTAAGAGCCCCCATAGTAGAGGCACATGCATTTAATGGATAGACCAGGGGCAGGTGGACCTGAGGGAGCCCACCCCACCTTAAAAAGGTACAGGAGCGCACTGGACACCCAGCATGTAGCACAATGGCAGCTAAGGTGTCCAGTGTGCCCCCTTGACCAACAATTCAACAGTACAAAAAATGACCACTGCCCCAGTCTATAACTAGCCTTCACAGCAAGGAGCACATGGAAGGGCGACACATGTCAAACAACAAAAAAGAAAAATTCCCAGCTCTAACTTGCCAGCCAGCCTTCAAACAAACCAAATTAACCTAGCAGTATGCGTTAAAAACAGGGGTTTAGTTAGTACACATTTGCAAATACATGTGTAAGCTACATAGCCTGCATTATGTAACTCTTGAGGACCAGCCGGGGCAAGATAAGAAATATGCCCAAGAAGAGTTTCATATCCCCGGCTGGTGAAGGTCCATCTGCACGATCTGTCCAACACAATGTTCCTGAAGATTCATCACTGTTCTGGCGACTTCCTGGCCGCATAGTCCAGGTAGATACTGCCGACCATTCAAAGTGTTTCAGGACCTGGCTCTCCTCCATGCTCTGAAAGAGAAGCAGACAAAATCCCCGATCTCCTCCATGGGCCACAATCAGTGGGTAGAAGGTTAGCCCATAGTACCCTCCAAAAGCCCCTTTCCTGTGGTGTATTTAGGTTTTATGCTGCCCTAAGCAACACAAAAATTGTGTGCCCCCCCACAATGAGAGAGCGAGGGACTTCAATGAGTGTGTGTATTTATGATTCTCTCTCTTCCCTCCCTCTTCCTCTTCCCTTTGTCTCCCTTCCCTCTCTCTCCCCCTTCCCTCACTCTCTCTCTCCCTTCCCTCACTCACTCTCTCCCCCTTCCCTCACTCTCTCCCCCTTCCCTCACTCACTCTCTCCTCCTTCCCTCACTCACTCTCTCTTCCTTCCCTCCCCCACTCTCTCTTTTCCCCCACTCTCTCTATTTCCCCCATTCCTCCTGGCAAATACCACCCCCCTTCACAAAATCCACATTACACTTCCTAGAAAAAGTGGAGAGGAAAGAGCAGAGAGGAGATGAGCAGTGTTGTGTTCTCTGGGTTCTCCCTGCTGCCGTCCATCCAGCACATGATCACTGATAGATCGTATGGGACTGTACACACACACACACCTCCTCCAAGGGCAGCAGGAAATGTGGGCAGGGGGTGGTAATAATGCTGTGTGTGTGCAGTCACATATGATCTATCAGTGATCGCGTATCATGTGCTGGATGGATGACAGGAGGGAGAGCCCAGAGAACACAACACAGCTCACCTCCTCCTGGCTCTTTCCTCTTCACCACTTCTCTTCTCCCTGCTCCAGGCTGTCCCCTGGTCTTGGCTCTGAGTGCAGGTGGGGGAAGGAGCTCAGCAGAGAGTGGCCACTCAGGAACACCAGGGCACCCCCTCGATCCAGCCAGGTCTGTCTCTCCCTTCAGCAGCAGAAAGTCAACGGGAGGGAGAGGGGGAGAATCCTTAAATCGGCTTTCAGCTGCTGGAGGGAGAGATACACAGTGCATCCTTCTGCAACTGCCCTCCCCCACCACACCAATCCTCCTGCTGTCCGGGCCACCTACAAGAGTACCGGTGGTACCGCTAATATGGTGGCCCTAAATGGCTCTGTCTGCCGCTGCTCACCAGGTCCCTTCTTCCGGGGAGCGTTGCCACCCCCCCTAAAAAATTGCCACCCTATGCAAATGCCTTGTTTGCCTCACGGTAGATATGCCCCTGCTTTCCTGGTAGGGTCTGTCACACTGTAGTACAGCTTCAATGATGAAGCAGCAGGGAGAAAAAAGTGGGCATATTGGGGCTCTCTTGATGATAACCTGTGACAGCCTCCTAGTTCTATTAACCCCATCGCACAAGAATTACAATGGAGGGGGTGGGGCCTGGACAGAGAAGGATTTCAGCTAAAAGAAGAAGCATTATAAGCGGGGACACATCCTATCACCTGTCAATTATGTTCCTTGTGATCATTTTACAGTTTTTTTATTTTGGCTGCACTTAGGCTTACAAAAAAATCATAACAGGCTGCAGATTCAAAGAAAAAGTAATTTGTAATAAATTAAAATTTTAGAATGACTTGTATAGCAATGATATACATTATATATTTATTTTTATGAAATAAAAGGGGAGTTTTCCTTTATAAATATATCTACCATTAGAAGCACTGCTAATTTTTTCCTTGTTTTACTTTTTTTCAGTTGTCTAGTAAAATCCTTTAAGATCCTATTTATTACATACAGCGATACTATCATAACGGATGATTATGATCATCATAATGTGTGAAAATAAAAAATAATTTTATTGCACACCTCTATGCACTTTGAATGGATCATAAATTTAATAATATAGTAAAAATTACCCCTACATATTAAACATGTAGAGTAATTGTTTTTAGTGGAATAAAAGGGCTTGAAGCACACAGAGCTCTGCCCCGGGGTATTGGGTTTCACTGTGGGACAAGTTCTATTATTTGTTTTATTGAAAGATTATGGCGATTATACATTTTATGTTACTAGGTGTTTTAAACTGGGCATGCGAGGGACCTACAAGAAACAGGCTGTCAGAGAATTTTGCTGCAGGCTCTAGAGCCACCTAATTAATTTCCAAACAAAGCTTTCAGTGGTTCATTTACATTAGGCATAATGTAAATCATGAGGAGACAAATGGGGTTAAATTGCTATTGCGGGTTTGTGGGACTCAGTTTATGGGCATTGTAAGTACGAGCTGTGCAAATCCCACACAGGCAGGGATGGACTGTTAGACCACACTGCTGTTCTTTCTACAAATTTGGTTCATTTAAAGCCATGTTCACCTTTTCGAAAGTTTTGTAGAGCGATGTACATCTGCATACAGTTGTATGTACCAGGTTCTTCTATAGTATGTTCATGTACTTATGTATGTTAAATCACTTTTTATGTATAATCTGTACATATGTTCTTTTCTTTAATAGTGGCTATCACCCTTCTGAGGAAGCAGGCAGACATTCCTGTGAAAAATGTTGAGGAATTAGAGCCAACTTTGAAATAGTCATCATATCTCCCTAAGAATTATTGCTCCTACATTTTTTGCATCGATGTAATGTACGTCTATAAGAATTGCACCACACTCTGGGCTCTGCTGCATTATAACAAGATAACTTTCTTCTGGAAGCATTTTAGCTGGACTCGTTTTTATCTATGATATTAATAAAGTGCAATATGAGGAGTGATTCTCCAAGCCATCTTTGAAATATGTGTCTTTCCATGTGTTACTCTTTGGGGCATCTTAAAAGTCCATATGGTTTTTCTTGGAATTTCTTACATTTTCCATAGTGTCTACCTGTAGCACAATGGATATGCATTCTTCTGAATTAAATTTAAAGGGTTGTTCTGCCCAAGACTGATATTTCAATTGTAGAAAAAATTCAATCTAAAGTCAACGTATAACACAAAACAAAGGACTGACCGGGGGCAAAAAGGAGTTCCTCTTCCTCTTCACAGGTACTGTAAATGGAAAACAGTAGAAGACAAATTTTCTGGACACCTAAGAAGTACATATACGTAGATGAAGCACTAAAGAAATATACAATTAAATTAAAATTAAGTTCTAGTTCTGTTTTGTGCTTCACACTCTCTTTCCAAAAATGTACTGACAGGATACACCGTTCTCAGTATTAGCTAATGAATGGGCTGCCCTATGCCCGTTCCTTCTACACTAGGTGTAAATGGGACCTTATGTGCCCACACGTGTGAGTATGTGCATAGCGTGAGACTGACAGCACTATACAAAACAACAGAGCTTGCTTGGCTGACACTGCTTACCTTCTCTTATGCAGGCCATAGACGTTTCGTTTATCGGACGATTTTTCGTCCGAAAAATGAAACATCGTTCGTTCTTTAAACCGATGTTGCCACCAATGATTGCGAAAATCGGCCATTTTTCACAAATTTTCCAGCATGACCGATAAATGAAATGAGGAGGAACTGCAAAAACCGGCCAATGCCATTGCCCCACTAACAGTGCGAAAATCTGCCGAGTATTCTTTTGGACGAAAAATTGACCGATAAACGAACCATCTATGGCCTCCATTAGTCAGAGTTTTCCTGCACATGGGGATATGATCAAGCTAATAGAAAGTTTGAATTACAAGAGAGTAAAAACACATATCGTGTTTTCTTTATTTGGATCAAACAGTCATGGTCTCTTATCATATGTTTAGGTCCATAATAGACTGTTCCAAGCAGAGATATAAATCCCTGGAAATTATTTTTACTCACAATTTTCAGAAAATGTAATGACAATTACTGAGACAAGAATGATAAAACACTTGATACCACAAGTTAAAATAAAATAAAATAATTTCACATTAAATTAAAGGGATTTCAACATAACAAGAGAGCCTAACGTGGATAAAAAACGTGAGTGTCAAGTATGTATGGTAAATTGTGGGTATGCTAACATGTGGTTGCTAACCTGGGTTACATAATAATAGACCTTTTCGGCCTCTGCTTGCTATCATATAGCATATGAAACAGCCACACTAGCCAGCATTAAACAACACAAAAAAACTCTGTAGGGACACCTTGAAAGGAATGAAAAAAAAAATGCAATAATTTTTCTTCTACTCTCAACATGGTCTGGAGCTTTCCCTTGTGGACAGACCAGAGTCTGCCCCTTTAATACAGTTGTCCAATAGAATTACAAATATTTGTTTGGTTTCTACTCCACATTCATAACATACAACACACACGCAAATACAGTATATAAAAAAGTATAAAATGCAATCAGAGAAAATCAGAGAAAACATCCCTTCAAAAAAAATCACTTTAAAAAAAGAATCTTTACAAGAATGAACTTTCTAATCTCATAAAGCCATAAATAATTTGTAAAATAGTTAAATCCCAAACTAAATATTCCTTAACATAATCACTTAGGAACATCCTATAGATGTGTTGTAGCTTGACCCTCTCACTGTCACTTTTGTTGGACAGCTTGGCCTACATTTAAATATGGGCAATAATCAGTATGCAAGTAAATATAAAAAAAAAGAAAAAATTGTATTCTGAATACTATCATTGCATGTGTTGATCCCACAGAGTTATGAGAATGTAGAACTTTGTGGACCTTAATACATCACTTATCCATATGTGAGGTTATACACAAAATTAATTGTTGAAAAGATGGATTTCATACCAGTTTTAGGAAATGCTGGTTTTTATGATAAAAAAAGCCAGCATGTACCAATGTATGTTAAAGTGGAAGTAAACTCTATTTTGCATCTTTTACCTACAGGTAAGGCTTTAATAAGGCTTACCTGTAGGTAACATAAATATCTCCTAACTGTGCACTGTGTAGAAGATATTTACTGTAGAAGCGCTGTGATGTCACCGGCGCATGAACACTGCGCTCTCGATGGATGGCGTGCAGTCCATTGAGAGAGCCGCGTTGTGGCTGAAACTGTGACGACATTGCAGCTTGGCCAATCAGATGTCCACAGCTCGCGAAGACAGAAGAAAGACTGGGTGAAGATGAAAAGCTCAGGGAGCCGTGACAGGGCTTCGTTTTCAAGTCATTCATAATGTGCTGGCATGCGATGCACACCAGCACATTATGCTCTTAACTTGCAGGGAGAAGATTTTTAGATTTTTTTTATATTATTTTTTATTATTTATATTTTTTAAATAAAAAGTGCTTCTTTAAATGTAAAAAAACCCAAAACGGACTGTCCAAAAAAACCCTACTTTTTAAATGTCCCCAATGTGTTTGGGTATAATCTTACCGTAGGGTGTGTTAAAGGGATTAATGATCTCCCAACTAATTTTCAACTAATTATTCTGAACATGTTGTCAACACATACTAAGCAATGAGTTAATGTCCCATACAGCACTGTGGAGGTGTACAGAACAAGACCCTCCCCAGGAGAGGTGACCTTCGTGAACATAACAGCTGTTAGGGTTCATTAACTTAAACCATCATGAAACAAAAATCCTTTTAAGATCATTTAACTTCTTTAAAGGGAATGAGAAGGGGAAGAAAAGAAATCTATAAACTGGTAGCCGGACCAGCAGGGTATGGAGTAGCTTAGGGCACGATGGGTGGCGACGGATGATATATGGGAAACAGATGGAATTTCCTAGTTGATTGCGCTCTGCATTGCCTTTACTGCCAAATTACATAGGCAATGCGCCGTAATTAAAGAACAATAATTGTGCATGATGGCAGGAACTTTAAGACAAATAAAATCGTGCATGTTTTGCAGCCGCACTGTAAAGAACACAAGGCATCTTAACGCAAATATATCCCAGGCGGAGCGTCATGGGAGGACAGAGGGAGCCAAAAGTGGTTAATGGTTTCAGAGGCCTCTGCTGTGAAAGCATGCTAGCAGTCTGCTTCTTGCATTAGGTTGTGAATTGCTGGTCTGATTGCAGAGTGTAAACTTCTCTACGGGATGCTAGAGAGAGGCCAATGGATGTTACAGTGGAAAGGTCGCCAAGGTCAACAACTGCTGAAGGATATGGCCCTTAAAAAAGGAAATTTAGGACTTAGGATTGTTGTGGGAATTATTAGTATTCTTATTATTTTACATGTGTCCAGCAGATCTCGGCAGAGCTGCTGGAAAATGCAAACAAATCAACATATAAATTGTTATAGAGAAACAACTGAAATACATTATCTGGATGAAAAGTCAAGTTAGATGAGGTCGAACTATGCAGCACATATGTTTTTTAGATTAAAGATGAACTGCAGTATGATGTTTAACAGCTTTTTCTTAGAATATATGTTTTATCGAAATTACAATTACAGTTACAACACAGAGCTAGGCATAATACAACATTTTACAAACCGTTGGCTGCTGTACAAAAAAGGGAGCTAATCTAAGTGAGTGTGGCCCAGCAGTATCAATGGTTGCACTTCATGTGAGGACATGATAAAAAATAAGTTGCAAGACCATAAGGATTTTTACAAGGATGACTGACTTAGATCTGTTCAGAAAAAATATTAGTTACATAGTTTGTCTGGCTGAAAAAAGACAAAGTTCATTCAGTTCAACCGTTAATGAAAAAGAAAAGTTATAATCCTACACCCACAGTTGATCCAGAGGAAGGCAAAAAAACCCCCAGCAAAGCATGATCCAATTTGCTCCTGCAGGAAAAAAATTCCTTCCTTATCCCCCGAGAGGCAATCGGATATTCCCTGGATCAACTTTACCTATAAATGTTATTATCCAGTTATATTCTGTGCATCTAGGAAAGAATCCAGGTCCTTTTTAAAGCAATCCACTGAGCTGGCCAGAACCAACTGTTGAGGGAGTCTATTCCACATTTTCACAGCTCTCACTGTGAAGAAACCTTTCCGTGTTTGGAGATTAAATTTTTTTAATAATGAAGAAAAAAAGAGGCAAAGATTAGAAACTGCAAACAGAAAAGTGAAAAAGGAGGGGGATGTAAAGGGTGAGTCTAGTACTAGTAAAGAAGCTGGTGGGGCGAGCACTAAACCTAAATGTGATGTCCATATCATAAGGAAAAAGTAAATCTAAATAAGAATGCTTAAACCAGCAATAAACCCCAAAACAAAAATGGAATATATTGCAGCTTATGAATCATTAGATGTGGTAGCTGCACTTGTTTTCTTTTTTTTAGGCTTATCCCCCTCTGTTTTCACCCGGTGATCTGACCAGTAACACGCCTCCGGTATTAGAGTGCTCCCACTCTGGATGAAGGAGCAAGAGAGGCACCTTTGGACAGCAGCATTGTGAGCCTGGAAAAGGGAGGGGGGGGATTGTTAGATGGACTAGCAGATTCAGATACAATAAAAAAGTGAAGCCAAACTCCAGCTCACACTGCAGTTACACAAGAAGTTATGGCAACAGTTTTTACTTTTGGGATAAAGGACGCACATAAATAAATAAAAGCTGATCATTGTAAGCACCCCTGACAGTGGTAAATGGTTTGTTACAGCACGCTAACTGCTACATTTGCAGGAGATTTTGATCTGTTGAAAAACAACAGACTTACTGGCTAGATCATCAGATGAAAATAAAGGAAAGAAAGCCTAAAAAAGAAAAGTAATGCAGCCATGACATCTAAGAACTGGTAAACTGCAATGTAGTAAATGTTTGCTTTGAGTTTAATACCACTTTAATCCAAATTGGTGCCAAGATGGCTAGAAGCATTTCCACACATTTTTCGCTCATTACATGTAGGGCAGCCCATTCATTTCAATTAGCTGACCTACATGCAAGAAACATGGAAAAAAGTCCCTGACTCTTCCAAAAACATGCGGCACCCAACCACATGGCTTTTGTCTGATTTTTGCAGATGCGTGGGGTGCCCTTATCAATGAATGTGTGTCTGCTAAAGAACAGCGCTTTCTGTGCATGTCAGAAAAGAGCGCAATTTTGCCTGCGTTCCCATCACGCATAGATGTGCGTCTAGTCTTAATCAGATTGCTGCTTCTTCATTGTCTAAAAAGCAATTTGTGGGGGAGTATACTTTATCTTGCACTTTAAACCCAGCTTTGCTGCTGCAGTGCAGGTTGAGGACCTGGTTATATTGTCCAGCAAAGATACATGGATCGCAAAACTGACTGCACAGATTTACAAACTATTTTGCAGGGAAAACAGCTTTCATAGATGTAATTTATACTGTGTATTTATCTGTTTGTCTGGAATTCAGCCCTAAATCATATTTTATTAAAGAAATATGTAATGCCTGTTTATCTTGTTCATATATCTTTGTATTGTTTTGTTATTATTATTATACCGGACTTATATAGCGCCAACAGTTTGCTCAGCGCTTTACATTATGGAGTGAGACAGTACAGTAACAATACAATTCAATACAAGAGGGATTAGAGGGCCCTGCTCCTTGGAGTTTACAATCTATGTTTGCAGTTATTGTTTCCTCTGCAATTAAAAAAAATAAAGTTACCAGCCACTGAACAAGCCCTACAAGGCCTCATTTTGTAGTTTATATACAATTTCAAAACCTCATGTGCATGAGTGTGGTGGACTCAGGACAGTCCTTTTGTATGTTCTCTCAAAGAAATTACCAAGGGATCTATAGGACATTGCTGCCCTCAACTGGCTGGGCTAGTCCAGATACCAACTGCAAAATAAAACAAAGAAAAGAGGGGTTTATTTAAAAGTGGATAAAAAAATATATAGTCACAAACAGAATTGTTGTACAACGAGAAATACGTAACTGTCCTCTAGCAGAGTGGTAGGTAAGGAGACGCCGTTCAGGAATCCACAGTTGTTTCCGTGTTTCAAGGGCAACCCCACTTCCTCAGAGCCAAAGTGTTTGAATATTTTTTTATCCACTTTAAATAACCCCCTTTGGGACAATGAATTACGCCATTGCGTCCTCTTTTATTTGTTTTTTTTTCTCATTTTTTAGTTTGTATTTTCGATACTAAACAAGCTTCCACAGGTCAGATATGTCTTTTACAAGAAGGTATTGTTACTGTGTCCAACATTTCTCTTCTAAATCCAGTGTATTTTTTTACATCTTGTGCCCCTCACCTTCTGGTATTCAAACTCCCATTACCTACATACAGTGTATTAGCCTGAGGTTCAACTATGCAGTAGCAACTGTTCATAACTTACGTCTCTGTAATATACCATCATCATCCTCTCTCTGGAGATGTACATATTGCAGATGATAGTAGATATAAATGATATTGGCATATGTAAACTGACAGATGTATAGCATTTGTAGCTCACTCTTATAAAAAATAAACACACCCAAAGGTGTTATATAATGCCAATATGCCTAATGGTGTACATAGGTAAAGAATGCCAAGGATGCAGTTTTGGTTGCCTTGTGTTAGAGTGATTCCAAGGTTTCTGCTGCTGCATCTAGCTACAGAGCTACGGCATCCTTCCCACAGTTTAGGTTTTCAGAGTAGGACACATGCAGATATATCTCAATATTTTATAAATAGAAAAAATATTTTTCTTTCACTTCACCCAACATAAGAAAGTTTTTTTGTTTGTAACTTTGTTTTAAACCATTTGTCCCAACCTTTAACGGCATGCCGCCCAGCCACTGTACATATACGGCGGCAGGGCGGCACTCGCAGGCAAAACCACGTTTTAAAACGTGTGTTTTGTAAACAAATAGGGGGCGCGCGCGAGGCGTGCTGCCGCCCTCTCTGTCCCACCGATCACCGCCGCAGATGTGAGTCGCCGGGTCACAGCCGTTCCTTAGCGGCTGTTTCCCGGCGATCGGCGGCAAACAGTGACAGACAGCACAGTTGAAGTAGCTGTGCTGTCTGTCACTTCCCTGTCAGCTCGAGGATGAGCTGATCGAGAAAGAACAGTTTCTCTTTCTCGATCAGCCTTGTCCCGTCCAGTACACACCCCCGCCCCCTAGTAAAACACTCCCCTCACTCCTATAACCCTTCCTTGCAAAATAAAGTTAACCCCTTCCTCCCCATTGCCATTAGTACAGTGTCAGTGTTTTTTTTTTTGCACGGATCACTGTATTAGTGTTTTTGGGGATGTCAGTGACCCCAAGTCAGTACCCCCCAATATCAGAATGTCTGCCGCAGTCCCGCCATAAGTCGCTGGTCGCTGCCATAAGTCCCTGATCGCCGCCATAATTCGCTGATCGCTGCCATTATTACTATAAAAAAAACCCCTAAAAATCCCAGTATCTTTCCCGCCATTTGTAAACGCTACAATTTACACGTATTGGGTTTTTTTTAGCAAAGACATGTCGCAGAATGCATTTTGTCAGAAATTTATGACTAAATTAGATTTTTGCATTTTTTTTTTACTGGACATGTTTTATAGCAAAAAGTCCAAAATATTGTTTTTTTTCCTCAAAATTGTCAGCCTTTTTTTTTATAGCGCAAAAAATAAAAACCGCACAGGCAATCAAATACCACCAAAAGAAAGCTCAATTTGTGGGGAAAAAAAGGATGTAAATTTTATTTATGTACCGTATTGCATGACTGCGCAATTGTCCGTTAAACTAGCGCAGCGCTGTATAGCAGAAAAATGGCGTAAATTGCAGTATTTATACCATAGCTTGTAGATGATATAACTTCCACACAAAGCAATCAATATACACTTATTGGAATTTTTTTTCACCAAAAACATGTAGCAGAATACATTTTGGCCTAAATTTATAACCAACTTTGAGTTTACTATATATTTTTTATAGCTGAAAGTAAAAAATATTGTTTTTCTTCAAAATTTTTGGCCTTTTTTTGTTTATAGCGTGAAAAAAAAAAAGCGCGCAGGTGATCAAATCACAGAAAGAAAGCTCTATTTGTTTGAAAAAAAGGACGTAAATTTCGTTTGGGTGCAGCATTGCATGACCGCGCAATTATCAGTTGAATTAGTGCAGCGCAGAGTAGCAAAAAGAGGCCTGGTCATTAAGGGGGGTAAATCCTCAGGAGCTGAAGTGGTTAATTAAATGATGTATGTGGTTATTTTTGATTATTACGGCAACCATGTTATAGATGAGCGAATAATAGCAATTCCACTGGTATTTAGTGGAGCAGATGTCTTCATTTGCTCCACCAGTCAAATAAAATATTGCACTCTGTAGGTAGTAATTAAAGGGTCGGTCTACTCAAAAGTGATCTTCTTGTTATAGGTGGAACCTAGTGTGCTAGCTTTTTATAGATCCTGAATAATCCATTGAGGAGATCTCCCTACCAACATTCTTGACATTGGCCACTAGGACATTTAAAACAAATGATGTCATCAAAATAAATCAAATTGGTTTTAAATATGATTTCATTTTTTGGCACCTATAAAGTCCCACACTTTTTCATTTTCCTTTGAATATATGTACAGATGAAATGTTTGTACCATTTTGGTCTCCCCTCAATTCCCTATATTTCTTATGAAGCAGTACAAAATCCAGCAGAACTTCTCATACTGGGTACAGCAGGATGCAGACCTGGGAACTTAAAATGTCACCATTAGAGTATCTAAGAGATAGAATATAAAGTGGTCTAATTCTCTAGTCCCAGCAAAAGCTTGAATATAAAATTTGTAAGGTCCAACTAAGATCTGAGTGACCCACCCGTTCTAATTTACTTACAGCAGTTATTCAACAAAGTTGCTTATTGGCAGCAAGAATTTCACATATGAACATTTTAAAATCATGACAAAAAAACTTGTCAAGAACATTGAAATCGTGTTATTAAATATTTTCAATTAAACAATAAAATACAAACCAAGTGACTTCTAAACCATATTAATTCAGCTTAATATACAGGCCTGTGATTACTATAGGCTAATGTATGGCTTTACTCTCATAGGTTACTGATAATCAATAGTCAATTGTATATCTTTCCTGGGAAATTATTTGACCTTGCACCTCAAGTGACCTTGGGTAGCACAAAGCTGCACCTGCATGACATCAGTTCAGTAACTTTACCTTCTTTTGTCTCATATCCTACAGCCAATATCATGTTACCCATTATTCTGACAACTGAAACAGTGTGTTTTTTCCCAGAACAATACACAAATGCAGAATATTCTATTTATTTCTATTTGACTCCTGCTGTTTTCCCCCTGGGTAAATGCACCTCTCCTGCCTCTGCTCCTAACTCAAACGCATTGACTCCTGCTGTTTTCCCCCTGGGTAAATGCACCTCTCCTGCCTCTGCTCCTAACTCAAAATCGCTTTCACTCCTGTTATATTCAGAACAAATGGTGTATTTTATATTTGTGTGTATGTTGAGCAGTCCTCACCTTCAGTTGCTCCCAGTTTACGACTGTAGCCTGGTTCCTATGAGACATCCCCCAACATTCATGTGAGCCTTATCAGCTTCTAATTGGGGTGGAGTTGAATGCTCATTTGAGCATCTCCCTATAAATTCAGATCAGCTCATGGGGGAGATCTCTGATGGGGGGCACAGTCTCTGATGGGGGTGCTGCTTCTGACGGAGTGCGGTTTCGAAAGAGTGCGAAGCAGTTAAACACAGCAGTTGAACTAAAGCAGGAGAAAGACACAACAACAGCAAGAAACTCTACTGCATGCTGGACAGACTGCAAGCAAACACCCTGGGAAACATCTCTTACATGCCTGACTCCCACTCTGTGTACCTTTATATAATACACTCCTCCTCTTCATACTACTATCCTCTGTTCCCAAATCTCATTTCTTTACCCCTCTGCTCCACCCCAAAACTTGCACATCTCCCCCTCATTGCTATCATCTCCCTACTACTGCTCTCATCACCCCCCACAATGCCTCTTCTACTCCTTCTCATTTTCCTCTCCTCCATTCCCAAAATCCATTCACTATATCCCTCTGCTCCTCCTAAACATTTGTACATTGTGTCCTCACTGCTTCCTTCGCCCCTCTATGGCACCCACCACCTCCTCCTATTATTCCACTCTCCCACTGACCCCAACACCTCCACTAGGAGTTTCTCACGCTCCTGCACATCCCGTTCCCATGCCACCTTTCTCACCCTTCTCCTCCTCCTAGCCGCGGGAGACATCTCCCCGAATCCTGGCCCTCCACCACCTCCCTCACCCGCACAACACCCTCCCGCCGCCATGTCCTACCGCAACCTAGTATCTGTCCCCCTGCTCCCTAAAATCTCCCCCCCGTTTTCATGTGCACTCCTGAACGCCCGATCGGTGTGCAACAAGCTTACCGCCATCCACGACCTCTTTGTTTCCCGCTCCCTCAACCTCCTGGCGATCACGGAAACCTGGATCCAGCCCACTGACTCTACCTCCCCTGCTGCACTCTCCTATGGAGGTCTCACCTGGACCCACTCACCCAGACCTAACGGTCGTAAAGGTGGTGGAGTTGGTCTGCTCCTGTCACCGCGGAGCACCTTCCGAGTCCTCCCAAACCCCCCCTCCCTATCCTTCTCCTCCTTCGAGGCCCACTGCGTCCGACTATTCTCCCCAACCCCCCTGAAGATTGCTGTGATATACCGGCCTCCTGGATCCATACCCCGCTTCCTGGAAGACTTCTCCTCCTGGCTACCCTTCTTCCTCTCCTCTGAGCTACCCACCATCATTCTTGGGGATTTCAACATCCCTGTCAACCTTGACAACCCGGACACAGCCCGTCTCCTCCACTTAACCTCCTCCTTTGCACTTGCACAGTGCATACAATCCACCACCCACTCCGACGGTAATATCCTTGATCTTGTCTTCTCCAACCGCTGCGCTCCCCACAACCTCACTAACACCCCCTTCCCTCTCTCTGACCACAACCTGATCACCTTCTCTATCTCCTCGTCCTCCAACGCCTACCCCTCCAAATGTCACACTACTACCAGCCGTAACCTCCGCAACCTTAACCCTGCCCCCCTCCACTCTGCAGCTGATCAACTCCACGACCGCATCCTCCCCCTGTCCTGCCCCGACTTGGCTATGACTGCCTACAACAACGCGCTGTCAGCAGCCCTTGACTCACTAGCGCCTTTAACCACACGCAACATCAGACTCCGACCGCTCCAGCCCTGGCAGACTGATCACACCAAAACCCTCAAACGACGCAGTCGTGCCCTGGAGCGACTATGGCGCAAAACAAAATCCCAACAAGCTTTCACCTGCTACAAATCTGCCTTCCGCACCTACACCTCCTCCCTCCACGCAGCCAAACAAGCCTACTTCCTGACCCTCATCAAGGCCCTCTCCTCCAATCCTCGCCGACTCTTCTCCACCTTCAACTCTCTACTCTCTCCACCCCCACCTCCACCCAGCACCTCGCTCACCGCCCTTGAGATTGCCAATCACTTCAAAAACAAGATTGACACAATTCGCAAGGACATTGCCGCAACTCACACGCCCTCTCAACCCGTCCCCTCTCACACAGCTACCCCCTCATCCCCCCTCCCCCTCGACATTACCCGCAGGGACTTCGTCACTGCTCAAACTCCCTCCGACCCCGTTCCCCCTCACTCAGCTACCCCCTCATCACCCCTCTCCCACGGCCCCACCACTGCTCTGACCTCCACTCCCACCCCACCCTACATTCCTCATACTGAAGCTCCCCCAACACTCCACACCTTTGACCTTACTACCATTGAGGAAGTCTCCAAGATCCTCTCTGATGCCCGCCTCACCACCTGCCCCCTCGACCCTATCCCCTCACAATTCCTACGACCTCCCTCCCCCTCCATCCTACGCTCCCTCACCCACATCTTTAATCTCTCCCTCTCCTCCGGCACTTTCCCCTCCCCACTGAAGCATGCACACATCACCCCCATACTTAAAAAGCCCTCCCTGGACCCCAATGACCCGAACAACCTCAGACCCATCTCCCTGCTCCCACTTACATCTAAACTCCTCGAGCGTCTCGTCTACACCCGCCTATGCTCTCACCTCAACGACAACAACCTCCTCGATCCCCTACAGTCTGGCTTCCGCCCCCTACACTCCACCGAAACCGCCTTACTCAAACTCTCCAACGACCTTCTAACCGCCAAAGCTAATGGCCACTATTCAGTGCTCCTACTCCTTGACCTCTCTGCGGCCTTCGACACAGTTGACCACCCCCTCCTCCTCAAAATACTACACTCCCTCGGCCTCAGAGATTCTGCTCTCTCCTGGCTCTCATCCTACCTGTCACAACGCTCTTTCAGCGTTACCTATAATGCTACCACCTCCCCCTCACTCCCCCTCTCTGTTGGGGTCCCCCAAGGCTCTGTCCTTGGGCCCCTTCTCTTCTCCATCTACACCTCCTCCCTTGGCCAACTCATACACTCTCACGGCTTCAACTACCACCTCTATGCCGACGACACACAAATCTATCTCTCAACCCCCCACCTCACCCCTTCGGTCTCTGCCCAAATCACACACCTACTGAGCGACATATCAGATTGGATGTCGCTCCACTTCCTTAAACTGAATCTCTCCAAAACCGAGCTCCTTGTCTTCCCCCCAGCCCGAACCCCACCCCCCATTGACTTCTACATCACATCCAACAACGCCAATATCAAACCCGCTCTGCAGGCCAGAGTACTGGGTGTCATTCTGGACTCCAACCTATCCTTCCAGCCCCAAGTCCAATCTTTAACAAACTCGTGCAGACTCCACCTCCGCAACATCGCCAAAATCCGCACGTTCCTAACCCCAGAAACCACTAAACAGCTCATCCACTCCCTCATCATATCACGACTCGACTACTGCAACTCCCTCCTCACTGGCCTGCCTCGCCGCTGGCTATCCCCGCTTCAGTCGATCCTGAATACGGCTGCCAGACTCATTCACCTTTCCAACCGCTCCATTTCCGCCACCCCCCTCTGCCAATCCCTCCACTGGCTTCCGATTGCGCAACGGATCAAATTTAAAATCCTAACACTGACGTACAAAGCTGTCCACCATACTGCCCCGAACTACATCACTGACCTAATATCCAAGTACCGCCCAACACGCACACTCCGCTCCTCACAAGACCTCCTTCTCTCTAGTTCCCTGGTCTCCTCCTCCCATGCCCGCCTCCAGGACTTCTCCAGGGTGTCACCCATCCTCTGGAACTCCCTGCCCCAACCCATCAGATTATCACCTACTCTCCTCTCCTTTAGGCGCACCCTGAAAACCCATCTCTTCAGGGAAGCCTACCTCACCCCCTGCTAACTTGCTGACCTCCTCCACTCTTCCTACCACTCCATCCCCCACAGCTATCTCCTCCTGTACCACTATCCCATCCCTTCTAGATTGTAAGCTCGAAAGAGCAGGGCCCTCGATCCCCTCATGTTTTGCATTGTATTGGTATTGTTCTGTCACATGTTCTGTCCCCCTTTGTAATGTACAGCGCTGAGTGAACTATTGGCGCTTTATAAATACTGTATAATAATAATAATAATAATATTTATTCTGAACACTTGGCTCAATTTGGCTTGGCTGCTAGGCTTTAGCTGCTTGCACTACAAACCCCTTAGTTTGCACAGGGATGCCTTACAACAGAGATCTGCAGTTAGTTTCACTGTGGCATCCACATCCAAATGTAACACCTAGAAGTCAATGTTTCAACAGTTTAAATGAATGGCATATCTTCCTGTTTATAGGAAATGCCTAATCCGGTAGTTATTCAGAAAACAGGCAATTTAAAAGGTGGACCTGAAAGAAAGTTGAGCGTACTCCAAATTTCTGCCAACTCCACTTTATGTTTATTCAATGAATAACAGGTGCAGCTAGTCATAAGTTTTCCAATATGTTTTATGTACCAGCCAGGCACTTGGTCAGAGAACCACTGGTTAATGAGCATTGCAGTATTATTTATATCAGCCTTTTGGCTAAGATCAAGTGCAATATCTGTTCATATCAGTGTCCAGTAGGGGTGCTCTGCCGTCATTCTGCCCTTATGGCTGGCTATGCAGTACTCTTACTGACATGATGGGCGTCCTGACAGTGGCATTGTTTTGGGGGTGTGGGGGTTGCAGTCTGTACTTGGGTATGCACCACCAAAGAGAAAGAGAGCCACGTTGCCCAGCACCACCAAAGATAGAGAGAGCTATGCTGCCTAGCATCACCACAGACAGAGAGAGCCACGCTGCCTATCATCACCAAAGACAGAGAGAGCCACACTGCCTATCATCACCAAAGACAGAGAGAGCCACGCTGCCTATCATCACCAAAGACAGAGAGAGCCACGCTGCCTATCATCTCCAAAGACAGAGAGAGCCACATTGCCCAGCATCACCAAAGATAGAGAGAGCCACGCTACCCAGCATCACCAGAGAGAGAGGGAGCCACATTGCCCAGCACCACCAAAGAGAGAGAGCCATGCTGCCCAGCACCACCAGAGAGAGAGCCACACTGCCCAGCACCACCAAAGAGAGAGAGAGCCATGCTACCCAGCACCACCAAAGAGAGAAAGAGACATGCTGCCCAGCACCACCAGAGAGCCACACTGCCATGCACTACCAGAGAGGGAGCCATGCTGCCCAACACCACCAGAGAGAGAGAGAGCCATGCTGCCCAGCACCAACAGGGAGAGAGACAGACTGAGCCACTGCTGGGGGTACAGATGTGCTGCACTACTGACCAGAGTTGCCCTGGGCAACCCAGAGTGAGTGAACTTCAAGCCGGAGGGATCACCATTATCCATTACTGCTCCTAGGCACAGAGCCATTAGGAGCTGCCTAACCTACTATCCTATAGGTCTAATACTGCCTGCAGGCCTTATTGATGGCTGCAATGCATGCCAATGAGTTCCAACGTTGGGCTGGGTGGGGGTGACACCATGTTTTACTGCATTAGGTGACACCAACCCTAGTGGCACCACTGGGTCCTGAGAGGTCTCCCCATAAGGAACAGAAACCAGGATGCCCACTGGGTTAGGAAGGGCACAGAAGTAAATCTCTGGTAGAGGAATCTGAGGGGCCCAGTGCCTCCTGATCTGATAGTGCTACCTTGTATGGTTGGGGCTGGGAAGGCAGAGGGCCCTGTGGTGTCAAGTGCCCCCTGGGAGTGGTGTCCTGGGGGTTCTGGAGTAGCACTATGGGTGTGGGATCCCACTGCGTGAAGCAGAACTAGGTCAGGACACCTAAGCTTTTTTTCTGCACAACAACCCATGGGCTAGGTTTTTTGGCCGAGCACGGGGAAATTTTTTTCATCAGGCTTCAAAGGCCTAGCCAATGAACCCGCACTGGCACATTTTTATTTTTGTATTTGCTCTCCATATGTGTAACTTGCTCTTATTAATATGTTTTCCCTTTTACTAAGGATGAAGGCTGTGAGTCTTCAGCCTATCCTGAACTCTAGGGGAAAGATGTGTGGCCATCAGGTTCCTTCCTCCCCTGTTTTGGGGGGAAAGGTGTCTCCCCCTAGTACTCTTTGGTTGGCTTCAGCTGACCATGAACAGTGGGGTCTGGTGGGGTTTTGGCTTGGTGGACCTAAACCATGCACCTTGGGGAGGCGGGGGGGTCAGGAGAGGATCCTTCCTCTTCCAGAGGGGACTAATAGGCACACCCTAAGTTTGTATTCACATGCACTTGTAGGCAGGTGCAGTCTTCTGTCTCCACTACAGATGGGGATTGACCAGAGCAGTACCACATCATGGAGAGGAAGTCAGGAGAAACATGGGTGTCCGTTTATGAACCAGCAGTAATAGATCGCTGCTCAGTTCTCCGGCATTCTCGGAGAACACAGTTCTCCTGTGAATGCCGTTTATGAAGCATATGTAGATCAGTTCTCCAAATAAAGGGAGAATGGTCAACAAACACTGGAAAACGGCTGATTTTATTATAATCTCGCAAGATTACAGTAAAAGATCAGTTTACTAAGCAGAGGTAAATTATCTCTGCTTAGTTTGCGGTCCCTCCGATTCTCCAGCTCTGGGCCGGAGAATCTGGAGGGAGAACACAGATCTCCAGTGAAGGGCTGAACATGTTCTCCTGGGTGTCATAAACTGTGAATGACCAGAGAATTGCTGTGATTCTCTGAATCGCAGCTATTCTGTGTGTCATAAATGGACACCATGGTTTCTCTTTGGTTTCCTGAGCCCTGAAGGCAGCAATCCAACTGGGTTACGCTGCATCCAGGTGACTCCTGACCATCTTGGGTCAGCACAGCCTTTACAAGTCCCTGCCCATTTTGCAAAGTGGCTAGAGTAGGGGAAGAGCAGCTGCCTGTCAGGGAAAATTATAGCGACAGGGAAAGGTTCCTGACAAGTAGGAACAGGCTGGGGACTCACAATCCTGTGCTGTAGCCTTCCCTTTGGGACTGGAAAGGCCACATTCCACCCTCTGAAGACAGATGCTGTTGGTGCATTTTTACCAGCTACCTCTCTGCCAAGAACTGAACTGTGAGTTTTACCCTAATCAGTGTCCCCCTGCTGGAGCTGTTTGTAGTTGGCATTTTCTGCAGTACAAGATCTGAGTTTTCTGCAAGCATGTCTTTACTGCTGCTGCACCACACTGCACCTCCCAACACACTTTCTGTGTTAATTTATGGTGTTTATTTTTTGGGTACCACACTACGGGTTAAAGAAAGAGAAAGTGATTTATTATTGGTATTTACATAATACTGCCAATTTATGGAGTGCTTTACATATTCATATCAGTCCCTGCCTTCAAGAAGTTTACAATCTAACACCCCTATCCCTCATGCACATACTAGGGCCAATTTGGACGGGAGCCAATTAATCTATTGGCATTTGGTACCTGGCTGCTTTGGGCAATACAGAAAGGTTTCCTCAGGTTGATTCAAGTTACACAAAGAGAATTGTGTGTGTGCATGTGTGTGTGTGTGTGTAGTGATGCAAATCGATCAAATTTCAGAGTTGGTGACCAGGGTATACAGAATGGTTCTGATAACAGATACTTAAAGTGGTTGTAAACCCTTACATATACCCAGTTAAATGACTGACCTCAAGTGATGCACAGATATGAAACAAATGCTTCTACATAAGTTGTACCTGTTTGTCTGAGGTTTACTACCACTTTAAGTGCTGTCAGTATTATATGAAAGGTGACTAAAAGTTTGGTTGACGAATTTACCCTCCTCCAACAGCCCAGAAAGTGTCAGTTATTATCCACGAGTTTGGCCAGCAGACAGATGAAGCTTTACAGTCTTGTGAAGTAAGTCTCCACCAGGGTTGCCAACCATCTAAATTTACAGTTTGTAAATATTGGCCAATTTGCAAGTTGACTCTACATGTCTGTTTCGGAAGGCAGTTGCTCATAAAATATTGGCTGTTGTCCAGCTTTGGGACTGTGCATGCGCAGTTCCAAAGCTGGCCGAATGCCATTCAGCCATAATTGGTGCTCCTGTGCATTCTGGTGGCAGGGCGGACTGTACCTGTGCTTTGGGCAGCCCATGACGTCATGGGGCAAGGTGCGTTGTGTATGCATAAAAAGCACACTGATGCACCATTTCCTGCCAGCCACTATTTCGTAGGAGGCGGGAGGGAAGGACACACCCATCGCTTCCAGGCCACTTGGTCCTGCACGCTGCCTGCCTCTGCTCTGATGACTGTTTCTTTCTTTCTTGGACAGTGTCTGCCTGACTGTGTCTGTCTTACCTGCTTAATTTGGTAATGGGTTTGTACAGTATAGGTAATGGATTTGTGTGGGCATTAATGAGTGAATGAGCATGGCATCATTGGTATGCAATGGATCAGTACTGCTACTGGGAGCAATAATGAATGAATGCAATGGTTGGATAAAGCAGTCTGATGTGGGGGCCAAATGAATACATGCAATGAAACAGTACTACTGGTGCAATGATGAATGAAAGCAATGGGCAATGGATGGAGAAGACTACTGGGTCAATTATGAATACATTACATGCAGTGGAGCAGTACTACTGGGGCAATAATGAATGAATGCAATGGAATGGAACACTCTATATTGGGGCAATGACTGCAGTGGAGGTGCACTGCATGCTATACTATAAAGTTTGTTTTTTCTCCTTCTCCCTCTTTGTGCCATTAGGCTGGCTCTCCCTGGACTCCCATTCACACCATTGTTTGAACCAGCCTGTTCCACTACTGCCACCAATGCCTTGCCTGGCGCCTCCATGGACCAAGTGAACTGTACCAAACACAAGGTCAGCTGTCTGCCTACAACATAAGTACCGCCTGCCTGCTGCAACTCCATTCCTGAAGCATTCCCTTTGGTTTCATCATACAGCTATATCATTTGGTAAGCAAATACACAATTTACTGCAATGTGCTTAAGAAATTATCAGCTATAGTCTCATGTATGGTTTTCTCCTTCTCCCTCTTTGTGCTGTTAGATTCTCCTAGACTCACAATCACACCACAGATATTGACTAGTCACTGGCACTGTTTCTGGCTCCCTCCTATTGGAACCCTGTCCTCTGGGAAGTATGACATTTTTGGAAGCCAGTGCTTTTTTAGTGTCTGCTTGTTTATGTGTTGGAGAAATTGGGGACTATCACTGAGGTCACAACAATCTGATTAATTTTTTTTCTTTCCTAGAAAACAGTCAATGGTGTATTGATCTACAGCCACCACAATCACCAGATTAGACAACGTGATCATCTATCAGTAAGTGGTTATCTATAATACTAATACACTTCACTAGACGTGCAGAACAGAAAACAGATGGAATTTGTTTAGTTTAGTTTCGGATAGATGCGTTATGTTACTAATTTTGTTTTGTTGATTTGTTTTGGAATTTGTTTAGTTTTGAATATATTTGTTATGTTACTAATTTCAATCGTTTATTTGTTTCAGAATTAGTTTAGTTTCATTTTGTTTCAATTATTCATTTTCTAATGAATTCCAAATTTTTGTAAAGATTCAAATTTGGATTGGTTAAAAATAGTTTGACCAATCCAAATTCTGTGTGAAGAATAGATGGTTGTTAAGGAGCAGGCCGGCATCCTTTTCAACCAATGACTCATCAGCTGCCAGTGGGTTTCCCCATTGACAGCTGAATGTAAACAAAAGAGTTGCTGGCAATGAAAAATTCAGGAAAAAAACAGCATGTGGTCCCCCATTTATACCAGGCCGTTCAGGTATGGTATGCCAAAAGTGAAAAAAAAAATGGTGTGGGGTCACCCCCTCCTGAACCATGCATGCTCTCAACATGGGGGGGGGGTGCTTGAGGCAGAGAGACTCCCACCCAAAGCACCTTGTCCCCATGTTGATGGTGACAAGGGCCTCTTCCACACAACCTGGGGGGTCTGCAGGGGGTGACTTATTGGAATCTAGAAGCCCCCTTTAACAAGGGGGCCCTCAGATCCCACCCCTCACCCTATGTGAATGAGTATAGGGTACATAGTACTCCTACTTGTTTACCGAAAAAAGTTAATAAAAACACAACAGTTTTTGACAACTCCTTAATTTTAAAAAAACCCATAGAAATGCCATATGAACAAAAAAAATGCCACCTACCAAACACGACTGTTCGCATCCAGGGACACAGCTGAATGACAGGTAAATATAGGGGCGAGGGTTACTCTGATGTCACTGGCTGACCCCACCCCATGTCTACCTCTCTTTGGGCAAGTGTCATTATGGGGCATGACCACCTGGTGATGTCACCGGGTAACCGCGCCCCCACATTTATCTGTCATTGTGTCCATTCAGGCCACCATTTTTATACCAGGCCACATGCCCTCAACATGGAGGATGCTTTGGGGCAGGGGGGTTCCCCCCCAAAGCACCTTGTCCCCATGTTGATGGAGGATAAGGGCCTCTTCCCAACAACCCTGACCTGTTGGTTATGGGGATCTGTGGGCAGGGGGCTTAACAAGGGGGCTCTCAGATCCCGACCTCCCCCCATGTGAATGAGTATGGAGTACTATCCATTCACCAAAAAGTGCTCAAAGAATTAATCAAAATGCAACAACAGTTTTTGACAAGTCCTTTATTTAAAAATAAACTAAGCAAGCAAACATAAAAAGCCAGCTTTGGAATTGTTATGTTTGCTAAACAAAACAAAATAGTAAATTTTTTTGGCAAACAAAAATTTGTCACTGCGTTTGTCAGATGATCTTACCGATAGCATTGCTGACTGGTTTCCAGACTCAAAATTAGCAAATTCCCTCTGTTGTAAGGGTACCAAAGGGTCCATGCTAATCAAAAACATAATTGGCAAATGCAATAAAGAGGTGTAGTGACAAAAACCTGCTTGTTGTCACTTTTCATCACTGATTGATGAAACTACAGACATCTCAACAACCAAGTTGCCATGGTGGCCATTTAATTTGATGAAGATGCTGATAAAACCCAGTATCAGTTCTAGCATCTAACTGAAGCTACTGTTGATGCTATTTTGGAGCAGATTAAACAACATTATCTGGAAGATGGTATCCCTACAAAAAATGTTATGGTACTTGATACAGATGGTGCACATGCAATGACTGGTCCACGAAAATCAGAAGTATCCTGCTTCAAAATAAAGCAGCCTTTCATCTTTCACATTCATTGTACCTTGCCATATTGCTGCCTTGTGTGCTGCAGATGCCTGCAAAGCTATACCTACAACTGCTGAGCAACATTGAAGAGACATACATAACAACTTTGCACATTGTTGCACACAATTACAGTTGTATCATGAATTTCAGGAATTTGTTGAGGCAGATTGTCAAACGAATTTCCAGCTTTGTTCTACTAGACGGCTTTCTGTGCTTGACTGTGTGAACCGCATTCTCAATCAATATGATGACCTTTAAGTTATTTTCAGTCAAGTGATGATGCAGACTGCTTTGTAACAGTGGACAGAATAGGTGTCTGGATACAGGATCCTATAAACAAGTGCTGCTTTCTGTTTCTTCAATCAGTTCTACCAAATTTCACCCAATTAAATAAAATTTTTTAGCGCAATTATCCTGTTACCTTTTTTTGAACTTCAGGTACTGCACCTTAAAGGTTATATGGGCCACTTTTATCAGGCCAAACCTGTTGGTTTCATTTGAAAATGATTCACCGATTGTATTTTACCACATTAACCATGCTAACTTTAACCAGAGCAGCTTGTCCCTCCAGGTGGATGCCATATGGCGTCCTTTCGGGCATGCACAGTTTGCCTGCTCGCAGGGCCAATCTGCGGCGCGATCTGTCACTGGCCGTGTACCTCGGACACGGCTGATGACAGATCTGTGTACCGGCCCCGTTTCTAGTACCATGTGACCTGCTGTGACCAATCACAGCAGGTCACATGACAGTTGTATACAATAGATGGCTTCCTTTCATGCCATCCATTGTATACTAGTGTGTCTAGCTTTGAATGGTCACAGCAATCACATGCACAAGCTGGCTAATCACAGCCCAGCTGTGTCATGTGATTAGCCGTGGCCAAATCACTGCTAAGCACAAAAAAAAACCCTGAATGAATCTATGTCATTCAGGTAAATGCTAGCTTATAGCAAAGTAATTATTTACTATGGTAACATTATACTACTGTGGTCATAGTGAAATATGAAAAAAAAAATCTTAAAAAAGAGACAAAATTTAATAAAAAATTAAAACAAATAAAAAAAAATTATATATTTTTTTTTTTGTATTGTCACCAGTCAGTGTCCCTGATCACCGCCATGCCAGTTATATGATGACGCTGTACTGCACTGGTGACAGTATGTAAAAAAGAAAATAGTGAACATAATTTTTTTAATTTTTTCATTTTCCGAAAAATTATGACAAAAAAATTACAACTTAAAAACACGCGCCATGCCTTTTATGAAGTACGTCGGACTGTCTACTTTGCAAAAAGGGGTAATTTGGGGGATATCCGTACTATTCTGACATTCTTGGACCTCAAGAAATTAGATTGGCCGTCAGTACTTCAGGATTGATCAATATTCAGATATATACCATAGTTTGTGAACTCTATAACTTTCCTACAAACTAAATACTACATCCTAATTTTGGTTATTTTCAAAGACGTAGTAGAATACATCTTGGCCTAAATTCATGAAGAACAATTATTTATTTGGAAACTTTCATAACAGAAACAAAGAAAAATGTTTTTTTTTCAACATTTTCGGTCTTTTTTTGTTAATTTGGCAAATAATAAAAACCCCAGTGTTGCTTAAATACCACCAAAAGTAAGCTCTAGCTGTGTGAAGAAAATGATAAAATTTTAGTTTGGGTACACTGTTGTATGACCTTGCAATTGTCATTCAAAGTGTGAGCTCTGAAACATGAAAAATGGCCTGGGCAGGAAGGGGGTAAAAGTGCCCTGTATGGAAGCGGTTAAATCAACAGACAGCATTTTCATTGGCTACCAAAGAAGGGAACATCTGTCTACAGTAGATGATTTGAAAGCACAATTCCCCCCACTGATACCAATAAAGGGGTACTATTCTTCTCACTGACACCAACAGTAGAGCACTATTCCTTCCACTGATACCAACAATGGGGCACTATTCCTCCCACTGACACCAATGGTGGGACACTTCTTCCCGCTGACACCAACGAAGCGGCACTTTTCCTCCCACTGACACCAACGATGGGGCACTTTTCCTCCCACTGACACCAACAATGGGGCACTAATAATTCTCCTGATACCAAAGATGGGACATTGTTTACTTCCACTGATCCCAGGGCATTTTCTATTCCCACGGGTTATGGTCTGGCCCCCTAGAGTCCAAAGCACAGTAAACTGGCCCTTTGTTTAGAAAGTTTAGAGACCCTGCACTAAATCAAAAGTAGGACTTACTGTATATATGCATTTATTGTATTCAAACACATTTTTTGTTATATGAATGGTTTTAAATTAAGTACTTTTCTTATTTTTTTTTTGTATAATTATATTTTCTGGCGCTACAATAAATTTTTAGGCACATACTGTATATAATTCTTTTGGCACATATATATTTTTTATATTGGGATGTAAGTAAAAAGAACCTTTTAGAATCTACATTTGGAATCATTCAGCTGTTGGCTTTACTAAAACAAACAAGTCTACTGCTAATTCTGTGGTAAATATTGAACTTGCAAAGCATTTGCACAAATTGTTCCCCCACATGATTTTGATGCACTGTATACTGAATTTAGTCTTTACCAAGTGGCAGATTTCACTGATGTTGCTGAGACTGACACATGATTATTGGCACATGGTAGGACGGAGCTGTATTCTTCAGGGCAATATGAAAGTACCTAAATTCTCAGATCTGGTTACATTTTCAAAAACTATGCTTTCCCTTCCCCATGGGACAGCAGAGATAGAATGTGTGTTTTCATCTGTGACGTTAATGAAAACTTATCTTAGCAACAAACTTTCCACTCCATTGTTGGAAGGACTGCTGTCAGCAAAGAGTGGTCCCAGAAGAGTTACACAGCAAATGCTTGAACATGTTGATACCAAAACCAGGACAAGGAGTGGTCCAGGGGGTTGGCTGCCCTGGGCGCAATGGTTTACTGCAAGGATGGGGGCACCTTCCTACTGTTGAAAGGCAAATAGGAGTAGAGACAGCAGGGGAGAGAGATTTTGACAAGTGAGTGACTGCTGGGTTTAGGATCCCCTCAGCTTGCACATACTGACCAGTTTGGGTGCAGTTTGGCATCTTTGCCCTTGGCACTGAATGACCTTGTCCCAGTATTGGTTGATACCACAATGTATGACCACAAGTTTGAAATTGTATCCAAGCCTAAACATAAACCACTTGGTGGTTCTTCTACTGCTGCTGGTAACGTGTATAAGGACAAACATGGCGTGGTGGTGGTGGTGGTGTAGGAACACAGTCACAACATCAGAAGAAGGAATCAAACAATTTTTAAAAAAGAAATGTTTCTACTGTAAAAGCATTTGAAATTTACAGTATGAGTTATGAAAACATTGGTTACAGCCAGTCCAGGCCTAAGTGGTTTTTTATACATTTGCTTCAGTTGGAAGTGGAGCTGTTAAGGGATGGGAAGGACACCCATTCTTGCCTATTGTCATAGTAGCAGAAATTGACCAATTTCCCAAAAAAATGCAGTTGTTAGTGGAACAGGTGGTGAGGGAAAACCTTCACATGGGTACACCTGTTCCACTGAACACTGCTGCAAGGTACTTTAACCACTTCCCATCCAACCCATGTACATAAACGGCCGTATGGTGCAGTGCAGGGGCGGGTTGCCGTTCATAAATGGCACCCACATTTTCAGCCTGAGAGCGCGCACCACCGCGATCCGGTGCCTGCTGTGTCCTCTGGACACCGATCGCTGTACGGGACTTCAGTGTGAGATCCCGATCATGTGATCACTGATTGGCCAATCAGAGATCACATGAATAGTATTAAGCAAGCTGTCACTTCCTGACATAATTGCTTACTACTTGTGAAATCTGCGAACGATCACAGAGATCACATGGTACAAGGCTATTCACAACAGCCTTGTACCATGTGACAAGCTGTGACCAATGACAGCTCTCAGTATTTCTCAATGGCTGCAAGAATGTAGTCAGAGAGAAGGAGAAATGATTGCTTTTACAGTCTTTATGGGTGTAAAAGCAATCAGTGTAAAAAAAAAAAAAAGAAATCATCTCCCCCCACAAGTAGTACAGTGTCACTAGGATGACACTGTACTAGTCGGGTGACAGTATGTTAAAAAAAAAAATAAATTAGAAAAAAATTAAAATGTAAAGAAAATTTAGAAAAATTATAATTTTTGGTTATAAACTAATGTGGGTAATTTTTTTTACTAAAAAGATAGCTGAATGCATTTTGGCCAATATTTATGAAGATAGATTATTTGCAAAATTTTTGGACTTTTTCATTTATATAGCAAAAAAAAAAAAATCCCAGTGGTGAATAAATACCACCAAAATAAAGTTTTATAGGTCTCAAAAAAATGTTAAAAAATTAATATGGGTACAGTGTTGCATGACTGCGCAATTGTCATGCAACACTTGAAGTGGTTAGCCCCTAGATGTCAACTGCACACAAATATGCAGCCTCACTGCACTGGGCCTTTTTGCCGTGGGGGTCACATATTTGCGTATCTCCCTTTGTGCTGGGAGTGCGCTGCTAGTACAGAGATTGGGCTCTCACAGTGAGCCCCGGGTCCTGTACTAATGATTGGAACCTGGAACTCCCGATTTCAGGTTACCTGATCACTGTGATAGCCTCTTATTGGCTATTACAGTGATCAGTCACTGTGAAGCCCGCCCCTGTGTTCTCTGTCTCAATGGAGAGGTTTGATCTAGGTCAGTGCCAGGGTTAGTATTTGGGTCAAGTAAGGGTCAAAGGTCAAGGTTAGTGTCAAAGGTCAGTGTCAGTATATTTTGGGCAGGATTTTTTTTAATCTGTATCAGTGTCAGTGTGTTTTAGGGAGGATGAAACAAAAAGCAAAATCCGCACTATTGTTTCTGGGCTGTACTACGGGTACATACAGCAAATAACATGCACATATGTGGCATCGTTGCAATCATCAGGAGCAGAAGAATTTATTTTGGGTTGTTCTTTGTTGGAAGGGTATGATAGTAACAACAAATATACAGCTAGATTTAAAAAAAAAGATTTTTTTTTTTACTATTTTGGGCCAGGTTTCCTTTGATAATGAAAATAAAAAATCAGATATCCATTTCCATTCACCACCAAATGAAAGCCAATTTGTCCTGAAAAAAACATGGTATAATTTACTTGGATGTACAAAGTAGTTGTGATTATATGTACAGATTTACTTACACAGTCAAAATTGTGTTTAGGCATTAGGATTTCTTTTACCTTTAGGTGTGAAAGGATTAACAACTTGTTATTTTAACAATGCATTACTGTCTCTGTGGCAGCTGGGAACTGAAATGTCAGTTTATTGGTGTTTCTATGCTCAGGTTGGGCAGATTCACCCTCTATTTGCCCTGTTTACCATTATCACCAAACAAAAGATCAAATCCAGAACAGAAATGTGGGGGGTGGTAGTAACCTCTATTCTGGTGATCCTGGTGGCTATCAGGGATTTCTGCTCACTTTCATTAGTGGCTATGGAACACAAATTGAAGGGGAATCTCTCCAGTTAGGCACAGGTTATAAAACAGCTGGGCTACATTACCTGACCTTGGAAAAGGAGAAATATGTCTTTTTTGCCATTTGTTATACCTTAATCATATTGCTAACATCACTAGCTACGTGTTTGTAGCTTATATATTGATATTTGCACTGAAAATGGTAATTTTGGCAACTGTTTGAACTCTCAGTAAAACATTTTGCTCTTGTCTTGTCAGAGCAAAGACAATCGAAAGTAGTTGTAGAGCAGATAAAAGGATATGAAAAGAAATGATAAACTTTTAAAGAACTTCAAGATTTCCAAAAACTCACTAGCGATATTATTAAGAATCTGGAGAAGGCCCATCATGAAACAATAAAAAAATAAAAAGGATCATAGATGTTAATGGTATCAAGACAAATCAAGTTTTTAAATGGCAGGCCATGTTGAATGAGATTAATTCTACTCCTACCCCGGAGAAGGAAAATTCTAGTAAAATGGGGCCACAGAGAGAGGAACAACCTACAGCTAGTCACTTGGAGCAGGAATGAAGTGATAATGAATGCAGGAGGAATACAAAAGGTGCTCCACGAACAGCAGTGTGGAGAGAATAAAGAGGTAGCAGAAGAGGCTGCGAGAGGGGAGGCTACTGAGGTCACTCAATATCACTCATATGATACTGAGAGAGCACCTGGAGGGAGAACTTACTCCTATTACAGTCCAGTGCCCACATGCAATAAATATGAGCCGCTGAGGGACAATCATAGGGAAGAATTGCAGCTGAGAAAAAAAAAAGATCTCCTTGAGGTCACATGATCAGTGACGAAACATGTTGGGAGTGGAATCAGTGCCAAACAGTAATGCAGATATGCAAGTTTAGAACGTGATGCCAATTTCCTGGTGTTTAAGAGGGCAGTTCACTGTATACCTTCAAACCATGTTTAAAGTGCACTGCTCCATGTGAGTGTATTTATTTGGATTTTTAAAGATTGAGTTTTAATGATGGTAAAGTGCAATGATGGCCTATCTTTGATTCTGTTTGAGCTGTTAATGTCTACGAACCTTACAAAGTGGAGCAAAAGGAGCTGTTGGATCTAAGGTGCGCTTAAATAACATCCCAGACCAGTGGAGTAATAACCAGGTGGGGAAGGCGCAGAGTGACCTGTTTTCTAGGTGAAATGTGGAGGTGAGTACTGTTGGTGATGGATATCACGTGGTGCAACTGCTGTGGGATTGGCATTGTTCTCATAACTCAGGATATCATTAAGTGGATTGTTTGTTACAGACTTATTGATGCACTGGACGTTTTACATTTTATTTAGGAGGTTTCCACCACTATTCACTATATGAACTTTATTATTTTATTTAGGAGGGTTCTACCACTATTCACTTTATGTTGCTGAAATATTTGAGTTTCGATGTTGATATTCAGATTTTGCAGTATAAAAACACAATAGCAAGTTGTATAGTACAGGATTTTATTTTTATTTATTTTGTATTAACTTTTCATGTATGGTAGTGCTATAGATCACTGAAAATAGGAACGGTAAGCTGATATTTTGTACAGGAGGTCGCCACCATTACTCACATATCAGGAGATTTCCACCACTATTCACACATATTGGAAAAACTGAGGCAGCGCTACACTTTGCTGTATTATTTAGTTCAGTTGGTTTGGGAAAACACATCAGTGTTTAGCAGCAAGCCCGGTAATATAACAGTCTAATACATTGCAGGATTACACTTCTCATAGTACAGCAATACTTGTACATATAGTACATTTTATGTGTCATGTCAGTAAAAAAAATGCTTATGTCAGTAGATTTTTGGTGTCGTGTCAGTAAATTTCACTTGAGGAGGCTGGCAACCCTGGTCTGCACAGTTATACCAACTTTAGAGCGTAGTTTCATAGAAATGTCCATGAAATGAACTGGTTCTCTTTAATACAATGAGTAATAATGGGGATAATGCAACACGACATTTAAGAAAAAGGTTTATATTCAATGATCGGATGTATGACGCTGGCAGTGCCATGGTGCTTGGTCTGAGACAGAAACAGCATATAATGGCTGAACTCCCACCAGCATGCAACCAAAGTGTGACTGAACGTTGTCGTATCGCCCTTTGCTGTTAATTGCTCCCAGAACAACATTCAATATGATAAGAACACAACAAGCTTTTGTTCTGCTTTATATCCGTTATTAGTATTTCCCCCTTCACTTTGCCTCTGACAACGCCAACGCCGCATTTCCTCCCCAGGGAATGTCATACTTTTTCATAAGTTGCAAGATAAATCATTTTTGGTTGGGATTTTTCATAGTGTAGAATGAACTTCTCGAGTTTCAGATGGTGTAGGTTTAACTAAACAGAGACACGTTAAATTGCTTCATAAAATTACAACATGTTCTCTCTAAGGTTCACTTCTCATATTTATTAGCCAGACCTTGATTCAGCACCACTGAGGCCAAATCAATGCTGAGATTTTCTATGGGCTAAGGCTTCCATCTTGTGGTTGCTTGTTGTAACTGCTCAAATGTAATTTCACGAAAATGTTATTACAGAAATCATGTACTTTTGCTTGATGTTTCCTTCCTATTTTGCTTAGTTTTATATTTTTAACATTAAATTTTTTTTAAAAAATTAAAAAACTGCTAAAGTAAAATTACAGATAACCCATATGGAGGAAATTCTCCAGTGAAAGGGCCCTTTCACACTGATCTGTTGAAAAAACGCATATGCATTTTTGCCGTGTATTTGCTTCGTTTTCTGGATTCCTGACTCCAACCATGCACCTGTGAAACTTAGACATGTGACTCAAAAAAACATACTAAAATGCACTATTGGTGCGTTTTCTATAGAAATCAGTGGGAGATGTGTTTTGGTGCAATTTTGAAAAGTGCATAAAAAATGCAGCATGCAGAACTGTAAAAAAACACACCGCATGTGCATGCACTGGTGAGAAGAGTTCCATAGGTTTTAAAGGGATACATTTTTCATGCATTTTTCTTCCACCTTTTTTTTTCCCCACAAAAATGCTTCAAAATTGAATAGTACGATAGGGCAGAGAGCAGTCACATTGAACAAGAGCTGTAAGGTAAGTGTTTATGTTTCTGTTGGAGAGTTTATTTGGAATTAACAAAAATGTGATGTTATATGAAACCTATAAAAACTAATTAAAGTAACAATGAAGGAATTATTGACGTGTGTCATAAATTTAATTATAAATTATATCTACAGTGACTTAAAAGTATTCATACCCCTTGAAATTTTCCACATTTTGTCATGTTACAACCAAAAACGTAAATGTATTGGTGTGTTCCTTGGCCTTCATGATGCTGTTTGTTCACTAATGTTCTCTAACAAACTTCTGAGGGCTTCACAGAACAGCTGTATTTATACTGAGATTAAATTACACACAGGTGGACTCTATTTTCGAATTAGGTGACTTCTGAAGGCAATTGGTTCCACTACATTTTAGTTAGGGGTATCAGAGTAAAGGGGAACTGAATACAAATGCATGCCACACTTTCCAGATATTTATTTGTAAGAAATGTTGAAAACAATGTATCATTTTCCTTCCACTTCAAATTTATGTGTCACTTTGTGTTGGTACCATGTACCCCATACTCATTCACAGAGGGGGGCCGGGATCTGGGGCCTCCCTTGTTAAAGGGGGCTTCCAGATCCTGACAAGCCCCCACCTGCAGACTTCCACAACCACCAGCCACAGTTGTGGGGAACAGGCCCTTGTCCCCATCAACATGGGGACAAGGCGATTTGGGGGGGAGCCCCCTGCCCCAAAGTACCCCCCATGTTGAATGCACGTGGTCTGGTATGGTTCAGGAGGGGGGGGGGGCACTTGCTCATCCCTCCCTTTCCTGAGCTGCCAGGCTGCATACTTGGATAAAGGTCTGGTATTAATTTTGGGGGGGACCCCCACACCATTTTTAAAAAATGTTGGCATGGGGGTTCCCCTCAAAATCCATACCAGACCTAAAAGGGCTTGATTTTTTGCAAATTTTTTTAATTGCTGGTAATTCTTTCTACATTCAGCTCTCAGTTTCACTACTAAAATACTGCATGACTTAATAATATAACTCATATGGTATTTTAGTAGCTGTGTGGTATCTTACTACATACTGGGATGCGGTAAGATACCGCTTAGTGAACTGTCCCAGTCCAAAGTTTGCAGTCGAACTTTCACTACTTCACCGTAACATAGATGGTCAGGGCTCTGTAGCCCACTGAGGGCAATAGGCTCCATTCACTAAAGCAGATCGCATGCGCTATTTAGGTGTTCGGACTCATGTTGCCTAAATATCGCATGCAATCCTGAAAATGTCAATTCACTATTTGTTTTTGTGGTATTACCTCAAAACTCTTGGTAAATACCACATAAAACAGCATTAAAATCAATTCGCAGAAGGAAATAAATAATTAAATGCATGCAGTAATTAAGTAGCAGTCTAGGCATGCTGTAATGGTGGAAGTGATGAATTTGAGCACCACACCTCAAAGGGCAGCACATGGAAGTGTTTAAAAAAGTGTGCCAATTCACAATCTAATGAGCATTTGCCTAGTCTGCACCTAAATTTGGCAGCTGAACATAGCTTTGCTCTCCCTTAATGGAATTTTTTGAGGCTAATCTGTTGGAATTTCAGGCCATGCAAAGGAGGGCAAGGAGAAGAAGAGTGATTGTAATGTGTCCATATTCATTTATGGGCAGTTCACACTACATGCCTTTCAGTGTGCTTTTTGTCTGCATCCAAAATGCATAGAAAGTAGGTTATATGGTTGTTAATGTCATAGTTCACATCAGTGCTTGCAGTTCCAGTGCGTTCTGGATGCAGAAAAAAAGTAGAACAGACTGCATGTTTTCCTGCACAAACCTGGACTGCAACACGGTATAACGCATAAAAAATGCACCCCAACGCACCAAAAACGCACTGGAACACACATGTCCGTATTTAAATTGAAGAGGGAAAAAAATAAACATATGCAAACAATACAGACTAGTTCCAATTTTTTGTTAGCATGATATTTCTGCAAAGGTCTAAAAAAAAAATTCAAGATTTTAGTAAAAAAAACCCAAGTGAATTTTAGGGCAAACAAACGCAATAAATTACCCACAGTTTTGATAAAATATAAAAGCCAAGGTTGCATCGAATAAATAGATACCCAACATGTCAAACCTTAAATTTGTGTGCGCCCGTAAAATGGTCAGAAACTTCAGCACCCTATATTTTCTATAGGTGATGCTTCAAAAGCCCCTATAGATCATCAGTTTAGCGTTACAGAGGAGGACTTGTGCTAGAATTATTGCTCTCTAGCGCATGCAGCAATATGCAACATGCATATCGCAACGGTCATACATGCGTATATGTGGGGGTGGAGCCCTCGCCATTTTTATTGGGGGGGATGTTAAGTGCTTGGGTGTAACTATTTTTTTTTCAATATAAATTTAGTGAGACATGAAGGGTCTAAAAGACATGGCAGCGAAAGGGTTAAAAGCCACTTGCCATCCTGGCCAGTTCTGACATTTCTCACATACATGTAATACATTTTTTTTTTTTTTTGAAAATTACGTAGAACCCCCAAAGACATATTTTGTAAAAGAAAAATCTCTGATTAATAAAATGGTTGTTTTTTTAATGCCACATGATATTTGTGCAGCAGTTTATCAAATGCATATTTATAGGAAAAAACACAATAATATACTAAATTTTTTAATAAAATTGGAGAGCTGATTCATACATGGGTGGTGCAGATTTAAGCTCAGTTTTCACAGCTAATTGATATAGTAGTTGTTCAGCGGTTCAGGTCAGGTTTACATCAAGTTCAGGGCAGATTCAGGTCAGGATTTTATTCTGTTCGTGCTGTTTAGAAACGGTTACCATAGAAGTCAATAGCCTGTAATCCGCACCTGAACCAGACCACATTGCTCAGAAATCGTACAGGACTTTTTTTTTTTAATTCGCTCCAGCAGTGCACTGGACATATGTGATCAGGCACCATAGGAAACAATGTCATTTCACATGTCATGCAGATCGGATGTGGGTCAAATTGCATCTAATCCACATATACTGTATGGAACTGGCACTAAAAAGATAATGCTGCTTCAAGTAAATCAATACCTAACTTGTCACCTTTTAAATTGCATAGGCCAGTGGAATGGCAACAAACTATGGTACATAAAATTATTTGATGGTGTAAGATGCACGCCATCACCGTGGAATACATGGACTGGAAGTGATGTCAGGAGGGGAGGGTGATACGATTCTAAGCATGCGCAGGTTGTTCCTTCTTTAAGATCTAGCCCCGGGGAGATAGAGCCATATTATATAGCGGGAGTGGGCAAGTCTGCCCAGAGTTTATTAAGATCAATTAAAAAATGATAAAACAGTGCAATAAAATGAGTAATAACGATATGGGCTAGTAGCTAAAATAGCAGCAAGTAGCACATTTAATAACTAAATAAATGTTGCCAGTGCAAAAGCTATACCGGGGATAAATAAGCACAGTGTCAGTGACCATGCATGACCATAACACAGTAGTGCAATTTGACAGCATATAGTGTATGGATAAAAATGGGAAGAACACTATGCACTGAATAAAAAGCTTAAGAACAAATAATACGTATAAGTACACATAGTAAAACATTGATATAGAGAAATATGAACAGGATAAAAATACAATATAAGGAGAGAGAAAACAGCCATTGGTGCTAGAATAGTAATGTGGTAACCTAAAGTTGAATAATATGGTCCGACAATGTCAGCCTCAATTGTGCCATACTGGTATATTAAAGCAGGGACCATAATGATGAAAATCATAATGGGCTGAATTGTATATGGGGGGTTTTCCCCTAATCTATTAATTGCAGCTGATTATCTACTATAAAAGCTAGGGAACATCTTTAATCATATAGCAAGGATGATAGTAGTCATAGGTAGGCATTCTAATATGTAGAAGAAAATTGGGGGGAAGGGGAAGTACAGTTATTGGGGATGCCAAAGATCAGCCACCCACCACCTACACTGTGGACCTGCAATGGGGGTCTGTGTATGGAGGAGATGGAAGTATCCCGGGTGACCAGAGAGGCCTGGGAAGAATCCAGCCAGGCCCCTGGCAACAGAGGAGTGTGGGAGTTCTCCCATGGCCGAGGCAGGAGCCCCGCTACCCACGGCCCACTGAATCATATGGAAGAGTTGATAGCACTCAGCAGAGCTGCAATGTCCAGGCGGGGGAGAACCCTAGACAAGCTGGCTGGCACTACCTGTCCTGTCATCCCCACTCAGGAACTGAAAATTGGGGGCCCCCAGAAATTAGGGTGAGCTTGGAGTCCCTGGAGGAAGGAGTGGATGACTGGGTATACATGTATACATGTCATATCACTATAATGGAGTACAGGGGAGCTGGGATATATATTACTGAGTAATGTATACCCCAGCTCCCCTGTACTCCATTATAGCGATATGACATGTAGGGGAGCTGGGATATACATTACTGTATACACGTCATATCACTATAATGGAGCACAGGGGAGGGGGATATACATTACTGTATACATGTCATATCACTATAATGGAGTACAGGGGAGCTGGGATATACATTACTGTATACACGTCATATCACTATAATGGAGCACAGGGGAGCTGGGATATACATACTGTATACATGTCATATCACTATAATAGAGTACAGGGGAGGGGGATATACATTACTGTATACACGTCATATCACTATAATGGAGCACAGGGGAGCTGGGATATACATTACTGTATACATGTCATATCACTATAATGGAGTACAGGGGAGCTGGGATATACATTACTGTATACACGTCATATCACTATAATGGAGTACAGGGGAGCTGGGATATACATTACTGTATACAACATGTCATATCACTATAATGGAGTACAGGGGAGCTGGGATATACATTACTGTATACAACATGTCATATCACTATAATGGAGCACAGGGGAGCTGGGATATACATTACTGTATACATGTCATATGACTAAATGGAGTACAGGGGAGGGGGAATATACATTACTGTATACATGTCATATCACTATAATGGAGTATAGGGGAGCTGGGATATACATACTGTATACATGTCATATCACTATAATGGAGTACAGGGGAGCAGGGATATACATTACTGTATACATGTCATATCACTATAATGGTGCACAGGGGAGCTGGGATATACATTACTGTGTACATGTCATCACTATAATGGAGTACGGGGGAGCTGGGATATACATTACTGAGTAATGTATATCCCAGCTCTCCTGTACTCCATTATAGTGATATGACATGTTGTATACAGTACTTACTCCTAGTCCCTCCGAGTCCCCCGCGGCGGAGGAGAGGGTGTTTCCTCTCAGCGGAGGAGAGCGGATCTCTCCTGCACCTGTCCCCTCAGCGGCGGTGCCACAGAAGCCGGGAACCGGAAGCTGTAAACAGGAACTCGGCTTCACAATGAGGCCTGGAGCGCAGGTGCAGTCGCTCCATGCTTCATCTGTGCTCGCTTCTCGCCGCTCGCCACAGAGGAATTTCTCCTTGCATTTGGTGAGCGGCTTTTTCAAGCCCTGACCTAGAGCAAACGGTGCAGCCTGGACCACCCACTTCTTAGGCCCAACCCCAGAACTTCACCTTCAAGGAGCTGATCATAAGGTCATCAGACTCCTGTGTTCTGTTGGATAGAGGAAATCTCAAGATGCTGCCCTGCTTTTCTTGGTTCCAGTAAAAATTTAAAAAAAGAACTACATTAAAGTGAGGCTTTGACTACCCTTATGTCCCTCAAAGTATCATGGATCAGATTGAATACACACGGTCCCAGTGGGAAGAGGAGCTTGTATGGGACTATCTCCACGTTCCAAAGTCATGCAGAGGGCCTCACTATCCCAAGGTCTGGTCCTGTCTCCAGGACATTAGGAAAGAATGGAGCCTGGGGTAGGCCATTTAAAAGGGCCATGTAGTGGTAGTAAAAGCTGGAAAGTCAGTATGCCACCATCTACAAGTGTCTGGGGAATGAAACAGGTCCCAGACCACCGTTATTACTGCTGAGCAGGACCTACACCTCATTGTCTTACTTGCCAGCTGGGTCCATGCTCAGCCTGCTCCATTGTGGCATGGGGCAAGTCTACGAGCATAGCCAGTTTTGTTATTGCCCTTTCCCTCCTCTACTGCCAGATGGAATGTTCTCTTTGCCATAGTTGGGGGAGAGCTTGTTCGGCCTTATTACCTGAAGGGGAGAACTGTCCTTTAAACCTTCCTTCCCACCTGTACAGCTATGTTATGGACTCTGGGCTAACACAGCCAATCCTACTTCAAACATGTTGTGGACTCCATATGTTGTGGACTCTAAGTAACACTGTTACTTAGACCTCATGTATATAGTGTAGTATAAAGATTTTTAAAGTTTTTAAATGTTTTAACATTTTTAAAATTAAAGTTTTGACTTTTTTTTAGGGCTCTGGAGAAAACGTCATGTCAAGCCTGATGAAGGAGCATGCATGCTCCAAATGCATACCACACCCACCATTTCCTGTTGTCTCCCAGTGGACCCTAGCCAACAAGGAAGTATTGGGAGCCACCAACACAGCCTAGGACAACCTTCCAGGGATTTACAGTCTGCGGGATTGGACTTGAACAAGACAGTCATGCTTGTAGCTAGATGAGCACTGTCCTTGCTGTTTCTTCTGAGTTATTTACTTGTGGAAATAAAATAGTTTTTTTTAATGCTACACTTAGATGGCGCTGTTTCCCTTCCTCCATTTTGCATTCACACAGAGTATCTTCTCTTGATGAATCAGCGGCCACCGAGATAAGCTTTTTTTTGGAACTTTTGGATTAATTGGACTTTAAGGACTTTTAACTGCACCTTTATTCATTGTATACCTGAGTGGCTGCATTTCAGTGCATCAAAACGCCCTTGTTTTTTTTTGCACGGTACTTAATTTATTTAAAAAAAAATAATTTTTTCTTCAATTTTATTTCTATCACAAAGGGAAAACAACATACCTTGTGATAGCTGGGGCAGTGCAAGGTACTCTTTATGGAGAGAGCTGGGGTGTATTAGGCTGTAGAGATGTCAGAATTCTGTCATGTGAGGTTGATGTCATGAGAACAAAACATCAACTGCTCCACTGCAGCTATTAAGCACACCTTGGCCCAATGGGGTCAACAGGACTGGGCATATAAAAAAATCATTATTTCCATCTTAGAATGCATTCTTCACCATAATGTCTTTTCATTCGATGGTTCCCACTACCGCCAGGTACATGGTGTAGCGATGGGGACATGTGCTGCATCCTTCATCAATCTGTACCTAAGGGGGTGGGAACTGATGTTCATGACCAATTAATCTTTGTCGCTGTACACTGACTATATTTCATTATTGCATAGATACAATGATGTATTCATCATATTGGGATGGCCCCCATAACCTACTTTTGAAATGCATAGACAGAATGGATAGAAATTATTTCAATCTCCCATTCATGATGACCTTCGACAAAAAACTAGTCGCATTTTTGGACGTGGAGATCTATAACGGAAAAGATGCCAGTAATCACCATCGTAAACCCATGGCTGGGAATGTTCTCTTCCATGCCTCCAGTTTCCATCCTAAGGCTCTCATCAATTCCATACCTTATGGTCAATATTTTAAGAGTCAGACAAAATTGCTCCGATGACTCTCCTTTCATTGTTGAAGCCAAGAAATTACAACAAAGACTGCTAGAGAGAGGGTATTATTATTATTATACAGAATTTATTCACGTACTGCTTTGAAAAAAAACATACAAATGAGCTATATCTAAAAATATAACCACATTTTATACAATAAAGTTAGGGCAGATACTAACCCATTAAGAAGCATTGCAGAGTTCTCTAATCAACATCAACAAGTCCAAAAAATGATAAAAAAATATTGGCAAATGCCCACAATGGACCCTGTTATAAGTCAATTTGTCCCAGAAAACCCATTATCTGCATTTAGGTGAGCTACCTCAATCAGAAATTGCATAATCCAGAGTGAAGATAAGAGAGAGTCACAGGGAGACCACTATAAATACAATGATACTTTCATATGTGGTTCTTGTAAACATTGTAAATATATGTGTACCGATAAAAAAATACTACCTTATGGTTTGATATTCCATCCAAAACATTTGCTAATTGTAGAACCTTCAGTGTTAAATATGGTTTGCTCTGTGATTGTGGTTGCTATTATGTTGGTAAGACAAAGCTCGAATTTTGGAAATGTGCAAATCGACCTTCCTCTTGGGTGGCATGTTACGGATGTACATGACAGAAAATTTCCCACAATTAGATTTTTAAATACTAGATTGAATTCATTCTAATACAAGGGGAGGGGACTGGAACAAAACTCTCATCCAAATTGAACTAAAATGGATTTATAAATTGAAGGCTACCCAACCCCAGGTCTGAATGAATTTGCTAGCTTTAAACCATTCTTGGAGGGCTTTGTCTTAGGAGGGATGGAAATATAATCATATGATTTATTTTTAATGCCTGTCTTTGCTTTGCCAATATGATAAACATATGCATGAAGAGATCTTCTTGTATATCAACATCCCTTTGATTGTATGTATGTAGCTCTCATCCTTAGCCTCTGTTAACAACTGTTGACCTATGTATACATCTATGGCCGTCTGTTTTATTTTTGTGTGTCTCTATATTTTATTTTTTGTTTTTCATGTGAGGCTATCTTCTTTCCTGCCTTCCCCTTTTGCCTGTGGTCTTTGGCTTTTTCTCCCAATCTCCTTTGTCGGGTGGCTCCATCAATTGGGGGTGGCTGCCTGCCCAGGTTGATCCATTTCCCTGGCAGCTATACTGGGAGAGATGGAGAGGAGGGCCCCCCTTGGCCTAGTTGTCAATCTACCTCCTTCTTTTCACCCGTTGCATCATTCTGACGAGCGGACGTTGTGTGTGTTGGCGGGTCTCAGGTGCGTGATGTTATTCCACATTACAAGAGTGATAATGTCATTGCGTCATTCTGCATGGGGCGGCGCTGCGCATCAGAATCAAGGGGGCCCAATTGAATGCCGGTCTCTGCACTCACATGACCCAGGTGTCTAGGATTATGGGTAAATATCTTAACATATATAGTACGCTTAATAGAGCAATTGGTGTATTCTCATATCGACCTCATATGATTAAATGCTGACATCTCTACAGCTTGGTGAGCGACAGGGCAATGTTTGCTGTTTGGAGAGGGTTTTTTTTTACCCCCCATTTTGGCAATTAGCTTTCCATATATCTGGCAAATTATGCCTTCATGGCTTGATTCAGATTCTATTAATTTTTCTAAGCCATGTTTAATATATTTATGTAGTTTTTACATTTACTCTTAAATCATTTTTTGCATATATTTCTTATCTTCAGGCAACTTGTATGAAGTTCTGAACCTGAAGTTCTTCCTGCCACAGTGAAGCTTTTCTTTTGCAATAACTGTCTGCTTAACTGTAAGTTTAACAATATCTATTATACTCTAAAGATGTGATATCCTTAAAACCCCAGATGAAAGAGTGACATTTCTCTGAAACACGTTGGGTGAATGGAGACACATCACAAGTTCACACCATTTGCTGACAGTTCCTTGTAATCAGTGTATAATAATTTTGTGTTGAATGTCATAATGCTTTGATTTTATACGTATTCTATTGTATAATAAAATGGTAAAAGGTTTTTTAAAAATAAATCTTTGTGATAATAGTGCGTTAAAAGTCCCATTGGGGTTAAATATAGTGTATGAGTCTGTAATGTTCAATATAGTGTGTATAGTGTATATAGTTAGCCATAGACAGCTAGTTTTTTTTTCTTATTCAGCCGGTAGGATGAATGAAAAAAACTGACAGATTTCTCCACCAACAAAAATTAGCTGGATGGAGGAATGCCTCCTGTTGGGACATTGTCTGTCCCCCAGTACGATCCTCCCCCACAGGTCAGTCTATCCTCAATACAATCTCCCCCCTTTTCCAGTGCTATCCTCCCCCCCGAGATCAATCAGTCTGTCTCCCATTACAATCCCCCCAGGTCAGTCTGTCCCTAGTAATATCCCCTCCAGGGCAATCTGTGTCCCATTACAATCCCCTGGTCAGTTGGATCTCCAGTACAATCCCCCACGTCAGTCTGTTCCCCATACAATTACCTCATGTTCCCCAATACAATCCCCCCAGGTCAGTCTGTCCCCCCAGTACTACCCCCCCGGGTCAGTCTGTCCCTATTACAATCTCTCCCCCTGTTTAGCCTGTTCCCTAACACAATCTCCCCAGGTCAGTCTGTCCCCAGTACATATGTGCATGCATGTGGGGGAGATATTAAATGCTTGGCTGTGACTTTTTTTTTTTAACCTTTTTTTCATCACATAGGGGACAAAAGGTTCCCTATTTGATGCATTGTTTTTGTGACAAGTTCTCTTTAATGACATCAGGGGTCTAGAAAACCCTTAATGTTTCACTTGTCCTCCAATGAAACCAAGGCAGTGCATATCGCACATTAACTTCTTTTCCAGCCTGTGGAAAGACAGAGACAGGAAAGCAACTTTTTACACATCAATTCTGGGTCAGTAACAGGTAGGGGAGACCAACTGATGTTTGCTGGTTTCCCTCCCCTCTACCTAGTGGAACTCACGTCAGTCCTGGATCTGCCTATAGGTTCATGAAGCCTGGGAAACGCGGTAGGGATGTGTGCAGGAGTGGGACCCACAGTATTTTTAAATAGTTCCTTTGGGCCAAGCTGGCCCAAATTAACTATTTACTGCAGGTGCATTTGATGGGCACGCTGTAATAACTGTGTGTAGCCTCAGCTACATACAATATACAGTGCTGTGTTCTGGCAGTCGGAAGGGGACTTCCAGTCATACTCCCAGAACAAAATAGGGCTGAGCTCTCACAGGAAGCTTTGTATTTTATGAATAAATTGATTGAATGAGGCAGAGTGAATTCATCTGCCTGCCTCTATGGCAATCAGTGGAAGCTTTGTATTCATCCATAAAAAACAAAACAAAAAACAAAAACCTACAACATGGCCATGGTATATATCCTCCCGCCTCTGTTGCCTTTGCAGCATAACACCCCGGTCACATCAGGTGCAATATGGCATGCGATTTGAATGCTATGAGACTTGTAAATCACATGCCAAGTCACATCCTACTGTCTGCAATTAGAGCAGTGATATCGGTGCGGATCATTACTTTGTTGGTGCTGCACCGATTTCTAACATAGTGCATGCACTACTTTTGGTGTGATTTGCATAGACATCTCTGTCAGATGTCTTGCAAATCGCACCTGAAATCGGCATCTCACCCGACTTTGAAATCGTGCGACTTCACTGTAAGTTGCACAATTTCATAGTCAGGTTTGATGTGACCGGGGTGTAAGGGGGAGAAGTTGGAAGACAGTAAAAATGCATGACAGAAATGTGTGTTCTTAGTACCCCCAAACACAAATGTAAACAGGATCTAAAAAGAATCATCTCACTCAGCACCTGTGATCATCCATTATCATGATGATGATCACACAGTACAGTGTAATGTGTGATCATCATGATAATGATCAGAGGTGCAGAGTGAGCTGTGGCTGCAGACAGTGTTTGCCCTGTATATTATTATTAACCCTGGCAAGAGTAGTAATAGTATACAATGCAAACACTATCTGCAGCCTGTGTTATGTGTGTAACACCCTTGCTGTAATGTCAGCTGCAGGATGTTAAAACTAACACAAGATGGCAGTGTCCTGCAACTCAGTGACACACTCTGGTAAAAGCTTTATGGATCTTATAGGCTGAACTGCAGGACTTTGTTAGAAGGCTGCTAATTGGAGGACTACATTTCCCAGAAGAGCTGGCATGTGGGCAGAGGCATATAAATGTGGAAGCCTTGAAACAGGAACAGGTAGTGAGAGGGGAGAGAGCTGGAGAGCAGAAGCAGAGAGAGTTGTGCTGACTGCTGGAGAACCGGACCAGGCTGCAGAACCAGAGAGAGGAGAGGCAAGAAAGAGTCACTGATCACTAGCCTTGCCACCCTGTTCAGCAATACAGACTGCCAGTAGGTGACGCAAAGCACAGTGACCGGACAGAATGCTGCAAGTGAGGCAAGAAAACCTATGGGGGCCCCCATCCGCTGACAGAGAGAGACAGCCAGCACCTGCTGGAAGCCACCGATCAGGTGAGAGAGTCCCATACACCAGTTAAGCAAGAGAACATTGACATTCTCCTCATACCTGCTACCTGCACACAGTTGCAGACATTGCATTCAGTTAACATGTGCTGTGGCCTAGTGCCCGTAACTGTTGAACACATTTGCAACATAGTTCCATAATTAGAGCTGACCGCAGTGTACACCTTCTGCAGGCCAGATCACATCAGTGTTCCCTTAACCATTGGCCTACTCTTCTAACGGAACTTTTACCACCATTGCCATTAGTTACTGCAGCCCAGAGTGAAGTTGTCCTCTGCCAACAAGCCTTTTTGCCAGTTTGACACCTTATTTGCCTAAAGCTGCCCTTTTCTCAGTGAAATAAAGGGACAACACCCAAGTTAAGTACCACTTAAAAAGGGAAAGTACTTGTCCTTTTCTTCTTCTTCCCCTTGTGTTGATTCTGTAAGGAACTGTCACATCACTTCCTACTTGTGCACCAACTGGGCCCCAGCGAGCGTGCTGAAGAGTCCTTACTGCATTTAAAGAGACATTGAAAACCCTGGTCAAATAGCTCTTTTATATCAGAATTAAGCCTTGCCATCAGATTCTGAGGGCCCAAAGTGAGCTAGGTTTCTTGTTGCCAGTTTTCATTGCTCTCTGGGGTTGACTCTACCTCAGGTTGAAGGTATTGGGTTAACGTCTGAAAAACAGGCCTGCTAACACTGATTGAGATTCTGCTGGATGTGAGGTTTCTTTGCTCAGAGTTGCTAGGAGTAATAATTGCCATTCCACGTACCCATAACATTTTGTATTGTTTAACCAAGCTTAGATTGAAGTTTAATCTAAACTTCATGTCAGTTTTAATTTTTGTGCGAGTCTACTTTCTGGAGGTACGATTTAGGCTTTCAGAAAGGGGTCCAGAAGGACAGGGAGCCCAAAAATCACTCAGCAACTCCTAAGGGGGTAGTGTCACATGTAATTCCTCCTCCTTCCCAAACAGTGCTGCTACTACCTGATGGATATAATTCTACTCCAAACCTCCGAGACACCAATGGCTACAGCCCTGACTTCAGCCTGCCTACAGGACTTAACAGAGAGCAGCAGCTACAGTATCACTCACCAGGGCTGCCAGGTGCTGTTTCCATCTGCTAGATGAGAATATAAAAGTACATCTCTGCTGCTGCTTTTTGGACCACTCAAATTGATGGGGTTTAAGAAAATATTTTGAGCTAACATTTGTATTTACTTCATGTGTGAAGCATGTTAGGGGACAATGTGTCCCCTTCCCTTGGGCCCATGTGCCCCCCACACACTGCACACATGGATAATATGCCACTGGACAACTGTCAGTCATAAAAGCAAGTCTACAATAATAGCTCCCTCTGTCCTGATAGGTACGCTTTGTCAGTCAAAAAAGTCAAATAACGTAGCTACAGCAATTTTACATCTTTGCACATTTTCTGTGCTATTATTTTGTACCTTCAAGCTACATGTTAGCATTATTACTGCAGAAAGAGCAATTCTGACTTTTTATCCATGCAGGAGACTGAGGATCTGGATGACATTTCTTTGATATTTATTTAATTATTCTCTATTTTGCAGGAGGAAGAAGTGCTCACATTTAAAAATTGTCAATAAATATTCATCTTGCACACCAGAATGCTTGCTAAATCATATGCCTCTATCAGTAGTATAGTAGCTATGGTAACTGCTTCAAAAATTAGCAGGAAGGATCAGTGTCCAGTGGATGTGAATGGAGTATTTCTTAGCAGGTAAGCTTTCAATCACAGAAGAATAGAAGGTAAAGTGGAAGACTAGAGACCTGGAACAATCTGACATCGGCAGCAAGGACAGAGGAATTTTCATTCTCTGCAGTACTGCTAACTACCTGCAGCCTAGCACAGAATTTCCACTATAGCAGGCTGGGACATGAAAGTAGCAGAACTGAGGAGTAATCATAACATAATCATGTTATACAGAGTTCTTTTTAATTTCTGATGGTTTTGTTTGCAATTAGACAACAATTCCATAAAACACAAATTAGAATATTCTAAGTGCTCATGTAAACTTACTAAGGCACTTACTGTATTTAGACAAAATCTAAATTTGATTTTTGTACTCACTTTTATATGTTCTCTGAGTCCATTGAGGAATACAAGACAACTGGATTATACTGCCACCCACAGGAGGATTAAACAGTGCCAAACAAAAAACACAGGTCTGCGACTAAAAAGCTGTTTGATTATTTTCATCTAATTTCCATGTATTTTGGTGTGCTGAAAACAAATAAAATATTGCAAAAACTCATAGACATCATGATTTGCCACAAAATGCAAAACTGTCTTCAAATTTATCAAATTTTTTAAATTTTTGGTATTTTTTTTTATATTATGGGTTTTTAACCAGATTTAAAGTCCAAATTACTATTAATTAATTCACATAAGTGCATTTAAGATATAAAATAGAATACAAGTGCTGCTCTGAGTGATATGTCTGACTACTGGGATACTTAGCAGCATGCTGTATGTGTAAGCCTCAGTCCTGAGTCTGTGCTTCTAATGGTAGAAGGGGTTAATCTTTCCTGAAGAATCCAGTGGGAGGGATACCAAATACCCTTGTTTTCTGTGTCTATGAGACAGTCGACACCGACAAAATCACTGGACCAAGAAGAGTTGGCAACCGAGGGTGCTAACAGTCAGTGAAAAAAATGTCCTCCGAGAAACTTTGGTACCTTCCCATAAAGTTCTTCTACCACCTCTCCACATAAAATTGGGATTGATGAAGCAATTTGTAAAATCACTTCCAAGAGATGGAGAATGCTTCAAATACTTGGTCACCAAGTTTCCAGGCCTGTAGGAGGCAAAATTGAAGGAAGGTGTGTTCGTCGGACCAGACATTAGACGGCTTATAGTTGATCAAGAGTTTTTCAATACCATGACGGATCCTCAAAAAGAAGGGTGGATTGCATTTAAAGAAGTCGTACAGAAATTTTCAGGCAATAACAAAGATCCTCATTACAAAAAGATCGTCAGATGAATGCTGAAAGCATTTCAAGCTTTAGGTTGCCTGATGAGTTTGAAAGTGCATTTCCTCCAGTCCCACCTTGACTACTTTCCTGAAAATTTGGGAGTTGTGAGTGATGAACAAGGTGAATGATTCCACCAAGACATTAAAGAGATGGAAAGGAGATACCAGGAAAATGGAGCATTACAATGATGGCAGACTACTGTTGGATGCTTCAGAGAGACATTCCAGATGCTACTCACAAGCGTAAATGCACCAAGAGGAGCCTCACAGGGAAGAATAATCGAGTTTAGTGTGTGTAGGTGAGCTCATTTCAGTTCAAAAAAGGATTTTCATGAAAAAATTGTAATAAAACTTTAATTTTATAAGTCTATTTCCATTTATTTTGAGGTATTGCCTTATTTAACATAGTTACCTAAATTGTAAGGATTTCCTATGACAAAATGGAGGTCATTTTCGGATTCAGCGCACCAAAAAACATAAAGTTTACGTGGAATAATCAAAAATTGTTTTGCAGACCTGTGAAATCTGTAGGCCAGCCCATAATATATAACCCCTCCCATGACCAGCAGGAATCAGCTTTGCAGCAAGCAATACCAAAAGATTTGACCATAAACAAAGTGAATGGGACCTGTGTCTTTCAACTGACTCAAAGAAAAGGATTTTACGATGAGTTCAAAAATCCTATTATCTCTACCATCTATTGAGGGATACAGAATTCTTGAACAAGCCAGACATCCAAAAGTGATCCAATTGAGGGGTGAGCAACACAGTAACAAGATGACCAATCAATTAGTATTTGTAATTTAACAGGCCCAACAAGAGGAATGGGACTGGAAGTGGCTCAAAAAGCTACCTGAGTCCACCTGTAAGAGTTTAGAGAGCATGTGAACAGAAAACCAGGAGGCAGCTTTGCAAACCTGGGAAACGGAGACCCTCTGCTTGGTCACAGAAACTCCCTAATCAATTATGTAGATCCGGATGACTTATTTACATACTGCTTTTCATTTAGTTTCATGCAACATATGTTGTTTTCTCCTCTTTCCCTATTTCTCAAAAATCTAATATTTCTGATCTCCATCACCAGGATCAATCTGCAGAGTGTGATACTTACTGGGTTTGTTTGGGGCTGTGTAGCACTGGTTACTTTAACCGCTTCCCACCTGGCCACTGCATATAAAATGGCGAGGTGGGAGCTTTCCCGTTCTGAGTGGCCACGCAGCTGTGCGTTCTCGGTGTGCCTGTTTCCCTAGGACACACCGCAATGCCGTTTGGCAGAAGGGCTTTCTGATTGGCCTTTCTGATCACATGATGGCTTTGTCCCAATCACAGCAGTCATGTGATGTCAACAAAGCCGCCATTCAGTTGAACGGCTCTGCCTCTCCTCACACAGAGCCTGCTAGTGAGGAGAAGCAGAGCCGATCTATAAGTTAAAAATCACCCTGCCACAGTACCAGCGTTCCACATCTGCCACAGTGCCAGTGATCCACATCTGTAATCCACATCTGTCACAGTACCCGTGATCCACATCTGTCACACAGTACCCGTGATCCACATCCGTCACGGTGTACCAGTGGTCATTCACATCTTTACCAGTGATCCACATCTGTCATGGCCTACCAGGGTCAAATCCACATCTGTCACAGTTTACCAGTGCTCAGTATCTGTCACATAGTACTAGTGTAAAATCTACATCAGTACCAGTGAATAACATCTGTCACAGTTTACCAGTGTCAAATCAACATCTGTACCAGTGAACATCAAAATGTCTAAAAAATTATACACCAACGAGGAGGCTTTCCAGATACTGAGTATGACGGCCGAGAGTAGCGGGGGATCAAAAATATATAACAAAATTGGTGCTGCACTCCCACACTTGTACGTATATAAATAATTAAATCAAAATGAGGTTTCAATTACACCCCTAGTGAATCCTCCTGTGTATAATTATCACAAACTCAATTCTTCATATTATACAATCTTATGAGGGGGCGTGGTCTGCCGAGATCCAAGATGGTCGTGTGATATAGGAGCTCCTGCCAGCCTGAGACCTTGCATCGATATTAGCAGAGGAGCGGGTGAGACAGAGCCATTACATGATGGGGAAAGCGGACTGGAAGGTCACCGACTCCCGTTCCCGCTCTCCGCGGGCATATAACCCCCAGCAATCCAGACATATTCAGGAGCTGTTCAGCTCTCAGCAGAGGGACAGGCCACATGCAGCATCCCCCTCCCCCCCCCTCTTTCCTCCACTACAACATGTGCTCAGGGTGTACACAGCACAGACACTGGGGCTGGCATGGAATCTGTCCCACAGCATGATCTCTCTTCAGACACTCATACACTTTTTTTAAGAGATCTGCAGGCAGTTGCAGCTGACATTAAAGCTACTTTTACCACAGCCCTCAGTGACCTCAGGGAAGGCCTTCATTCGTTAAGTACAAGAATAGAGGAGGTGGAATTCACAAGCAGATCTAATGCTGATGCCATAGTGGAGATCCAGCAGTTGTCAGTATCGCACACATCTCATATCCGTGATTTTATAGACAAATTGAAGATATGGATAATAGAGGTCGCAGACATAATATCAGATTGCGTGGCTTGCCTGAATCTGTGGAGCCGAGCGACATCCCCAAAACAGTAATTGCGATCTTCAATGATCTGCTGGGCCGTCCACCTGCTGCACCCATTGATCTGGAATGTGCACACAGAGCGCTTCGCTCCAGAGGCAGAGATTCTGACCCCCCAAGAGATGTGATGTGTTGGTTGGTCAGCTTTCCAATCAAAGAAGACATTCTCAGAAGGGCCAGAGAAAGAAGACGCCTTTTATTTCTGGGTAATGAGATACACCTGTTCCAGGACCTCTCCTCCATAGCCTTGCAACAAAGGTGAGAACTTCGCCCCCTGCTGGACACACTTCACTCTCATAACATACCATACAGGTGGTGATTTCCATTCTGTCTCTCCGCTCAAGCTCAGGGGCACACAGCCTACCTGCGAGTTCCAGAGGATCTCCCCAGCTTCTGTTCCGCACTAGACATTCCTTTAGCTGAGCTTCCAGATTGGTACAGATCTCTGCGTCTTCCAAATGCTACTGAATCTGGTCGAGTAACAAGTGACATGGATTGGCAAGGCCCCCATCTCCGCCGCCGCCGATCGGTCCCTTCCACTCCTCTGAGACTTCCTGCCAGAGGCTCCACTACCAACAACAGCCCGACAGCCTCTCCTGCACATCACAGACCCCACCATGATGCCTAAAGACCTTTCTTCGATCTCTTCCCTGACTTTCTCTCATCAGCAATACTTATCCAGACTATGATCTTACCAGATCCCTCCCATCTGACTCCAGGACCATGCCGGTAGCACCTCGGGTCCTATTTGGCCCCTTAACTGTACACCTTCACCCTTTCATTTTCTGCTCTCTAACCCATCCGCCCTGGTCCAGGTCTTTTAATGCCCCTGCAGATGTTGCCAAATTTGCCTCATCGATCATGAAGACCTTTTACCTCTCCGTCTCAGCTTCTCCAATGGACCACCAGTCCTGATGTACCTCCGCAGGCACCCTCCATGTCATCGACCTTTTTATTGCTGCATTTTCACTACCTCTGATGGAAGCCTGGGGGATGGTCCTACAGTCTTTCTCTAGCCCTGTTTGTAATGTATATGCTGATTTGTCCACTGCCTAGAGTCTCTGGAGAGTATAGATCTCCAGACCCTCTATGCCGGCCCCTGTTTGGTTGTATGGCCTCCCAGGGGTCTTTTGTTGGTCTTGCAGTGGTCAGGGGTGATTTCCATGCCCTCCATTACATATTGTCTGTATTTCCCTGACCATGATCCCTACTGTTCTTCATCAGAGTTTACTGTGAGAGGCTTCATACTCCAGCTTGCCTTTATACCTTTTCCAGGGGTACAGTCAGGTCCATAAATATTGGGACATCGACACAATTCTAACATTTTTGGCTCTATACACCACCACAATGGATTTGAAATGAAACAAAGATGTGCTTTAACTGCAGACTGTCAGCTTTAATTTGAGGGTATTTACATCCAAATCAGGTGAACGGTTTAGGAATTACAACAGTTTGCATATGTGCCTCCCACTTGTTAAGGGACCAAAAGTAATGGGACAATTGGCTTCTCAGCTGTTCCATGGCCAGGTGTGTGTTATTCCCTCATTATCCCAATTACAATGAGCAGATAAAAGGTCCAGAGTTCATTTCAAGTGTGCTGTTTGCATTTGGAATCTGTTGCTGTCAACTCTCAAGATGAGATCCAAAGAGCTGTCACTATCAGTGAAGCAAGCCATCATTAGGCTGAAAAAACAAAACAAACCCATCAGAGAGATAGCAAAAACATTAGGCGTGGCCAAAACAACTGTTTGGAACATTCTTAAAAAGAAGGAACGCACCGGTGAGCTCAGCAACACCAAAAGACCCTGAAGACCCCGGAAAACAACTGTGGTGGATGACCAAAGAATTCTTTCCCTGGTGAAGAAAACACCCTTCACAACAGTTGGCCAGATCAAGAACACTCTCCAGGAGGTAGGTGTATGTGTGTCAAAGTCAACAATCAAGAGAAGACTTCACCAGAGTGAATACAGAGTGTTCACCACAAGATGTAAACCATTGGTGAGCCTCAAAAACAGGAAGGCCAGATTAGAGTTTGCCAAACGACATCTAAAAAAGCCTTCACAGTTCTGGAACAACATCCTATGGACAGATGAGACCAAGATCAACTTGTACCAGAGTGATGGGAAGAGAAGAGTATGGAGAAGGAAAGGAACTGCTCATGATCCTAAGCATACCACCTCATCAGTGAAGCATGGTGGTGGTAGTGTCATGGCGTGGGCATGTATGGCTGCCAATGGAACTGGTTCTCTTGTATTTATTGATGATGTGACTGCTGACAAAAGCAGCAGGATGAATTCTGAAGTGTTTCGGGCAATATTATCTGCTCATATTCAGCCAAATGCTTCAGAACTCATTGGACGCCGCTTCACAGTGCAGATGGACAATGACCCAAAGCAGACTGCAAAAGCAACCAAAGAGTTTTTTAAGGGAAAGAAGTGGAATGTTATGCAATGGCCAAGTCAATCACCTGACCTGAATCCGATTGAGCATGCATTTCACTTGCTGAAGACAAAACTGAAGGGAAAATGCCCCAAGAACAAGCAGGAACTGAAGACAGTTGCAGTACAGGCCTGGCAGAGCATCACCCGGGATGAAACTCAGCGTCTGGTGATGTCTATGTGTTCCAGACTTCAAGCTGTAATTGACTGCAAAGGATTTGCAACCAAGTATTAAAAAGTGAAAGTTTGATTTATGATTATTATTCTGTCCCATTACTTTTGGTCCCTTAACAAGTGGGAGGCACATATGCAAACTGTTGTAATTCCTACACCGTTCACCTGATTTGGATGTAAATACCCTCAAATTAAAGCTGACAGTCTGCAGTTAAAGCATATCTTGTTCGTTTCATTTCAAATCCATTGTGGTGGTGTATAGAGCCAAAAATGTTAGAATTGTGTCGATGTCCCAATATTTATGGACCTGACTGTAGTGTGGGATGGCGGGGGAGGACTGGATTGGGGGGAGGAAGGGACTCGGGCTGTCATTTCCATACTATTATTATGTTACATATCTGTTTGAAATCAAGTATCACCTCGTTACACTCTCCAGGTGTTGTTCCCTGCGGGGTCCGGCCCCCTCCTCCACCTCATGTCATAACACCCATCTAAACCACATTTACTGCTTACAGGTTTTCAAACCATCATTTGGAGCTTCTGCTGAGCTCCCCCCTAGGACCGTCCTCTCCCCTCTCCCCTTGCCTAGCTACTATTTTTTCTTTTCAGACACGAGGTGCTACTTGATTTTTAGAATGCCGTGGAGTCCTGCGGGAGCAGGGTGGGAGATGGAGGGTTTGAGTTTTTGGGAGGAAGTCGGGAAGAGAAGAGTTAGCACAGATGAGAGATACCTTAGGGTTCCAAAAAGAAAAGGTGCACTATGTCTCATTTTTCCCAACTGTTTCCTTTGATGGCTGCTTTTTTTTTCTGAATGGTTGCCCTGCTGTTTCTGTAATGTTGCAATGTTTTTGCCCTAAACAGACTATGATACGATTTGCTTTTCATCTTAATTATATGCAGGTTTTCCATCTGGCTTTCACTGATGTTTTATTTTCAGCATGGACTCGCACACTGGCCCTACCACAGCACACCTACGATACCACAACTCTGCCCATAACTTTAGGATCATGCCACGACTGCATTCCACTTAGATGTGCATTTTCTCATTTCCCTACATACAATGCTTCCACCACGATACGCCCTAATGATATATATTCGGTCTCCTTGCCCTCATGACATTTGTTACATTTTCCTTCTGGTATCCCTAAGCTTGTTGCTGCTTCTTACCTCACCCATTATGCTGGACAATGGCGGTTGTGCCCCCAACTATATCTTCATTCAAACAAATTGTGCTCCTCCTCCCTCCCCGATTCTTGCATTATTTTAAGGTCCATGGCCCAGCGGACTCTTTCATTTTGGATCTAAGTCCACCGAGTTTCCCACACAGCGAGCTTTGAGAGCTCTCCTTGTTCCTCTTTCTGCTATTTCCCTCCTACCCCTTCTTCTTTCTTGTTCTTCTTTCCTCCTTCCCACATCTTGGTGGGTCAGCTGGTCTACCCCCACTGCCGGTTATCTCTCTCTCTCTTTTCTCCCCTCATTTCCTCTTTCTTTTAATTTTTTCTTACTCCCTTTTCCCATCCCTTTAGGTTCCCTTTAGTCTCCTGGACATGCCTTCTCTCAACTCCCTGTCAGGACATCTTTCGCTGAAAGTTCTGTCTATTAATGTGAAGGGTCTGAATATCCCTGAAAAGCACTCTCTCCTGCTTTCGCACCTTTTTAAACAGAGAGCGAATATTGTCTTTCTTCAGGAAACGCACGTCACGATGCCATACCCAAGCTTACCAACTCCCATTTTCCGACAGTTTATCATGCTCCTAACCCTCATGCTAAATCTAAAGGCGTTGCCATTTTGATTGCAAAGCACCTCCCTCTGGCTATCTCAGAGTCACTTCTGGATCCGGATGGTAGATTCCTGTTTCTAAAAGGTAATTTTGCCAATAGGCTCATCACTTTAGCAAATCTTTACGCACCTTACACTAGACAGGTATCCTTTTTCCTCTCCATTACTTCTTCACTCTCCTCCTTCCAGACGGGTATCCTAATCTTGGGAGGTGATCTTAACGTTCCCCTATGCCCTTTTTTGGACTCTTCCTCGGGAAGCTCTTTCTTGCCATATAAATCCATTAGACAGATTCACACTCAACTTCAAGATCTGCAACTTCACTACTCTTGACGAGTCCTCCACCCGAATGTCAAAGACTTTACATTTTTCTCCCCTCCACACAACAAATATTCCAGAATTGATTACCTCTTTATCATGCAAGCTGACCTCCCTTTCCTCCATGATTCCTCCATCGAACCGATGATCCTCTCTGATCATCACCCTATCACTATGACATTACGATTTCCGGAGAAACATTCCCATTCTAAGATATGGCGTTTGGATGCCTCTCTTCTTTCTGACTTGGCCAATGAAGCAGAGGTTTGCTCCCAATTAACGGACTACTTTTCGAATAATCAAACTCCAGATACCTCTTTGTTAACTCAATGGGAGGCACATAAATGTGTCATTCGAGGAGTCTTAATAGCTATGGCCACAAAACGTAAAAAAGAGAGACAGACTCGCTTACAACAACTCTTAGATCGCATTAAATTCCTGGAAAAGGCCCACAAACATAATCAGGCCACCTCGACTTTATCTGATCTTACGAACACCCGCACACAGCTCTTAAACGAACTAGGCAAGGCAGCTAAGCGCACATTCATTCTGTCGCAAAACTTTTTTATGAGTTTGCTAACAAAAGCAGGAGATTCTTAGCCAGATCCCTCCAGACAAAAAAGTCGAGTTTAACGGTTCACAAGATTAGGGGCTCATATGGCTCTTTGGCCACCTCAAATGCGGATATAGCATCTAACTTTGAGCAATACTACAAAACATTATACAATCTCCCTCCAGAACGTCGCCCTTCTGAGGCCAATAAGCTTAGAGACACCCTAATCTCTGACTTTCTTCACCTCTATAGTCCTTTCACTGTACCTGATGATACTGTTCAGGATTTGGAACATCATATCACGGCAGAGGAACTCTCCCGAGCCGTCCAGCAAATGAAACCTGGTAAAAGCCCGGGCCCTGATGGTCTTTCTGTGGCATATTACAGGGAGTTTCTACATATTTTGAGTGGACCCTTCCTCTCCGCCTTCAACACTTTCTCTTCACCCTCCACGCAACATCATCACCTCCTGGAAGCTCATATCACTGTCATCCCCAAAGAAGATAAAGATGTCACTTTGGTTACCAATTATAGGCCCATCTCTCTTTTGAACATAGACATCAAAATGTACGCAAAGATCCTAGCCAACCGTCTCCTTCCCTTGTTACCCTCCCTGATTGACCTTGACCAAGTGGGCTTCATCCCGGGAAGGGAAGCAAGGGATAACACCATCAAGGCTCTTAACCTTCTCCACCGACTTCACGATTTTCGCAGTCCAGGATTTATTCTTTCCCTAGATGCCTAGAGGCTTTTGATAGGGTGTCCTGGGATTACTTAAAGGCATCCCTACATGCGATTGGTTTAGGGGACATCATGCTCAATTTCATTATGGCACTGTATTCTGCTCCAACGGCTCAGGTCCTTGTGAATGGGCATCTATCTCATCCATTCCCTCTTGGGAATGGTACGCGCCAAGGTTGCCCCCTATCCCCGCTTCTTTTTGTGATATCACTAGAGCCATTGTTACGCAAACTCCGCTTAAACCCAGATATCAGGGGTATTTCTGTGGTGAACAAGGAATACAAACTTGCTGCCTACGCAGACTACATTCTTTTGTTTCTGACTCATCGCTCCCAGAGCAAATACGCTTGTGCTGATTTATAATTTGATCAGCATTGAGCTCTGGTGAGTTTATTCCATTCATCTGGTGGTGGATTGAGCATGGTGTATTTATACGTTTAAGAAGAATTTTCTTTGGGGAGTTGGACCTTTTGCACTAACAATAATTCATGGATTGTTTCACTGGGGAATTTTTCATATGTTGAATTTATGGTGTTTTTGCACAGTATATGAATTTGTGATATAATTTAGCGCATTCCGATTTTTTATTTTTTATTTTACACCAATATTTGGGTTAGAGGTTTGCTGCTTTATAGGATTGATATTATTTATCTGGCACTTTCTTTTTATTTTTTGTGATTCCAAATCCTATGCCTTAAACATTACTCTTCCTTCAGACCTGGTTTCCTTTTGTCAGTCACAGTTCCTGTTTCAATGGGAAAGGGACTCCATTACCTATCTGAGAATACAGCTTACGAGTAACCTCTCTGATCTTTATGTCAAAAACTTTCTTTCAACCCTTGGTGCCATCCGAGCAGACCTAACTAGGTGGCATCGCCCATGCTTCTCCTGGTTTGGTAGGGCTGCTATACTAAAAATTAATATCCTCCCACGCCTCCTCTATCTATTTCAAACCTTACCTATCCATTTACCACCCGCCTTTTTCGTTTCATGCAGAAGAATGTGCTCTCTTTTTCTCTGGAATCATAAACAACCACGTATTTCCTTCTCCCAACTTGTGCTCCCCAAATCCAAAGGGGGGATTGGACTACCTGACTTGCAACTTTACCATCAGGCCTGCCATCTTACTAGGATAATCGACTGGAATATTAACTTTACCACCAAAGCGTGGGTCCAGCTGGAACACTCTTGTTCCACTTCCCCCTTGGCATCGATCCCGTGGCTTCTGACCAAACACATTCCTCAAGACCTCCTCCTACATCCAGTAATCGGTCCTTCCCTTAAAACCTTTCGCTTAGCCTGTAAATCAGCCTCCATTTCCAATGCCCCCAACCCACTAACTTCTCTTCGCCTCAATCCGGACTTCCCGCCCGGTATGCATAAGTCCTTTCCATCAGCACATTGGCCACACAGTCAAGTATTGGCGAACCACTTTTTTCACAAAGGTCAGCTGAAGTCTTGTTCTTCCCTGGCAAGTACTATGGGTGATCTCACCTTTCCCTTTTGGGCCTATCTTCAAATCAGTCATTTTCTTCTCTCTCCTGCATATCGCCATAAATGGGTCTGCCCTCTCACCTCCTTTGAGTCACTCTGTTCAAAGGCTGAACCACGGAGGCATTTAGTATCATTTACCTATCTGCTTCTCCTTGGTGACAGAACCTCTGATTCACTTCCCGCCTGCAAAGCTTGGAAAAGAGACTTTTTCTTTTATGTTGTATTCTATTCTTTTCGTATTCAAGTCAAAATCAATTTGAATCTGAATTTTGGACAAACTTAGTTTCATTATTTCCAATTACTATTGTAATCCGGAAATTCGGATACTTCTGAATTTTCCAATAATGAAAAATTTGTCCGAATTTTGATTCAGAACAAAATTAACTGCACATGTCTACCATGCGTGTTTCCTGCACCAGATTCAAAATACATTGCCTTTGTGATCTGCAGCAGGTGTCAATGTAAAAACACCCCAAATACTAGTCACAACCACAGTGTGTTTGTCTGCTCCGGATTGTGCGGTATCAAAGTACCATGTGATCTGGTTGCTGTTTGTTTTTTAACCGCCTCCTGCCCGCCATATAAGAAAATGATGGGTGCAAGGTCGGTTCTCTCGTTCTGATGACGTCCTCCCATTCTAACTGGCTCTGGGAGCTTGCAGCGCGGAGATCGGTGGAGCGGATCACCGATCAACGGAAAGAACTGAAGATGTCGGCTCGGTCATGTGATCAGCTGTGTCCAATCACAGCTGATCACATGTAAATAGGGAAATCCCGGTTATCGGCATTTCTCTCCTCACGAGCTGTCACGCTGACAGCTCGAGAGGAGAGGAGGCCAGTAATCAGCATTACTCAGAGGGGACATGTACACTGATCATCAGGGCACTGATGATCAGTGTGCCCTGATGGTCAGTGTAGCACCAACAGTGCCACCTGTCAGTGTCCATCAGTGCCAGCTGTCAGTGCTCATCAATGCCACCTGCCAGTGCCTATCAGTGCTACATCAATGCCACATATTATTATTATTATTATACAGGATTTATATAGCGCCAACAGTTTGGTCAGCGCTTTACAATATAACGGGAGACAATACAGCAACAATACAGTTCAATACAAGAGAGATTTGAGGGCCCTGCTCCTTGGAGCTTACAATCTAGGAGGGAGGGGCTAGTGGTACAAAAGGTAGTAACTGTAGGGGATGGACTGGTTGGAAGAGTAGAAGATTCCATTATTAGCTGAGGGCAGGATAGGCTTCCCTGAAGAGATAGGTTTTCAGAGATCACCTAAAAGTGAGCAGAGTAGGCGATAGTCTGATAAATTGGGGTCGAGAGTTCCAGAGGATGGGGGAAGCTCTGGAGAAGTCCTGGAGACGAGCATGGGAGGAGGAGACAAGGGAGCTAGAGAGTAGGAGGTCTTGCAAGGAGTGGAGAGTACGGTTTGGGTGATATTTAGAGACAAGATCGGTGATGTAATTTGGGGCAGAGTTATAAATGGCTTTATACGTTATTGTTAGTGTTTTGAATTTTATCTGTTGGGCAATGGGAAGCCAGTGGAGGGATTGGCAGAGAGGGGTGGCAGATACAGAACGGTTAGTAAGGTGGATGATTCTGGCAGCAGCATTAATGATAGGCCGAAGAGGGGATTGCCTGCGATGAGGTAGGCCAATGAGGAGGGAGTTACAATAGTCAAGGCGAGATATAAAAAGGGAGTGAATAAGTTTCTTAGTGGTTTCTGAGGTTAGGAACGGCCGCATCTTGGAGATGTTGCGGAGGTGAAGTCTACAAGATTTGGACAGTGATTAGATTTGGGGTTGAAAGGACAGATGGGAGTCTAGGATTACACCTAGTACCCTGGCATGAGGGGAGGGACTGATGATTGTGCTATTGATCTTGATGGAGAAGTCAGGGGAGGGGGCACTGGCTGTGGGGAATACTAAGAGCTCAGTTTTGGAAATATTGAGTTTGAGGAAGTGGAGTGACATCCATGCCGATATGTCACTTAGTATGTTAGTGATGCGAGAGGAGACTGAAGGGGTGAGATGAGGGGTAGAAAAATAGATTTGTGTGTCATCAGCATAGAGATGGTTCTTAAAGCCATGGGAGTTTATCAAGTGACCAAGGGAGGATTTGTAGATGGAGAAGAAAAGGGGTCCAAGGACAGAACCTTGAGGGACCCCTACAGAAAGAGGGAGGGAAGAGGAGAGGGCAGCGTTATAGGTAACGCTGAAGGAGCGCTGCGATAGGTAGGAGGAGAACCAGGAGAGAGCAGAGTCTCTGAACACAAGAGAGTGGAGTTTTTTGAGGAGGGGATGGTCAACCATATCAAAAGCCGCAGAGTGGTCAAGTAGTAAGAGTACGGAGTAGTGGCCATTGGTTTTAGCAGTTAGTAGATCATTACTGAGTTTTAGTAGGGCAGTTTCAGTGGAGTGTAGTGAGCGAAAGCCAGACTGTAAAGGGTCAAGAAGGTTGTTGTCGCTGAGGTGGGAGCTCAGGCGATTGTAGACTAAGCGTTCTAGGAGTTTAGAGGTAAATGGCAGCAGGGAGATGGGTCTTAAGTTGTTCAGGTTGGTGGGGTCCAGGGAGGGTTTTTTAAGTATGGGAATGATGTGCGCATGCTTTAGAGGGGAGGGGAAGGCACCAGTAGAGAGGGAAAGATTGAAGATGTGAGTGAGGGAGCACAGGATGGAAGAAGAGGGTGACCGTAGTAGTTATGAGGGGACAGGATCCAGGGGCAGGTAGTGAGACGGGCTTCTGAGAAAACATTAGTGACCTCTTTGGTAGTGGCAAGGTCAAAAGAAGAAAGTGTTGAGGGAGGTTTAGTACAAGGTATGCTAAGTGGGATGGATGTTTGTGCAGTGGCGATGCCCCTGGGAATTGCGTCAATCTTGTTTTTGAAATGATTTGCAATCTCTTGAGCAGTGAGTGAGGTGCTGGGTGGGGGTGGAGACAGTAGAGAGATAAAAGTAGAGAAGAGATGACGAGGACTGGATGATAAGGTATTAATAAGAGTGACAAAGTAGGCTTGTTTGGCAGCATGAAGGGAGGACTTGTATGTTAAGAGAGCAGATTTATATAGGGTGAATGCTTGTTGAGATTTGTTTTACGCCACAATTGCTCAAGCACACGACTATGTCGTTTAAGATTTCTGGTGTCGTCAGTCTGCCAAGGTTGTAATGGTCGGGGCATGATGCTTTGTGTCGTTAGAGGAGCAAGTGAGTCTAATGTGGATAAAAGCGAACTGTTATAGACAGCATTGGCCAGGTCAGGGCAGGACAGGGGAGAGATTCTGTCATAGAGTTGGTCAGTTACAGAGTGGAAAAGAGCAGGGTTCAAGTTGTGAAGGTTTCTGCGGGTAATTGTTTGCTGCTTGGATTGATAGGTGTTTGAAGACGAGGACACTGTGAAGGTGATGAGATTGTGATCAGAGAGAAGAAAGGGGGTGTTTGTGAGGTTGTAGGGAGTGCAAAGACGGGAGAAAACAAGGTCTAATGTATTACCATCAGAGTGAGTGGAGGACTGTATACATTGTGCTAATGCAAAAGATGAGGTTATGTTGAAGAGTTGGGATATAGCCGGGTTGTTGACATTAATAGGGATGTTAAAATCTCCAAGAATGATAGTGGGTAGTTCAGAGGAGAGAGACTAGGGTAGCCAGGTGGAGAAATCATCAAGAAAGCGGGACACCGGTCCAGGAGGCCGATAGATCACTGCAATCCTCAGAGAAATGGGAGAAAACAGCCGGATACAGTGAGTCTCGAAAGAAGAGAAAGATAGAGAGGGAGGTTTATGGAGGACTTGAAAGGTGCTGAGTGGGGATAGAAGCAAACCAACTCCACCACCTTTCCAACCACTGGGTCTGGGTGAGTGGGTCCAGATAAGGCCTCCATAGGAAAGTGCTGCGGGAGAAGCAGAATCTGCCGCTTGAAGCCAGGTTTCTGTAATTGCTAGTAGGTTAAGGGAGCGGGAGACAAAAAGGTCGTGGACAGAGGTGAGCTTATTACAGACAGAGCGGGCATTCCAGAGCGCACATGAAAAAGGGAGCGTGGTTTTTGGGAGCACGGGGACCGATATTAAATTGAGGGGATTGCGGCTATTCCCGTAAGAAAGAGGACGCCTGGTTTGAGCTAGTGGAGGACCAGGGTTTGGGGAGATATCCCCAGAGGTTAGAAGATGAAGGGTGAGGAAAGTATCATATCAGTGCCTACCAGTGCACATCAATGCCACATATCAGTGCCCATCGGAGCTGCCTTTCAGTGTTACCTATCAGTGCGTCCAATCAGTGCCAGTCAGTGCCACCCATCAGTGCTGACTACCAGTGCCACCTAACAGTGCCAGTCGGTGCCACCCAACAGTGCCAGTCAGTGCCGTCTATCAGTGCCACCTATCAGTGCCACATATGAGTGCTGCCTTTCAGTGCCCATCAATGATGCCTGTCAATGCCGATCAGTGCCACCTACCAGTGCCTCCTTCTCAGTGCCACCTATCAGTGTCCATCAGGGCAGCCTATCAGTGCCCATCACTGCAGCCTCATTAGCGCACATCAGTGAAGGAGAAAAATCACCTATTTACAAAATTTTATAACAAAAACTAATAAAAAACTTTTTTTAAAAAAAAAATTTCAGTGGTTTTTGGTTTGTTTAGCAAAACATAAAAAATGCAGAAGTGAATAAATACCACTAAAAGAAAGCTCTATCTGTCTCAAAAAAAATGATAGAAATATCATATGGGTACAGTGTTGCATGACCGCGCAATTGTCATTTAATGTACGACAGCGCTGAAAGCTGAAAATTGGCCTGGGCAGGAAGGGGGTATAAGTGCCCTGTAGGTGAGTGGTTAAAATTAGTGCATGCAGTATTTTTGGTGCAGTGCAATTTCAGCCCATTCAAATGAAAGGGCTGAAAACGCACTGCACTCAAATTGCACAGAAATGCAAGCATGTTTCTGTGTGATTCCTGGTGTGAACTGGCCCTAAACAATTATTGTTGTAAATAGATGAATTCTTATATTCTATACTGAAAGGAATTTGGCTGTTGGTGATGTGTGATAAAGGAGCACCTAGGTTACTGACGCCCTTTTATTGTAATTGTGAGCATTGTGTTTCCTGTTAGATGGGAGGTGTCACAATATCTCATACTTTGCCCTTGAGATTTCTTGGAAAGAAGGCTACCAGGTAACTGACGTAGCTTTTGTTGACTGTTGTTTAGGCAAATCCAACCCTCTGCTACTGCTTTCTATCCACTTATGAGCTCAGCCTGCAGGTGTCTGGTTACAGAGGAATCCAGAAAAGGGACACAATCCACTCCAACCTGCCTAATCTACAGTATATATTAGTTTGGGTCTGGAGGTCTCCAAGGTAGGTGTAGTCCCAATAGAAGGGGTCACCTGGGGCACACTGTGTTTGAGGGGGGCCGGTCAATTGTGATCTCCAGTGGTGAAGAGCTGGATCACTGCAGATGCTTTTTCACGTATTGATGATATTTGTGGGGATCACTTCATGGGGGATGTATAGTGTGGAATATTGAATTGCTATCACTGCAAGGTTTTGGTACATTTATTGTTTGATTGTATCTATTTATTCATATATGTTATAATTTGCACTATATAGTTTACTTAGTTTGAGCACCAGGAGTGGAACCTGATAATGATGTCCATGTTTGTATGCTCATGTGTGATCCATTAAAGCTAGGTTCACACCTATGCAGGTTGTATTTGAGCCGTTTCTGCATTGTGCTTTGCATTGCGTATTAGAACCAAAAACGCAACATTTTGCATTCAAAAAAGTCCCTGACCCTTTCCAAAAAACACACTTGGTGCAAACGCGCAGATGTAAACGTGTCCCATAGGAAATCATGTTAAATGTACTGTACTGCATTTCTGAAAAACACAAAACGCTGAAGAAAACACTTAGGTGTAAACCTAGGGTCACTGAATATCTTAGAGTCTGCCTCTGTGGTTGCATACATCTAGGAATATATATTATTGTGCAGAAAATGCCAGTGATCCATTCTCACTGGTCCCAGTCCAAAAAGCCAAGTAAAAGTAATTGGCCACACACAAAGGCCTGGTCTGTTTTGTTCATTATTGCGGTCCAATTATCCACCTCAGGACTGCCCTACAAGTGATAACTGGTTTTATTGGGACTTTTGTATTAAGTAGGCCAATCTCATTGTCATGTCCATTTTATTCCAGCAGGATCATATGTCCTTAATCTATTGCTTTACTGTCATTTTGTATTGGTTTTCTTTGATCTTTTTTTGGACAAAAACTCATGAGATGTCCTTTTTTGTTTTTTACATTTCAATTTCAATTTCAATACATTTCAATTTTTGTGCTAAACATAACTTGTTATATTGAATAATTGCATAGACTGGAATTTCTTTTGTTATATGCATTATATATGTTTTGTTATACCTTTTTTTTTTTTTATTGTTAGATTTATTTCTACTCATTAGTTCTTCCCAGGGAATGTGACTATTATTTTTTTTATATTGGGGGGGGGGGGGGGTGCAATTATGTGAGTAAAGATTTATGTTTTTCATATAAAAAAATGCCTGTGACTAGATGGTCAAAGGAGAAGTGGCAGTGGTGAGGTCACGACTCAATCATCTCCTCCTATCAGCATGCTCATTGGCAGCACATTTAGTGCTGATTCACGCTTGTGCGGTGTGGATTGAAGCTCAGGTTTCACAGCTAATTGATACAGTAGTTGTTCAACAGTTCAGGTCAGGTTTAGATCAGGTTCAAGTCAGAATTTTATCCTGTTCACAACTGATGACATGTGTGGTTTAGATATGGTTCCCATAGAATCCAATAGTCTATAATCGGCACCTGAACCTGATGGCACTGCTCAGAAATCGGACAGGACTCTTTTTTCAATCCGCACTGAATCTACACAGCCAGTGCACCGGACATATGTGAACAGGCACCAATGGAAGCAATGTTATTTCACATGTCATGCGGACAGGATGTGGTTCAAACTGCATTCAATCCACATCCAATCCACATGTATGTGCACCGGTGCTAAAAGATTGGCAGCTTCTGCAGGAGGATAATACCAAGTCAGATTAAGGTAATTGCATTTCTGGTATATAAAAATGTTTTTTTAGTTTTGGAAATATCGTTCTGAAAAGTTCCACAAAGATTTCAGTCTGCAGTAGGTATTTAATCCTCAGACATCTTACATCTGAGGGATCTGAGCAACATAGTAGCCATTAGTCATAATATATCTCTGTGTCTAGGTGTTCCATGTCATGAATGGGATTCAGATGTAGAACTAAGACAGCAAAATAATGGAGGAGAGCTTGAGAAGATTCATCAGTCCCGGTAATCAGATCAGTCACTGTTTGTCTATATGATCAGTTTTATGCAAATATGTTTACTTGTAAAATATTTCCTTTGAGGTACTGGTAAGTAATATTTTTATTTTTAGTTTACTTGGATTATATCTACATGTGTGAAATAACAGAGGACCTGAATCCAGGCAGTTTTCAGATTATACAGGTTTATTTATCTAGGTGGGAAAAGCATGATAAATACATTAAAAGAAGAGAAGCTCACCGACCCTTCTTAAAACAAATTGAACAATAGCATTATATAGGCTACAATATGATTGGTCACCAAGGTTAATGTCAATGTGACTCATAAAATGTGACATTTACCATACACTTAGACAAACGTACTTATTTCCAAATTTCTATATGTCTAATAAAATGTATTTATTACAGTCATTGATGGCACTATGCTTTATCTATTTCTAATCCTCACCTGCAGCCAGACTAATTCATAACATATCTCCAAGTTTTATCACCCTCAGCCAGAATCCTCTTATGTTTGATAAGACTTCTCCATCAAAAGTCTATACTAAGTTTACAACTGTTAAGACTCCATCAACTTTGTTTTCTTTATTTATTTCAGGTACTTATATAGCGCCGTCAATTTACGCAGCGCTTTACATATATATTGTACATTCACATCAGTCCCTAACCCTCAAGGGGTGAACAATCTAAGGTCCCTAACTTACATTCATACATACACATACTAGGGCCAATTTAGACAGGATCCAATTAACCTACCAGCATGTCTTTGGAGTGTGGGAGGAAACCGGAGTACCCGGAGGAAACCCATGCAGGCACAGGGAGAACATGCAAACTCCAGGCAGGTGGTTCCGTGGCTGGGATTCGAACCAACGACCCTAGTACTGCCAGGTGGAAGTGCTAACCGTTTAGCCACTGTGCTGCCCATAGACACTGTGCTGCCCATGTTTTACCTCCAGTCTGCAAAATGCATGCTAAATATCCCATTTGCTTTTGTCCATACAATTCCTAGTATACACTCATTGGTCACTTTATTAGGTAAACCTTGCTAGTACTGGGTTGGACCCCCTTCTGCCTTCAGAACTGCCTTAATTCTTCATGGCATAGATTCAACAAGGTGTTGGAAACATTCCTCAGAGATTTTGGCCTGTATTGACACGAGTTACTGTTGCCTTTCTATTATCTTGAACCAGTCTGCCCATTCTCCTCTGACCTCTGACATCAACAAGACATTTTCATTCACCCAACGTCCCCTTCCTGGATGTTTTCTCTTTTTCAGATCATCCCCTATAAACCCTAGAGATGGTTGTGCATAAAAATCCCAGTAGATCAGCAGTTTTTGAACTACTCAAACCAGCCCCTCTGGAATCTACAACCATGCCACGTTCAAAGCCACTTAAATCCCATTTCTTCCCCATTCTGATCCTCTATTTGAACTTCAGCAAGTGGTCTTCACCACGTCTAGATTCCTAAATCCATTGAGTGTCTGCCATGTTATTGGTTGATTAGCAATTTGTGTTACCAAGCAATTGAACAGGTGTACCTAATAAAGTGGCTGGTGAGTGTATGTACAGATGTAATGGTTTATCAAGCACAAAATGTCAGTAAAAATACAAAAAATTAAGGTGGCAACAAAGGCTTGTCTTAAAAAAGAAAAGAAATAATAAACATGTCATACATACCTGCACTGTGTAATGGTTTTGCACAGAGCAGTCTCGATCTAACTCTACTTGAGTCCTCCTTCGACACTTCTGGCCCCTCCCTTCCACCAAGTGCCCCCATAGCAAGCAGCTTGTCATGGGGCACCCAAGCAGGCATGCTCGATCCTGAGCTGCTGCTCTGTGTGTCCCTTCACACACCAAGCTGTGGCTCGGCCCTGCCCTCTCTCTCCTCATTGGCTCACTAGCTGTGGTTGACAGTAGTGGGAGCAAATGATTCTCGCTGCTGCCTCAGCCAATGAAGAGGGAGAGTCCCTGGACAGCCCAGGTTCTTGTCCACATCGTTGGATTGCAATGGGGCTTAGGTAAGTATTGGGGAGACTGCTGCACAGAGAAAGTTTTTTACCTTCATGAATATAATGCTGGAAGATAAAAAACTTTCTGCACTTCAAATGTCAGAAGATGCTTCAGCAAAGTGCAAGATTGTCTTCTCGGGAGAGTCAGGCTACATGGAATACCTTGGGATCTCACCAGAAGGATATTAAAATCATCCTCACCTAAATGCTGTGGAAGTTAGCTAGGGATAAGGCAAATATATTTAAAGTGTATGTAAACCCTAACAATGAATTTTGTCTTATTTGCACCCTTTTGGTCTGTTAATTATACCATTGAAAGTGTTCTGTTATATCTGTTCAATAAGTGCCAAAAACTTGCCAGATCCTGCTAGAACTCTTGTGAGTTGATAACATCCTTTGTTGGAGAATTGTTAGATTGTATTCACCAGTGGGTACTGTGGCACAATAATTGTAATAGGTGCCATGTCCTAACTCAGAACAGAATTATAGGTTGTGGATAATGGACTTGATAGCCACATACTCAACTCCATATAGTAATATTATACCAATATCATTTATTAACATATTTATAAAAATAGTTGATACAAAATAAAGGTTCAGATACTCAATTTGTGGAATATGATGTGATACCCCCAAAGGATACAATAGAGGCACCCAATTGCAGTAATGTTGTCACGGGTACCAAATTTGATATATTGGGTGCTTCAATTGTGGGGGTTCCACCTTCCACAGATCATTTTTATATTTAAATATTTTATTAAATTTTCAAAATTTCAAATTTGTACAAACAAACCATAAACAAATAAACACATAAAACTACCACAGTTTTGATTATCAAATATCTAATTGTTATCCAAAAATCCTTACCATTTCCCCTCCCCCCCTTACCACCCAACCCCATACCCCCCCCCCTCCCTCCAACCCCCCAAAACCTCCGCTCTGCATCTTTCCCACTCCCTCTGGAGATCCCAATTTAAAAATATATCCACATTATTTCTCTATTACACTCTCATATACTCTAGGATTAATTCTGACTCCTTAAAATCCTCCCACCTTTACCACTTGGCACGAAAACTCTCCATCTTATCTTCACTCAAATGGTAAAGTTCTAATCTATATATCTGGTCCAACCTATTTATCCAATCCTTTATTTTTGGTACCTCCTGTTTCTTCCAAAACTTGGGTATCAATCTCTTCGCTGCATTAAGATAATACAATAAACCACATTTCTTATATTTCTTAACCGATAGCTTAGTACCATGAAATAGACAAGTCTCTGGGTCTTTTGTAATGTCAACCTCCGTTATTTTCTGGATCATATCTACTATTTGCCCCCCAAACTCTTGAATTTTAGGACACTCCCACCAAACTACACTACGCTACACTCAGTGTAATATACCATCTTGCCAAACATTTATAATTCATCTATACCTCCTTCATATTTACATTATCATGTATTAAACTATATATTTTCTTTTTCTTTTCCATATCCGTCATTAATCCTAAATCCCTTTCCTACTTCTCTATAAATGGTGGGCTTGTATCTGTGATTATTCCAGTGAAAATCTTATATATTTTTGATATCCCGTGTCTCCCATCTCCCCTTGTGTCAAATAAGTGCTCAAAACGGTTTCAATCCTCTCTTGTGGACAATAGCCTTGGAAGCTTCGCTACAAAGTGTTTCAACTGAAAATAACGCCACTCGTCAATTCTCGTAAATATTTCCGTCTTTTTTTCCAAATCCTTAAGTGAGCCTATTTTCTCCCCCACCATTACATCTCTCAACCGTACATCTTCCTTCTTTATCCACTTCCCGGCAACATTCTCTTTACCCGGAGGAAAATAATCTATGAACCATAAGGGCGTTAAAAGTGAATTATATTCCCACCCTTTTTGTTTATGTAAAACATCCCATACCCTTAACACATTCAGCGTGAAAAAACTTGTGCTATCTGCTAATTCTCGGAAATTGTGAGGGTACCCATACAAATCTACTAAGGGTTGTGTTACTTAGTCTGTTTTCTATTTTTACCCAACTGTGAGTTATGTGTCCAATCGAAAATTCTTCTCAGTATTACCGAGTTATAGTACCTTTTTAAGTCTGGAACTCCCAGTCCACCTTTCTCTTTATTCCTACTTAAGATTTCATAACTTATTCTAGGTTTTTTTTTCCTCCAGATAAATCTTGTTAACATTTTTTTAATTATTCTAAAATAGGCTTCTGGTATTTTGATTGGTATCATTTGGAATCTATATAGTATTTTTGGAATAATTACCATTTTTATCATATTTATACGACCTATCCATGACAGAGTTCCCCCACCTAGTTTTCTTAGTTTGTCCTTAATCTCATTTAATAATGGGATATAATTTGATCTATATAAATTCTTAGAAGATACAGTTAATTTTATACCTAGATATTTTAATTCTTTTTCTCTTCATACAAAGGGAAATTCCTCCTGTAATATATTTTTCTTGCTGTTTAAAAGATTTATATTTAAAATCTCTGTTTTATTTGGGTTAATTTTTAAGTTTGACATCTCTCCATATTCCCTCAGTTATTTCATTAAGTTTGGTAATGTTATCCTTGGATTTCCCACGTAGAACAACATATCATCTGCATAAGCTGCCACCTTATGCTCTATCTGTCCTATCCTGATCCCTTTCATATCTATATTATTCCTTATTGTAGCCAGCAAAGATTCCAGAGATAGAACATACAACTGTGGAGACAAAGAACATCCCTGTCTAATTCCATTCCGCATTCCAAAGCTCTCCGACAATTCTCCATTAACCATGACTGCTGCAGAGGGTTGACTATATAATTTCCTTATCCATTCTCTTATTCTGGGTCCCATCCCCAATATTTCCAGCGTATCCAACATATAACCCCAATCCACTCTATCAAATGCCTTTTCTGCATCTATCGAGAGGACCACTGCCGGGATTTTCTGTCACCTACTTTTTTGTATGAGAAACAAAGATCTTAATCCATTGTCTCTACCCTCTCTTCCTGGAACAAAACCTACCTGATCCATATGCATCCATTCCAGCATCAAGCCTTTTAATCTATTTGCCAGAACTTTTGCATATAGCTTGGTATCTGTGTTCAACAAGGAAATCGGTCTATAGCTTGCACATTGAGTGTCATCCTTACCTTCCTTATGTATAAGAACTCCATAGGCTTGTAAAGATTCCCTCCTCATTTCCATCTCGCCTCCCAATGCATTCATATATGTCCTCAATTTGGATACTAATAATTCCTTATATTTTTTATAATATCTCACAGTATACCCATCAGGTCCAGGACTTTTCCCTGCTAAAGTACTTTTTAATGCTAAATATATTTCTTCCTGCATTATTGTTGCTTCCAGAGATTTTAATTGTTTCTCCTCTAATTTCGGTAGTCCCACTTCCTTTAAGTATGTCCGTCTTTTTTCTATTTTTCCTGCATCCTCTTTACTATAGGGAATAATATTATATAGCTTATTATAATATTCTTTAAACACTCTAGCTATATCTTTAGTTGAATACACTAATCCACCTTTGTTGTCCCTTATTATCTCTATATCATTCCTGGATTTCTTTTTCCTCTGAGCCCTCATTAAATACTTTCCTGGTCTATCTCCCCATCTATATCTCTCACATACCATTTTATTAAACACTCTCCTCTTATCTTCTTCCAGAAAATTATTTAATTCCTCTCCTTTGTTCATAACCCTCTGCATAATCTCTTTTGTTACTCTATTTTTATGTTTCTGTTCTAACTCCCAGAGTTCCTTCAGAAGCTTATTTATTTTTTCTCTCCTTTCTCTCTTCTTTTTTGCTCCAATCGCTATCAGGTTGCCTCTGATATAGGCTTTATGAGTCTTCCACACTGTTGCCACAGACACCCTCCTCAGAATCATTTTCCTTAAAAAATTGCTTCTCTTTTTTAATCTTTTGATCTGTCTCTTGATCCTGTAGAAGTGTCTCGTTTAACCTCCACAATTTCCTCCTATTCAACTCATTTCCCCATAATAATTTCATTGTGACCAGAGCATGATCCGATATTGATATCTCCTCTATTTTTACTTGAACCAGAGACTCAATAAATCGTTGATCCAACAGTATATAATCCAATCTTGAATACGTCTCATGTGCATGAGAATAATAGGTATAGTCTCTGTCCCTCATATCCTTAATTCTCCATATATCCACAAGTTGACATTGATATAACATTTTCTTTAAAAATCTAAGAGACCTACTCTCATCTCTATGCACACAAGATGTCATATCTATCTGAGAATCCATACACAGATTGAAATCTCCCACCACAATTAAACGTCCTTTCTTAAAATCCATTAATTTTCTCAGCGTGTTCTTTAGGAACTTCTCCGGTTTCTTATTTGGACAGTAAATATTTGCTAAAGTACACTCCCAATCCTGTAATTTCCCCTTCAGGAACAAATATCTCTCTTCCGGGTCTACCACACTGTGTTCCAAATTAAACCTGATATTTTTTGCGAAACCTATTGCCACCCCTTTGACTCTTTTAATTGGGGAATCTGCATAGTACCATACTGGGGAATATCTGGAATTTAGTTTCACATTTGCTTCTTGTTCTAAGTGTGTCTCCTGTAAAAAAAAACCACTGAAGAGAATCTGCGCTGAATTTTCCTTAAAAATCCTACATTTCTTCCCAAAACTATTTAAACCTTTAACATTATGTCATAAAATTAATCTCTTCCATTCTTCCTTTCTTCTCCTCCCATCTCCCTCTTTCCCCCTCTCCTCTCTTCTCCGTATCTTCTTTTTTTTCTAGGTTTTCTCCAGACACTCATATTTCTTACTATTCTGCAGAGTCTAAAACTACCTACCTTCCCCCATACCCTCCACCCACCCTCCCCCCCAATCCCTCACCCTTTTTAGGCAAATAATTAGCCTATGAATCATCTGTGGTCTACGTCCCACCCTTGATTCCTCAACCCATTTACTCTCCCCCAGCGTCTCGTCAGTTTAACCAAAAGGAGAGATATTTAAAAAAAAAAAAAAGAAGGAAGGGAAAAAAAAACCTCCCCTCCAAACATAAAGAGAAGAAAAGAAGAGAAGACAAGCAGACAACCTCTTCCTAGGGAAAAAGAGAGGGGAAAAGTAGGAGGGCTGCAGGGAAGAAGAAAAGAAAAAAAAAAACATCCAAGGAAGGAAAACCTCTCCTGGCACCCTCTTCTCACCCTTCCCTCTCTACATCCCCCTCTGACTTCAAGTTCTCTTCTGGGCCCCCTGCCACTTCTCAATTTCTATATTCCCACTTTCTTCCTCCTCACCCCATCCAGGAATATCTATATATTGCAACTCTAGCCTCTCACAAAAGTCCCTCAGTTCATCAGGAAACCTTAATTTGGCAGAGCACCCGTTTCTCCAACCAATTAAACATGCTGGGAACCCCCAGCTGTATCGAACGTCCTGCTTCCTCATTTGTTCTACTAATGGTTTCAATGTTCTTTTTCTTAACAATGTCTCTGCAGCAAGGTCCGCAAAAAACTGTATATTTAGTTCACCATATTTTATAACTGTTCTTCCTTTCATCTTCTTCCAGATTTCTTCTTTGTCACAATAATGATGAAATTGGACTATAACGTCTCTCGGGTTACCTTTTCTACCTTCTTGCTGAAGTCTCCCAATTCTATATACCCCATCTATTTTATACGGTTTCGCTGCAGTTCTTTCCATTATTCTATCTAACATTTTCTCTCAGGTCTTATCCTTGAGAGATCTCTGGGAGACCTCTTATCCTTAGGTTATTTCTTCTAAGCCCATTTTCCTGATCTTCAAATTTATATAGTAGGTTTCAGTATTTTTTTTTTCATTTCCACCATTTATTTGCCTATGGACTGAATCACTTGGGAGTGTTTATTAGAGATGAGCGAATTATTCAAAAATTCGATTCGGCTGATTCGGCGAATTCGCGGAATAAATTTGATTCGAGTCGAATATATTCGCTGCGAATTTAACTTATAAAAAGGGTGTTTCTAGGCTTCAGAGAGCCTTTATATTAGTGCAGAACACTGTACCTTTAATTTAAATGCCCTTGGAGTCTGCTGGGGAAGAGAAATAATACTGTCAGTCAGTATGACATGCAGATGAGTGCCGTCGATCTTAGAATCACCGCACACTTCACTCATTTGGGCAGTCACGGGGCCAAAACCAGAGTGTGGAGCCACAGTGTGGCGGTGGAGGCAGCAGCAATGGGAGGCCATACAGCACCCTATGAAAAAAGGGAACCCACCAGCAGTGTGAGGAGACCTGAAAGTGGCACATGGCAGAGTGTGGCGATGGAGACAGCAGCAATGGGAGGCCGTACAGGGACCCATGACACACTCTGGACCTGGCAGCAGCATGAGGAGGCAGTACAGGGGCCCATGACAGATTACGGGCCTGGCAGCAGCATGAGGAGTCGGTACGGGGGCCCATGGCAGATTACGGGCCTGGCAGCAGCAATGGGAGGCCATACAGCACCCTATGACAAAATGGAACCCACCAGCAGTGTGAGGAGACCTGAAAGTGGCACATGGCAGAGTGTGGCGATGGAGACAGCAGCAATGGGAGGCCGTACAGGGACCCATGACACACTCTGGACCTGGCAGCAGCATGAGGAGGCGGTACAGGGGCCCATGACAGATTACGGGCCTGGCAGCAGCATGAGGAGTCGGTACGGGGGCCCATGGCAGATTACGGGCCTGGCAGCAGCAATGGGAGGCCGTACAGGGACCCATGACACACTTTGGACCTGGCAGCAGCATGAGGAGGCGGTACAGGGGCCCATGACAGATTACGGGCCTGGCAGCAGCATGAGGAGTCGGTACGGGGGCCCATGGCAGATTACGGGCCTGGCAGCAGCAATGGGAGGCCCGTAATCTGCCAGCACCCTATGACAAAATGGAACCCACCAGCAGTGTGAGGAGACCTGAAAGTGGCACATGGCAGAGTGTGGCGATGGAGACAGCAGCAATGGGAGGCCGTACAGGGACCCATGACACACTCTGGACCTGGCAGCAGCATGAGGAGGCGGTACAGGGGTCCATGACAGATTACGGGCCTGGCAGCAGCATGAAGAGTCGGTACGGGGGCCCATGGCAGATTACGGGCCTGGCAGCAGCAATGGGAGGCCATACAGCACCCTATGACAAAATGGAACCCACCAGCAGTGTGAGGAGACCTGAAAGTGGCACATGGCAGAGTGTGGTGATGGAGACAGCAGCAATGGGAGGCCGTACAGGGACCCATGACACACTCTGGACCTGGCAGCAGCATGAGGAGGCGGTACAGGGGCCCATGACAGATTACGGGCCTGGCAGCAGCATGAGGAGTCGGTACGGGGGCCCATGGCAGATTACGGGCCTGGCAGCAGCAATGGGAGGCCGTACAGGGACCCATGACACACTCTGGACCTGGCAGCAGCATGAGGAGGCGGTACAGGGGCCCATGACAGATTACGGGCCTGGCAGCAGCATGAGGAGTCGGTACGGGGGCCCATGGCAGATTACGGGCCTGGCAGCAGCAATGGGAGGCCCGTAATCTGCCAGCACCCTATGACAAAATGGAACCCACCAGCAGTGTGAGGAGACCTGAAAGTGGCACATGGCAGAGTGTGGCAATGGAAACAGCAGCAATGGGAGGCCGTACAGGGACCCATGACACACTCTGGACCTGGCAGCAGCATGAGGAGGCGGTACAGGGGCCCATGACAGATTACGGGCCTGGCAGCAGCATGAGGAGTCGGTACGGGGGCCCATGGCAGATTACGGGCCTGACAGCAGCAATGGGAGGCCCGTAATCTGCCAGCACCCTATGACAAAATGGAACCCACCAGCAGTGTGAGGAGACCTGAAAGTGGCACATGGCAGAGTGTGGCGATGGAGACAGCAGCAATGGGAGGCCGTACAGGGACCCATGACACACTCTGGACCTGGCAGCAGCATGAGGAGGCGGTACAGGGGCCCATGACAGATTACGGGCCTGGCAGCAGCATGAGGAGTCGGTACGGGGGCCCATGGCAGATTACGGGCCTGGCAGCAGCAATGGGAGGCCATACAGCACCCTATGACAAAATGGAACCCACCAGCAGTGTGAGGAGACCTGAAAGTGGCACATGGCAGAGTGTGGCGATGGAGACAGCAGCAATGGGAGGCCGTACAGGGACCCATGACACACTCTTGACCTGGCAGCAGCATGAGGAGGCGGTACAGGGGCCCATGACAGATTACGGGCCTGGCAGTAGCATGAGGAGTCGGTACGGAGGCCCATGGCAGATTACGGGCCTGGCAGCAGCAATGGGAGGCCGTACAGGGACCCATGACACACTCTGGACCTGGCAGCAGCATGAGGAGGCGGTACATGGGCCCATGACAGATTACGGGCCTGGCAGCAGCATGAGGAGTCGGTACGGGGGCCCATGGCAGATTACGGGCCTGGCAGCAGCAATGGGAGGCCCGTAATCTGCCAGCACCCTATGACAAAATGGAACCCACCAGCAGTGTGAGGAGACCTGAAAGTGGCACATGGCAGAGTGTGGCGATGGAGACAGCAGCAATGGGAGGCCGTACAGGGACCCATGACACACTCTGGACCTGGCAGCAGCATGAGGAGGCGGTACAGGGGCCCATGACAGATTACGGGCCTGGCAGCAGCATGAGGAGTCGGTACGGGGGCCCATGGCAGATTACGGGCCTGGCAGCAGCAATGGGAGGCCCGTAATCTGCCAGCACCCTATGACAAAATGGAACCCACCAGCAGTGTGAGGAGACCTGAAAGTGGCACATGGCAGAGTGTGGCGATGGAGACAGCAGCAATGGGAGGCCGTACAGGGACCCATGACACACTCTGGACCTGGCAGCAGCATGAGGAGGCGGTACAGGGGCCCATGACAGATTACGGGCCTGGCAGCAGCATGAGGAGTCGGTACGGGGGCCCATGGCAGATTACGGGCCTGGCAGCAGCAATGGGAGGCCCGTAATCTGCCAGTACCCTATGACAAAATGGACCCATGACACAGAGTGTGTCATGTGACCCATGACACACTCTGGACCTGGCAGCAGCAAGAGGAGGCGGTACAGGGGCCCATGGCAGAGTGGCGAAGCGTAAGCAGCTTAAATTGAAGGCCATACAGAGGCCTATGTTAAAAATAATAACATGTTTGGGGCATGATTCATGGCGGATTTAGTCAGTTGTGTCAGGAACTGGTGGTTTGAAATCCAGACTAATCCACGCCTGATTCATTTTCACAAACGTGAGTCTCTCCACACTTTGGGTGGACAGTCGTGTCCTCCGCGGAGTTACAATACCTCCTGCCGCACTAAACACGCGCTCCGATGCCACGCTACTGGCCGGGCATGACAGCCTTTCAAGGGCAAATTCAGCTAGTTGGGGCCAAAGGTCAAGTTTCGTTGCCCAGTAGTCAAGGGGATTGTCTACCTCGGTTGGCAGGGTGCTGTCCAAGTAGGCCCAAGCCTGTTGTTTGAGGTCCTGCTCCAGGTCCACCTGATGCTGCTGCTGCTGCGGCTGGTTAGTAGTTTCCTCACTGTGCTGGTGAAGAAAGCTACTCATCATCGACTGCAGACTGAGGCAGCCGCTGCTGGTGGAGCTGCCACTGCTCCTACCACCCCACCCCTCCCCTGCTGCCATGGCAGCGGAACGCGAGCGCACAGGGCCCACAGTGTCTGAGGATGGACGTTGGCGCAGAAAGGCAGAGACCAACTGACTACATAGGTGGTTTTTATAGTACGTTATTTTGGCCTCCCTCTCAGCAGGTGTGAAAAAGGCCACCATTTTTGAACGGTAGCGAGGGTCCAACAAGGTGGACAGCCAAAAGTCATCCCTCTGTCTGATGGTTATTATTCGGCTGTCACTACGCAAGCAACCGAGCATGCTATGGGCCATTTGTGCCAAGGAATGCGAGGGACTCCCTGCCTCCATCTCCACAGCATACCGCCACGGTGCGTCTGGGTCCTCTGTCTCCTCCTCTACCAGATGCTCCTGCTCCTCCACTCCTGTCCGCTGAGTGGAAAAACCACCCATTTCACTCAATAATTCCTGAGCACCAATGTCCTCCTCTACCTCCTCCTCTTCTTCCTGTCCTGCCCCCACAGGGGTCATGTGGCGTTGAGATCTGTGCGCCACGTCTACCGCACCCTGACCAGCCATTGTTAACAGCATTTGTTCCTGGACGTGCAACAGAGGAATGACGTCGTTCATCCCATAGTCCTGCCGACTCACGAATAGTGTGGCCTCCTCAAAGGGCCTGAGCAAGCGGCAGGTGTCACGCATGAGCTGCCAATGGCTGACATCTAAGTTACACAGGGGAGTACCTTTATCCGCTTGTAACATCAGGAAATCGGTGATGGCCTTTCGCTGTTCATAAAGGCGGTCTAACATATGTAGGGTTGAATTCCACCTTGTTGCAACGTCGCAGATCAGGCGATGCTGTGGAATTCCGTTCTGCCGCTGCAGCTCAAGGAGGGTGTGCTTTGCGGTGTAGGAATGGCTGAAATGCATGTAAAGTTTACGTGACATTGTGTCCCTGAGTAACAATTCTGTGTCCCTGAGTAACGATTCTGTGTCCCTGAGTAACGATTCTGTGTCCCTCAGTAACGATTCAGTGTCCCTGAGTAACAATTCTGTGTCCCTGAGTAACGATTCTGTGTCCCTGAGTAACGATTCTGTGTCCCTGAGTAACAATTCTGTGTCCCTGAGTAACAATTCTGTGTCCCTGAGTAACGATTCTGTGTCCCTCAGTAACAATTCTGTGTCCCTGAGTAACGATTCTGTGTCCCTGAGTAACGATTCTGTGTCCCTCAGTAACGATTCTGTGTCCCTGAGTAACAATTCTGTGTCCCTAAGTAACAATTCTGTGTCCCTGAGTAACGATTCTGTGTCCCTCAGTAACGATTCTGTGTCCCTGAGTAACAATTCTGTGTCCCTGAGTAACAATTCTGTGTCTGTCCCTGAGTAACAATTCTGTGTCCCTGAGTAACAATTCTGTGTCCCTCAGTAACGATTCTGTGTCCCTCAGTAACGATTCTGTGTCCCTGAGTAACAATTCTGTGTCCCTGAGTAACGATTCTGTGTCCCTGAGTAACGATTCTGTGTCCCTGAGTAACAATTCTGTGTCCCTGAGTAACGATTCTGTGTCCCTGAGTAACGATTCTGTGTCCCTCAGTAACGATTCTGTGTCCCTGAGTAACAATTCTGTGTCCCTGAGTAACGATTCTGTGTCCCTGAGTAACAATTCTGTGTCCCTGAGTAACAATTCTGTGTCCCTGAGTAACGATTATGTGTCCTTCAGTAACAATTCTGTGTCCCTGAGTAACAATTCTGTGTCCCTGAGTAACAATTCTGTGTCCCTGAGTAACGATTCTGTGTCCCTCAGTAACAATTCTGTGTCCCTGAGTAACAATTCTGTGTCCCTGAGTAACAATTCTGTGTCTGTCCCTGAGTAACAATTCTGTGTCCCTGAGTAACAATTCTGTGTCCCTGAGTAACAATTCTGTGTCCCTGAGTAACGATTCTGTGTCCCTGAGTATCAATTCTGTGTCCCTGAGTAACGATTCTGTGTCCCTAAGTAACGATTCTGTGTCCCTAAGTAACGATTCTGTGGCCCTAAAGTCTCTGTGGCCCTAACTCTGTCCCTAATACACAGAGGTCTGTCTCTCTTGAATGACCGGAGGCTAATGGAGAATTCTAAGATGGCCGCGATTTATAGCTCCACAGTGCTGGCTGGCTGGCTGCTGATTGGCTAATGCGATCACATGTCATGAATGAATGCATTATGGGTCAGCGCGCCTTGTCTGCGCGCCTTCCCAGAGATCTCCGCTCCGTCGCCACACATGTCGCCGCCATTTTTGGGAAAATTCGATTCGTGCATCCGAAGTTTGCTAATTTTCGGATTCGGTGCGAATCGAATATTTCCTAATCTTCGAAACGAATTCCACTTCGTCATGTTCGATTCGCTCATCTCTAGTGTTTATCTATTTTTCCTCCGTTTCCTCCACTCTAGACAACACCTGCCCCAGATCTTTATGTAACTTTGCCATTTCCTGTTTTATAGATTTTTCCAAACATTTAAGCATTCGTGCAATTTCTGATTTAGTTGGAAAATGTGTGTCCTTCTCTTCCAAGTTCTCCTGCGGACCTGTTTTCTGAGCATCTGCTTCCTCCAAATATTGGCTAATATTAGGTAATCCCAAGGACAATCTAGACTTTCTCCCATACTGTTTTCCAACAAACGCTTTTCATTTGTTCAATTGTACCTCCCAGGAGTCTGTTTTTGCTGCCCGGGAATGTATTTTTTAATTGAACTTGATTGCAGGGCCTTTGACCCACCGCCTTTTGTTGCCTTGTTTTTCATTTTTAATATATATCTGATAATTTAGGTACTTCAATATCCAGATATCCACTTCTCCAACCGTATATATTTTCCTTCTCTTTTTCTCCTTCAACCTCTCCACCTCTATATCCTCCTCTCCTCCGTCTCCCTCTTTCCCCCCACAGGAACTCAGGATCTTTTCCACACTTCTCTCCTTTGTATATCCTTTAAACAGTTAAATCCCGGTTCCTCATTAGCCACCCAGATGACCCCCTAAATGCAACTCCCATGAACCAGTCCATCAAATATTTGCTTCCATCACATAGTCACTAAAAATAATTTCAAATATTTAAAAAAAAACACAATCTTCATCCACTCTCACTCACCAGAGTTGTTCCTTCACTTCGAAGAGGGAGGTGGCGTCTGAATATTCGTCCAGGAGGGGGTTGCATGTATATATGATTCTCACTTTCAGTATGGCTTTTGGGGATCTATTGATTCTGGGGCTGTTCTGACCCTAAAGTTCCCCTGCAGCCCTGGGGATAACTTTCACTTGAAGGGGATGAGGGAGACCGAGAGGACTGCAGCAGTGTAGGTCCTCGCAAGCCGTCCAGCTTCTCTCTCTCTCCGACACACCTCCTCTGCCTCTGTCACGTGTCCGCCTGGATTCCTCCGGGCTTCGGCTTCCAGGACTCGGGACTCACCGCCTCCTCTCGCTCCCCCAGATCCGCCCGCTCAACTGCATGTCCCCTTCAACCAAGATCCACAGGAGACAGACCAGCCAGACCCGGAGCCACTGCAGGTGAGTCCCCCTGCTGACCTCAATCTCCGTGCTGCTGACAGGACACTGGAGGAGCTGGGTGCCGTGAGATCCTACCTCGATCTCACAATCGGCGCCATGCCTAGGCTCCTCTCCCCACCTTCCACAGATCTGTTCTGCTCTACATGTTTCACGATTGGGATCGCTTCTTCAGAAGCTAATATATAGTATTAAAACCAGCTAGTGAATCATAGAGTATGACATACACACTCCTGGAGTAAGAGATGGCTCCACAGGCTGCATGCAGGGCTGGTAAGCAGGGTGGGTGTGGGAGTGCACAGCAAAAGGGGTCCCTAATGGCTAAAATATATGCAAATAATTCAACAAAGGTGCTTTCTAAGCAGCCACGTGGTCCCAGGGACAGGACCTTGTATCAAACAGCCAAAAAGAACAAAGAATATAAGTGTAATTTTCAGGAAATCATCATTCACTTTACATGGTATTTTTAATTCCTTGCATAAGGTCATGGGGGCAACAAACACCAGTAAATTTAGTCCTTGTACTCTATTGTTGTTACTTCTGGTTAAGGCCTCACCACAGTGATGGACTGTCATACAGTCTCCAGAATCATCATAGAGTGTGTCCGTAGACAAGGTCCTGTCCCTAGGATCAGGGCCCTTCTGGGATTCATAGGCTAGGCACAGCCCTCTAGCACACCTGCGCACATTCCAGACTAACAATGATATTTGTGCTGAAGAAAGACATACAGCCAAAGCTAAAGGGGACTGAAGTGCCTCTTTAAGACCCCATTATCCAGTGAGAGCATGGAAATTAAAGTTTTAACACGATAGTGTAGCACTACCCCCTTAGGAGTTGCAAGAGAATTGGGTCCCCCTATAGTCCTGACCAGCCAGGCATCAGACGTTTTCCATTCAGACTTGCTTCAGGAGATGGGAAACTAGTCTTTGAGCTTTGATTTGAAGTTTTATTGAGGATAGGGTAAGGGGTGTGTAAGGGACCGCCCGGCGGTACCACTAGCACTCCACTGGTCGGATGTTCCCAGCGCACGGAGTCTAAGCCCCAGGGTACTTGTTCACCAGGGCCCCTGATGGTGGGGATGGACTTGGAGCACCCTAGGACCAGGTCGTGACTACTGAGGACACCCGTCAGTGGTAGGGGTATTCGCCAGGGGCTCCCACGGGAGAGAGCCAGGTATGAGGAGGTCTGGAGACCCCGTAGAGCGGGACGGATGGATGGATGGATGGCTGAGCAGGAGCAGGGTCATACAAGCCGGGTCGGTAACTATGGGGACGGTGCGGTACAGAGCAGCGGGCAGAGAATAGTCGGGTCACACGCCAGGTCAGCAACAGCAGGTCAGATCCAATAGGGGGCATTCAGGAGAGAGGTCAGGCAAGCAAGGGTCAAAACAGGAGAAAACAGCAAGGTCAGGGCACAATCCGGGTCAGCAACTTACTTCAGACAGGTTCACAGGTTCACAGGATACAAAAGACCAAAAGGCACTGAATGACAGCTCAGGGCCGTTTAAATATCCCGCCCTGCGCTGTCATTGGTGCCAGGCGCGCGCCCGCGGTCACCACTGCGCATGCGCGAACCTGATTGCCGCGGTCGGCCAAGTCCCGGCGCTCGCGTACAGGGAGGTGTACTGCGCCTGCGCCGGGACCAGCGGCGCGGCGATCTCCGACATTGCCCCCCCCTACGGGCAACCTCCGGATGCCCACCCGATCTCTCCACCACGGGTGATCACGAAGAAACTCCCGGACTAGTCTAGGTGCGTGGACATTATGAGCCGGTTCCCAGGAATTGTCCTCAGGACCATAGCCCTTCCACTTAATTAGGAATTGGGTCTGGCCCCCCCTTCTTCGGCACTTAAGGATCGTTTCCACCTCAAATTCCTCTTGTCCTTCGACCGTTATGGCCTCAGGGGGTCTGGATTCTCGTTCTGGGAAGGCATCTGGGATCACTGGCTTCAGCAGAGATACATGGAAAACTGGATGAATTCTGAACGTGGCCGGAAGGATCAGCTCATATGCCACTTCGTTGACCATCCGCTTTACCTGAAAAGGCCCCACAAATTTAGGTCCCAATTTTTTCGAGGGACAAAGCATCTTTAAGTTGGTTGTGGCCAACCACACCTTCTGCCCAGGCCGCAACGCCAAATCCCCTCTTCGTTTCTTGTTAAACTCCTTCTTATTGTCCTCTTGGGCCCGAGCGATGGCTTCCTGGAGTAATTTGTTATTGACGGAGAAGAAGGTCAACGCATCCTGCGTGGCTGGAACTGGGCATTCAGAGACCAAGTCAGGGAGAAAGACAGGGTGAAACCCATAATTCGAAAAGAATGGGGACTGCCCCGTTGCCGAATGGCTTGCGTTGTTATAAGCGAACTCCGCCAGGGGTAAAAGAGACAGCCAATCATCCTGCAGGAAAGACGTGTAGCAACGCAAGTATTGCTCCAGGGTCTGGTTCGTCCTCTCGGTCTGACCGTTGGTCTGAGGGTGGAACGCGGAGGAGAGGGACAACTTGATGTCCAGGGCCTTGCACAGAGCCCTCCAAAACTTAGATGTAAACTGGACCCCTCGATCAGAGACGATGTCCTCGGGTACTCCATGAAGTCTAACGATCTCCCGGATAAATATTCGCGCCGTCTCAGTTGCTGACGGAGTCTTCCTTAGTGGCACGAAGTGAGCCATCTTGGATAGGCGATCAATAACCACCAGAATTGCTGTGTGGTCTTGTGACGGTGGGAGCTCGACTATGAAGTCCATCGCGATCTTCTGCCAAGGCCGTTCGGGAATCGGCAAAGGTCGCAACAGCCCCCAGGCTTTGCTCCTTGACGGTTTGCTCTTCTGGCAGATGGTACAGGATCTCACGTAGCGCTTGCAATCCTTAGCCATGTTTGGCCACCAAAACGAGCGCCGGAGAAGCTCCAGAGTCTTGACTGGGCCAAAGTGACCCGCCAGCGGGTGATCGTGGCAATGCCCCAAAACCAGGGTCCGGACTTCCTCAGGTACCACAATAGAATCCTCCTTCCACAGGAGTCCCCCTTTGTTCTGGAGGGATACCCCAACTGGGGTTGGTGTGGCCGTAGATGCTTCTATTAACTTGGAGCGAAGGTCCGTCTGGAGCGCCAAGAAGTTCCCTGAGGACAAGATAGTGTCGGGTACCAGTTCTTCTTCGGAGTCCTCAAACATACGAGATAGCGCGTCAGGCTTCGTATTTTTAGATCCGGGCCTGTAAGTAATATGAAAATTGAATCTGGAAAAGAACAGGGCCCATCTTGCCTGCCATGGGCGTAGACGCTTGGCAGTCCTCAGATATTCCAGATTCTTGTGGTCTGTGAAAATCAATATAGGGTGTGAGGCACCTTCCAGCAGGTATCTCCATTCTTCTAGCGCTGCTTTGATAGCCAGCAGCTCTCGATCCCCGATATCGTAATTCTTTTCTGCTGGGGTGAGTTTCCTCGAGAAGAATGCTACGGGATGGAGTAACTCTTTGGTGCCTTTCCGCTGAGACAGGATGGATCCTACCGCATTCTCCGATGCATCTACCTCCAAGATGTAGGGCAGGGCCGCGTCCGGGTGGCCCAGGATGGGTGCCGAGGTAAACAGCTTTTTCAGAGCTTCGAAAGCTTTTTGAGCCTCTGGTGTCCATTTGAACCGGGTTCCAAGTTTGGTTAGTTGGGTAATGGGGGAGACCAGACCCGAGAAGTTCTTGATGAACTTCCGATAAAAGTTCGCGAACCCTATAAACCGTTGGACACCTTTCTTGTCCGTGGGTTCAGGCCAATCTAAAATTGCAGAGACCTTCTGGGGGTCCATCGCGACCCCCGCAGTGGAGATAATCAGGCCTAGAAACGTGATGCTAGTTTGCTCAAAGCAACATTTCTCCGCTTTAGCATATAACCCATGCTGCCGCAATCGCCCCAAAACTTTCGCCACATGTATCCTATGATCCTCTAGAGAGGGTGAAAAAATTAGTATGTCATCCAAGTAGACGATAACGAAGACATCCAAAAAATCCCTGAAGATGTCGTTCACAAAGTGTTGGAAGGTGGCTGGTGCATTGCACAGCCCAAATGGCATGACCAAGTATTCAAAGTGGCCAAACCGGGTACGGAAAGCCGTTTTCCACTCGTCCCCCTCTCTTATGCGTACCAGGTTATAGGCCCCCCTTAAATCAAGCTTTGTGAAAATAGCCGCAGCCTTTAGGCTCTGAAACAGTTCTGGTACCAATGGCAATGGGTAACGATTTTTTATCGTGACCCTGTTCAGCTCCCGGTAGTCAATACAAGGCCTCAGGGTTTTGTCTTTTTTCTCCACGAAGAAGATTCCCGCTCCTGCTGGAGAAGTGGAGGGGCGGATGAATCCCTTCTGGAGGCTGTCCTCGATATATTCCTTCAGGGCCCCCAATTCAAGCTCAGATAGGGGGAAAATACGCCCAAAAGGGATTTCAGAGCCTGGTAACAGGTCGATTGGACAGTCATACGGGCAGTGGGGGGGCAGAGTGTTGGCTCCCCGCTTACTGAACACATCCAGGAACCCATGATAGGCTGCGGGAATAACCTGTTTCAAGTCGGAGTCTCCTTCGGAGCAAAGGAGAACTCGGGGCCCCGCGGGGCCCGAAGTGCGACAATGTTCCCGACAGTATGGGGAAGGGAACGAGATTGACCCGGTCTCCCAGTCAATCTGGGGGTTATGGGCCCGTAACCATGGGAGCCCCAGAATGACTGGGAAAAGAGGTGATGCAATAGCGTCCAGGCGGAGGAACTCCTGGTGCTGGTTGGCAATGATAGTGGCAATGGGGGGAGTTTCCTGATTAACCACCCCTGATTTTATCTGGGAACCATCAGCCAAAAAGATGTTGAAGCCCTTCTGTCTGTGTTGGAGAGGGATACCCTGTTGGTGAGCAAACTCTAGATCCAGGAAACAGCTGCATGCCCCCGAATCAACTATGGCTGTCACCTCCACGATCTTTCCTGGAAGCTGAAAGGAGAGGGGCACTACTAAGTATTGCGAAGGACAGGTATTGCTAATAGACAAGGAAGAAAAACGGGTGCACTTACTCATTTTTTGAGGGCAGGATCGCACCATATGACCAGCTTCACCGCAGTAAAGGCAGAGGTTCTGGGCTCGTCTGCGCTGGCGTTCCTCCGGTGATAATTTAGGCCGTGCCAGACCTAGCTGCATAGGTTCCGGAACATCTCCTGGTGGTGGGTTCTGGATGCTTTGTCGGGTTGGTGGGCTGGGGCCTAGGAATGGACCCCAGGTATTTCCGCGACCCTGGCCGGACCTCTCAAGCCTGCGTTCCCGCAGTCTTCGGTCAATCTTAATTGTCAGGGCAATAAGGTCTTCTAGAGACTCGGGAACCTCCACCCGGGCCAGCTCATCTTTCAAGGGATCGGAGAGTCCCATACGGAACTGGTGCAATAGAGCGAACTCATTCCAGCGTGTGTCCCCCATCCACCGCCTGAAATCAGAGGCGTATTCCTCTGCCGCCCGCCGGCCCTGTCGGAGCGCATATAAGGTCGCTTCGGCAGAGGCTGCCCGCTGTGGGTCATCATACAAGATGGCCATTGCTTCAAAGAAACTATTGACCGATCCCAGGTGAGGATCATTGTTTCCCCTTAGCCGGTGGGCCCAATCCTGGGGTTCACCCTGTAGGAGTGAAATAATGAATCCTACCTTCACGTTTTCGGTCAGGAAGGTACGGGGTTGTAGCTCAAAGAACAAGAGACAGGAGTCGCGGAATGACCGAAAGCGTGTGCGGTCCCCGTGAAAACGCTCCGGTAGGGGTACTCGGGGTTCTACCATAGGGAGCGGGGCGGAAGCCCCTGAGACTGGCTCCTGAGCTACCAGGGCCGGGGGTGCAGAAACCGGGGCCTGTGGGGCAGGATCAGAAATAGAGCCAGTCTGGATGCGATTCTCCAGCTGCATGCATCTGTCCTGCAGGACCGTTACGGCCTGCGTCAAATTAGCTAGGTGCCTGCAAATTTCCTCTAACGGGTAACGGGGAGGGCCCTCCTCTAGGCTCAGTCATGGCCTTTTGGTACTGTAAGGGACCGCCCGGCGGTACCACTAGCACTCCACTGGTCGGATGTTCCCAGCGCACGGAGTCTAAGCCCCAGGGTACTTGTTCACCAGGGCCCCTGATGGTGGGGATGGACTTGGAGCACCCTAGGACCAGGTCGTGACTACTGAGGACACCCGTCAGTGGTAGGGGTATTCGCCAGGGGCTCCCACGGGAGAGAGCCAGGTATGAGGAGGTCTGGAGACCCCGTAGAGCGGGACGGATGGATGGATGGATGGCTGAGCAGGAGCAGGGTCATACAAGCCGGGTCGGTAACTATGGGGACGGTGCGGTACAGAGCAGCGGGCAGAGAATAGTCGGGTCACACGCCAGGTCAGCAACAGCAGGTCAGATCCAATAGGGGGCATTCAGGAGAGAGGTCAGGCAAGCAAGGGTCAAAACAGGAGAAAACAGCAAGGTCAGGGCACAATCCGGGTCAGCAACTTACTTCAGACAGGTTCACAGGTTCACAGGATACAAAAGACCAAAAGGCACTGAATGACAGCTCAGGGCCGTTTAAATATCCCGCCCTGCGCTGTCATTGGTGCCAGGCGCGCGCCCGCGGTCACCACTGCGCATGCGCGAACCTGATTGCCGCGGTCGGCCAAGTCCCGGCGCTCGCGTACAGGGAGGTGTACTGCGCCTGCGCCGGGACCAGCGGCGCGGCGATCTCCGACAGGGTGTATGGAATGCCCAAGGGTAATGGCAACAGAGGACAAAACTTCCTGAACTATATTACAAGTCTTTACACAGAAATCCTCTTCTATGAAAGCTCTCCAGCCTCTCCTGGTGAACCACCACAGACCCCAGATAAATCCACTTCTTTATCCAGCTGTCTGGAGTAATCCCTGGGCAAGGGAGTCCAAGCTGCCACTTAAATGTAACAGTCCCAGGTGTAGAGCTAGTCAAGTTCCCCACCAAAATGCTCTCTCCCCTTTTCCGGGGTTATAGGAGTACTCACTGAGCTAACAGGCCTATCAGAGGGGCCACTCCTTCCCTGCCACCAGGTGGTCCTCTCTCAGGGGGCCAGTGAGCTCAACAGCTTTCTTCCCTTCAAGGTCCCTCTGCTTTGAGATGAACCCCTTCCAGCCTGGGCTCCCTTCCAGGCTTCTGCATCTCAGCCTCACTTTTCTATCTTCCACCCTCACTTCTGCTACTGAGCAGGCTCTAACACCTTTAAGGGCACCCCAGCACCTTTCCAAACCTTCTGTTGGGGGATTGGATGAGGTCCCTCAAGAGTGCAGCCAGCCAGTCCTCAGATACACCCACTGCCTCTAGAGCCTCCCTCCAAAGCTCCAGACCATAATTTAACCCCAGTATGGCTATTACACCTGGCTTGCTGCTAGGCTCCTATCTAATCATTGAAGTCTAGTTCCCCATAGCTACCTAGGAAGGTGCTACCATAGGACGTTCTGTGGGATTCATCATTTTATGACATGAAACAGAATGAAGATGAGAAAGAAAATGTATAGTCACCATTAGACCTCATGCACACAGGGCGTTTTTTTAAACTTTTTTTTTTTGTCACTGCATCCAAACGGCCCTCCATATTATCCTATTTGTCCATGCACACATAGACATTTAGAAGCTTTTAGATGTAGTAGCGTTTACCAGCAGGAAAAAAAACCCAGGGCTGGTGCGTCCAGGAGCAGCAGCATTTTGGCAGAAAAATTGCTGTCCAGCTCCTAAACTCTACCAAACTCTGCTAAACAATGGTGCCCAGCGATTAGCAGAGTTATTTTTTTTTCACTGGTTGCTAAGGAGAGGGTCGGGAAGCCAGCTGCTCTGTCCTTAACAATAAATGAGTCATCAGATGTCAGCAGGGTTCCCCACTGACAGCTGAATGTTAAAAAAAACATTGCTGGCAACGTCACAAACGCGGGACATGCTGGGCCGGTGACGTCAAAGGGGGCAAGGTCTCCATATAATTTTACCGTATGGCCCCTCCCCTTGATTATTTAGGAGCTGTCAGATGGCGAAGCTGTCAGATGGCGGAACTGCCAGATGGTGGGTCGGAGATGGCAGTGGGCATTGTGACTGGATCTACACTTTTTTTTCATACATTTTTGACTTATCAAAAATTGTGTTGTGTTTTTATTTAATTTTTACACTTTTTTGGTGAATTAGCCTCTCCTTAACAATGGCCCCACTTCTTAAAACTGAAACTACTAAACATAGCTTACATACTGTGCTTTTAAAGCATGTCGTGTTTGGTATCTATTTACTCAGAGTATCGTCATCTTTTATAGTTTATGAAACAATTAGGCAATATATTGTGTTTTTGTGAATTAAAATTCGAAAAGGTGTATTTTTCCTAAAAGATTTGCTTTGAAAAATCGTTGAGCAAATACTGTGTGACCTAAAAAATTTCAACACCCACTGTTTTATTTTCTATGTTCTCTGCTTTAAAAAAATATATAATGTTTGGGGGTTCTAAGTAATTTTCTAGCAAAAAAAACCTGTTTTTTCATGTGAACAAAAAGTGTCAGAAAAGGCTTGGTCTTCAAGAGTGGGTGATGTGTGGCATAAGCTTCTAATTTTGGCCCGGAAATGCCAGGATAGTAGAAGCAAACCCTCCAAATGACCCATTTTTGGAAAGTAGACACTCCAAGGTATTTGCTAAGAGGCATGGTGAGTGTTTTGCAGATCTCATTTGTTGCCACATGTTTTTGGAAAATGAACAAAGAAAACAAAACATTTATTTTTCTTTTCTTTTTTTAATTTTCAAAACCCTGTGACAAAAATGATATCTGGAAAATACTCACCACACTTCTTATCAAATTCCTTGGGGTGTCTGCTTTCCAAAAAGGGGTCATTTGAGGGGGGCGGGGTGTTTGTGCTATCCTGACATTTTAGAGCCTCCAAAACTGATAGATAGTGGGGAAGTGATATGAGGAAATATGCCCTTTGAAAGCCTGGAGGTGGTCATTGGATTTTGGGGGCCTGTATGTAGCTAGACTGCCAAAAAGTCTCTCACATGTGGTATCCCCATACTCAGAAGAAGTAGGAGAATGTGTTTTGGGGTGTTATTCCACATATACCCATAGCATGCATGAGCAATATATCATTAAAGTGACAACTTTGTGTAAAGAGAATTGTCATATGAAAAAAATTTGTGGCAAAAAATAAAATGTGCCATGGACTTAGCACCTCAAGAAATGTGATAGGCAGTCAGAACATAAAAGCTACATAAATTCCAATATATATACCATAGTTTGTAGACGCTATAACTTTCACACATACCAATTAATATACTTGTATTAAGATTTTTTTTTCCAAAGACATGTAGCAGAATAGATTTTAGCCTAAAATCAATTTTTTCGTTTATAGCGCAAAAAATAAAAAACGCAGAGGTGATCAAATGTGCAAAAAAAAGGATATAAATGTCATTTTGGTACAGCATTGCACAACTGCGCAATTACCAGTTGAAATAGTGCAGTACCAAACAGCAAAAAATGGCTTGGTCAGGATGGGGGTAAATCCTCTGGAGGGCAAGCGGTTAAACAAAGATAACCCGAGTAAATACAAAACTTAGTTTTTAAATGCCGCATCACCCCTGCTGAGGACGTATACTTATATGAAACGCGTTAAAGAGGAGCCCCACTACCCAGAGACGTCACGCCGCTGGATAGCGGAGGTCCGGCAGCCCCTACAACTGGCTGACTGGTCAGTAACATTGCCAGCACAGGCCATCTGCATTTGACTGTTCACATTCGTATGAGAACTTTCTGTATTTGATTTCATTTTTATCACGTGTGTACACTGTTTTTTACATTTTAATAATTTCTCTAAATAAACCATTAATTTACTACACTATGAGACCCCCCTTTTTTGGCTCTATCATGAGCATTTAAACCCCCAGGACCCAGGTACCATCCGACTTGGCAGGATGGATTAAGTTTCTTTTGATCAGACCTATCACCCTGGAGAGGGACCTCTGATTGACATTTCCTTAATACGCCCATATCATCAGAGGTGGAGAATCCTAAACCAGACCAGGTTCCATGATGGGAGTCTCCCAGGCTGACTTATATTATACAATGCGCATTACAATTGTGCTTCTGGTGAGTTTGCTAATCTCTCGCACACAACCGGATGATTATTACTCCACTTTATGGGTGATTTCGTATTTCCATTATTTATGTAAAGCACTTGCTGGAATCCCACTACCTGAGCAGTGCTCCCACGCCTTTTACTTGGACTCACCATAACGGTCATTCTATCTGGACTCACATTTTCTCATAAGAGGATCTTTTATCTATGTATTCTTTCTAGTCAGCAGTGGCTTCCATCTTGGAACGCTCCCATGGATGCCATTTTGCCCAGTCTCTTTCTTGATTGTTGAATCATGAACACTGACCCTAACTGAGGCAAGTGAGGATAGCAGTTCTTTAGATGTTGTTCTGGGTTCTTTTATGACCTCCTGGTTTAGTCGTTGTTGTGCTTTTGGAGTAATTTTGGTAGAATGGCCACTCCTGGGAATGTTCACCACTGCTCCAAGTTTTCTCTATTTGTGGATAATGGCTCACCGTGATTTGCTGGAGTCCCAAAGCCTTAGAAATGGCTTTGTAACCCTTTCCAGACTGATACATGTCAATGACTTTGTTTCTAATCTGTTCTTGAATTTCTTTAGATCTTGGCATGATGTGTTGCTTTTTGAGATATTTTAGCGTGCTTCGCTTTGTCAGCTTCTATTTAAGTGATTTCTTGATTCAATGGGTCTGGCAGTAATCAGGCCTGGGTTTGGCAAGTGAAATTTAACTCAGCTTTCAAAAAATGTGGCTGGGGGAGGGGAGTGCAATTACTTTTTAACTTTTACCTTAAAAAAATGAAATCAAACTGATTAAAAACTGCATTTTGTATTATCTTTGTGTAATATTAAAAATTGTCTGATGATCTGAATCATTTAAGTGTTACAAATATGCCAAAAAAAAAGGGAAACGGCAAATACTTTTTCACAGCACTGTACACCCACTGGTGGGCACTAGTATAACACCCTTCAGATCTGGAAACCACAGCGCCACCAGCAGGTGACTCAGTTCCTGACAGTCACATTCCAACTAAAACCATTTTTCTCTTTAGCTATATATTAAACAGGGAAAGGCCACATCCTCTGTCATGTTATTATTATTATTGTATGTATATGTATATACACACTAAGGAGATTTTCCTTGATTCCTGTCCAAAAGACCCCAAGTCATCAGGAAAGGAATTTTAAAAAGTGCAGGCACAGAAAGCAATGAACAGACAGTAATAAAGACCTGACAGAAGTCCTAACTCCTTCTCATTTGGTGGAGTTGCAATGTGTGTGTGACAGTGCTGGACAATCCATTATATGGTCTGGTCTCACTGTAGGTGATCTCGGATGCATTGTCCTTCGAGAGGGTATTTAGCCAATGAAGGTATGATGTGAGCCTTGTTAGGGTCAATTTTGCATTTTGTCCATTTTTACCACGTTTTGTGTTTTTTTTAGTGTGTTTTTTGTTTGTTTTTTTTTGTTAAAGGGGAAATATTTTTGTTACTGGGCATAAATAAAAACACAAAATGTGGCAAAAACACACTGCATGCATTTCAGCAGTGTGTCCATTGAACTCTATCATAGAAAAAAACTCTGCTTTTTGTATTTAAAAATGTCCCTGACCCTTTCCACAGCTCAAAAACGCATAGATGTGAATGTGCCCCATAGGAAAGCATGTTAAATGGACTGTAGTGAATTTCTGCAAAAAAGCAAAAAGCACTAAAAAGCGCATTGGTGTGAACCAAGCCGTAGTGATGGAAAGGTATTCCACAAGAGAGATTTGGAATGGTGTAGAGCAGGCATGTCCAAAGTCCGGCCCGCGGGCCATTTACGGCCCGGGGATCGGTTTAATACGGCCCTCCAACAGCCCTCCCTGCTCTGTGTAATGTGGCCCTCCCACGGCCCTCCCTTCTATGGCAGACAGCCTTCTGCTTGAGAGCAGAGGGCAGTGCGCATGCCTGACTGCGGCGCGTTCTCCCTGGTCTGTGTAAATGCGGCTGTTGCACGGCCCTCCCTTCTGGGGCAGACAGTCTTCTGCTTGAGAGCAGTGCGCATGCGTGACTGCGCCGCGCTGGTAGCGACAGAGGGCGGTGACATCAGGGCTGGGCTTCCAGCGTGAAGTGTGTTTCTCTTCCCCTCCCGGCTGCCAAGCAGAGACTTCAGCTCCAGCTACCTTTTACACCCTTCACATTAGTGCAGGTAAGTTTTTTTTTAATTTATTTTCAATACATTGTGAAAACTCAGCTGTCAGTTGATCTTAATGTTATGAAATGAAAAGTATGTCGTTTGCAATTAACTTGGCATAAAATAATTTATTTGCATTTAATTGTAATGGTTCAAAGAATGTTCGGAAAAATGTTCGGCCCTCCACCATGTTCACTTCATCCAATCTGGCCCTCTTTGAAAAAAGTTTGGACACCCCTGGTGTAGAGGCATGCTTGGTATAGAACAGGGGGTCTCCAAACTTTCTAAGCAAGGGGCATGTTTACTGTCCATCAGACTTTAGGGGGGCCGGACTGTGGCCAGTGGGAGTAAAAAATGTCCTGGGGTCAGTGGGAGGACCTATGTTTAGTATTAGGGGAGGAGTAGTGTCCCATCATTGGTGTCAACGAAAGGAATAGTGCCCCAAAAGCCAGATAAAGGCAAGCAAAGGGCCACAAAGTCACACAGTTTGGAGACCACTGGTATAGAAGATAGAAGATTGATACAGTGATGGCCAAAAATATTGGCACTCCTGTATTTCTGTCAGATAGTGCAGCACTTTGCCTGGAAAATTGTTGCAATTACAAATGTTGTTTAGGCATTCTCTTTTGACTGAGAAGGTGGAAACTCATAATCATAGCAATAACAACTATGATTTTAGAATATAACGTCTGCAACACGCACTGTCACCACAGACAGGTATGTTCAGAGATTTATCAAATACAGTATTTATCATATAGCACTCTTTAAGAAACAGGGATTCTTTTAGTTGGCATTAGCACAGTAAGAGGCAATTTGAACACTTTTCAAAATAGGGTTTAATAATGAAAAGGTCAAAGAGGTGCAAATAAAATATTTACAGAAAAAGGGGTGTTACAAGGAAATAAACTATAAAGCAACAAAGAATTAAAAAGGAGATGAAAATGAAAAATACTTACAAATCCCTTTGTTTTAGCAGTCCAATTGATCAAGAAAAAATGGTACAGTGGCTCTCTCAATTCCGGTTAGGTGTTCCTTGGTTGATGTTAAAATGAGAACTGTCAAGGGGCCTGACATTTCACTTTTCTTCTGGTGTTGACAGAGATCACCTGACCAATTACCTGGCTTAAGGGGTGGTGGCTGAGGGCTCACGTTTATAACTGCATCATAGCCCTCCCTTACACACAGTTTTATACTAATATTAATATCTTCCACTATGTACTGTTTCCATTGAGGAAACTGGTAGATTATTGTTCAGCATTATATTTCATGTCCAGGGATAACAAACACAGCTTAGCCATGTATGACCTTGATATGTTTGGTATGATATTCCCCATTCAAATATTTACCGTATTTTTTGCTCCATAAGACGCACCTGACCAAAAGACGCACCTAGTTTTTAGAGAAGGAAAACAAGAATAAAAATATTCTGAACCAATGAACAGCAGACATAGTACAGGAAATGACCAGATACTGCAGACATAGTACAGGAGATGACCAGAGACTGCAGACATACTACAGGAGATGACCATGTAACGGCAATGCTGGGTGCAATAACTAAAAGCAAGTCATATACACACACACAATACAGGTAATTTTAATAAGCATTTACACCATTACATATTCTACGCATGTGAAAGACCCTCTACTAAATGAATACCTGCCCTGGCACATAATAGCATTCACCCGGCACTCCAAGAAGTGACAGAATCCAACTGCAATTTTCTGTCAAAACCTCCTCTTTTATTATCACACGACACACAGAAGGATATATCTTATAGTCATCACAATCTGTATAATAACACACACCAATAATAATGTGAGCATTACAGCATGAAATATACACATCATTTGCAGCGTCACAGCATAGAATGAATACATTACCAAAGCTATGTGAAGGTGGGAAGGAACAGATCCCATCAGAACCATACTGCACAGGGGGTCACAGAGAAGCCGTAAACGTGACCAATCGATGAGCCCATATAGCCTTGGCAAGAGTCCCAGCATCAGAGCATCCTCGTCTGCTAGGAGGGCTTCCTAATCGATCCTGGTTGGACTCCTGGCATTTAAACCATTTTTCTGGCAGCTTTCCATAATTATTATTATTATACAGGATTTATATAGCGCCAACAGTTTGCTCAGCGCTTTACAATATAACGGGACACAATACAACAACAATACAGTTCAATACAAGAGGGAAAGGAGGGCCCTGCTCCTAGGAGCTTACAATCCATAAGTGGGTGATCGCCACACCCACTCTAGGAGGAGCTAGCAGAAAGGTTCTGTGAGGCTAACAGAGTCACGATCAGCCATATGGTGAGTCCACATCATTATCTGAAAAATCACACTTTTGCTTCAGATCACCTTCTTATCTACCCTAAACTTAAAGATTTCTAACTTCTCAAGCAAGTAGACATCCTTAAACAGGTTATTATCTTCTAATGTGACACTATTAGATGTCATAAACATGTTCAATCCCACAAACAAGTTTTTATCTTGCTTTTTATCTTGCTCTAAGCAGAATATCTTGTGACTCTGATGGTGTCTCTGTCTCTCTAGCCTAGAGAAATGACATCAGTCACTTTTCATGCTCCTGGCATCTGGGCAACGATGCTTTATTGTAAAAATTACCCAAGAAACAAAGGGTCCAAGGCCAACACATTTCACAGGCATTACAACCAGAGACTGTGGACATATTACAGGAGATGACCAGAGACTGAAGATGTACTACTGGAATGACCAGAGACTGCAGACATACTACAGGAGATGACCAGAGACTGCAGACATAGTACAGGAGATGACCAGACTGCAGATGTACTACAGGAGATGACCAGAGACTATGGACATAGTACAGGGGATGACCAGAGACTGCGGACATAGTACAGGATATGACCAGAGACTGCAGACCCTTGGGGGGCGGGTACCCAAATTTGAGAGGTACCCGCTCCCATTTCTGCTGCGATCGCCTAGGCGACTGGAAGAGGAAGTTGTCCTCCCTCCCCGTAGTCTTCTGGGACCAGGTCCCAGAAGACTACGGGGGTCATACGGGTGCCCACACTGAAGATGCCGGTGCCGGGGAGAAAAGACGGACTGTAAAACCAGCAGTGATGAGGACACTGCTGGACCGAGGAATAGGTAGGACCAAGGGGCAGGTTCTGCAGCAAAGAAGAGCCGAGCGGTCGGCACGGTATTCTAACACAGCGGCGGTGACGGGGGGAATACCGCTTCATATTTGCTCACACAGACATTTTCCCCCTTTTTGTGGGGGAAAAAGTGCATTTTATGGAGTGAAAAATACAGTACGTAATATTAATGTGTCTTGGTCCTGTTGGATTTTATGACTTGTATGTGGATTTTGTTGAGTTGTGAATTGGGCAGTGGTCTCAGAGAGGTAGCCCACGCCTGGCTGCTTTCCGTGATGTTTTATGGCATGCTATGCGTTCCTAATGCTTTAATTGCCCTACACGTCATGCGTGACAGACCTAACTTATTTTGTCATTGTTTTACAATAGGTCAGAGGGAAATGTTAATCTGTAGAGTTTTATATGGCCAATAAAAACAGGCATCCTGCCAGTACTCAATTAACGGTTTACAGCCCTGCCCAAGTCCTGTGTGCTGGTGTCTGCTGTCCCTAAGTTGAAAAACAGGCTGGGTTTTCCGTTCGCAGCCGTGACTATCAATCACCGGGTCCCCAGTTGGTGATTACTCACCGGTGCCCTGTGATTGCCGAGGATCTCCACTGGGAAGGAGAACTGATTGTAAACAAAACAGTTCTCCCTGTCAGCTCGTGCACACTGCTTTGCATAGCTGTGCAAAGAGCAGCCATACAAAGAAGTGTGCTAACAGTGAAGCACAAACACAGGGACCCATAGTAAAATACACCCAGCACACAGTTAACCCTTTGATTGCTCCTCATGTTAACCCCTTCCTGCCCTGTACCATTAGTACAGTGGCAGTGTTTTTTTTTTAGCACTGATCACTGTATTGGTGTCACTGGGGATGTCAGTGACACCAAGTCAGTTCCCCCAGTGTCAGAATGCCTGCCGCAGTCCCACTATAAGTCGCTGATCACTGCCATTGCTAGTAAAAATAAAAATTTTTAAAAAACATAAACCAATTAATTTACACATATTGGGAATTTTTTCAGCAAAGGCATGTAGCAGAATACATTTTGGCCTAAATATATGACAAAATTAGATTTAAATTTTTTTTTTACTGGATATGTTTAATAAATTAAAAATGTATTTAAATTGACGGTCTTTTTTTATAGCACAAAAAATAAAAACTGCACAGGCGATCAAATACCACTGAAAGAAAGCTCAATTCGTGGGAAAAAAAAGGATGTAAATTTCATTTGGGTGTAGTACTGCATGACTGCGTAATTGTTAGTTAAAGTAACGCAGCACCGTACCGTAAAAAATGGCGTGGTCAGGAAGGGGGGTAAATCCTCAGGAGGGCATGTGGTTAAAGTGTGTTAAAAAAATGGCTGAGGCCTGACAAGATGGCTGTCACCTACAGCATCCACGTGCCTAATGTGCACAATCATTACAATCCTTTTTTGTCCTTAGCAGTGGGCAGGTGCTGAATGATACAAAATACTCACTCAGCATACTCCTGTAAGTACAGAGGGATCTAAGGTCACTCCCCAGGGGGCGAATTCCTGACATCCTGGAAAATGGTGAAGGCTACAAGAAGATCAGCAAAGCTTTACGTATCAGTCAGAATACTGTAGCAAAAGTGATACAAAAATGATACAAAAAGAAGAATACTACTAGGACTCTGTACCCTGGAGTGATGGGACCAAGATAAATGTTTTTGGAACTGATGGCTTCAAAACTGTGTGGCATCGCAAAGGTGAGGAGTACAAAGAAAAATGCATGGTGCCTACAGTGAAACGTGGTGGCAGCATCCTTCTGTGGAGCTGTATGAGTGCTGCTGGTGTCAGGGAGCTGCATTTCATTGATGGTATCATGAATTCACAGATGTACTGCTCTATATTGAAAGAGAAGATGCTACCATCACTCCGTGCCCTTGGTTGTTGTGCACTTTTCCAGCATGACAATGATCCAAAACGCACATCTATGGCCACTCTTGCATTTCTAAAGCAGAACAGGGTGAAAGCGATTCAGTGGCCAAGTATGTCTTCTGATCTGAACCCAATCGAACACCTATAGGGAATTCTGAAGAGACAAGTTGAACATCACTCTCCATCCAGCATCCAGGCTGTAAAAGAGGTCGTTCTTGAAGAATGGAAAAAGATAGATGTTGTAGAATGTCACCAACTTGTTCATTCCATGCCTAGAAGACTTGGTGCTGTCCTTACAAATCATGGAGGTCATATAAAATACTAGATGTTGTTGTTTTTGTTGTGGGGTGTATTCATTTTTGCATCAACTAATTTGAGTATAACTGAAGTTTTTGTATACGAAGTTATGTTATTAATCTTACTCCCATGTAAAATGTTCTATAAAATTTAGTTTTGTCAAAATTTTGGAAATCTTGTGTTCATTGAGCTATTCATTTAAATTATACTTTTCAAAAGGGGTGTACTCATCTATGCTGAGGACTGTGTGTGTGTCTGTGTATATATATATATATGTGTGTGTGTATATATTTATTTACTTTACTCTTTTATTCATCTGTAGTTAGGCTTTAAATAGTTAAAGCCCAAAGTTCTAAAGTTCTCAATGAAGACTAGTTAGCTTGGATGTGCAAAGGTAATTCCCCAATTGCAGTGCAATTAATGTATTGATCCTAATGATTCTTATCTCTAGTGCTCCTAGTGCTGAGATATAAATCCATGCTGGACAATAATTCACATCATTTATAAATCAGAAAATGTATTCCTGTGTTTTTTCTAGAGAACAGAAGGAGCTTCTGCTGCCAGCTGTCTGCATATGATGATCCATCACTGAGGAGAATATTCGAGTATTACAGACTTGATCTGACCTACATCCTGGAGAACTTGAACCCTCATATTGTCCTGGTAGAACTAAAATCTCAGAATGTCTTAAACACAGATGTAAGAAAAGGATGATTCTAAATTACCTGCTGCAAAATATGTATGAGTAAAGGGGAACTCCGAGTCAATAGTTCTAAACATGGATTACTCCAGTCCTTTATAATTGTATGCCACATCACTTCATACTGATCATAAACAATTGGACATATAAGACCTCCCAGTAGGCATGACTATATCAAAACTTCATTACATCGCACAAAAGATATTGAAACCATTTACACAACTGCTCCCACCAGAATTCAGTAAGGCACTATGGGGTTTATTTACTAAAGGCAAATAGGCATTTTTCCCAGAATTTAGCGAATGTGGGGAAGCTTCGGTTTGCAAGGAAAATAAAAAAAAAAAACAACATTTTTGCTTGTACATGATTGGATGATGGAAATCAACAGAACTTCACCACATTCACTAAGCTCTGAGAAAAATGAGTGCAATTGTACTTGCAAAGTGCAGTCTATTTGCCTTTATTAAATCAACTCCATTGTCTTTAAAATTGCTTATATCAATGTATCCAATTGTATATACAGTATATTATATTAATTTTCTGTTATATTGTTCTGTTTCGCGTTATTGAACTGTTGTATAACACTAGTCAGACAGTCTAACAATAATTCAGAAGTCAAGAAACGTGAGACATCAGATCTGTATGTATTCCTTGTTCTGAATAACTTTTTAAAACTACAACATAAGCACAAACAAAACATATGTGTCAGTACATTAAACATTATACAACAGCTTCATCCCATCAGTGAGTGTACTCACGGACAATTCCACCATAAGTCCAGGAATAGCTTGGAGCTCCACTGTATGCTGCTTGCTAGATTCAGAAACAGTCACAAAATGGAGGATAGGAAGTTCCAGGTTAGAGGTTATTGCCTCTATGTGAAAATTACCACTTCCTGACAAATCCTGATATAACTAGGCATAATAACTCTAACCAAATTAAAAAAGAAATAAGCGCCACTTACAAAAAACACCAAAGTGTCAGCAGCATATCCCACCCAAAATAAATATTGGCAACAATAATTCTAATTAAAAGGTATGTGCTAATAACAAACTTATACAAAGGTGTATATCATCATCCAAAAAAAAAAAACATTTAGTGTTTTAAATAAATAATTATAGCGACCAAACATAAATTAGTGTCCAAAAAAAAAAAAAAAAAAAAAATATCTTCAGTGAATTGAACCAATTGTGAAAAATCCATCACCAAAGGAGATTAAATGAACTCACCAGAGCTAATGGCTGGTCAAATTATAAACCAGCAACAGCGCTTGTGTTCTGGGAGCAATGAACCCGATGTCCAAATAGATATGGTGATGTTTCAGACACTTCCGGATAATAATAATCACAGCCAAACAACTTTGCAGCCCAAGCTCTTATGATGAACTTCTCCACTCTTTCTCATACCTCCATGAGAGCATACAGTACACTCAGGGACAAAAAAGAGAACATAATGGTGCAATACGTTTTTTTTTTTTTCCCATTTATCTCTTTAATAAAAAAGGTATAAGGAAACTCACAAACAAGGTGTCCAACAGACACCAGCTTCAATCGCAAAAAAAGGTGAGATACAATTACCGCTCACCGCGGATCTCTTCCATACAGCACAGAACAGCAAGGCTCTCTAACGTCCACATCTAGTAGACCACGCCCAACCGCTTTCATCACACCGACATCATCAAGGGGCGGTACGATGGTCACTATAATTATTTATTGAAAACACTAAATTTTTTTTTTTTGGATGATGATATACACCTTTGTATAAGTTTGTTATTAGCGCATACCTTTTTATTAGGATAATAACTCTAACCACTAGATGGCAGCAACATCACATAACATTACAGTATATTACATACATTATTTTCAACAATATCGGCAGAACATATATCCTTTCATTGTTATAAATATTCTTCACATCAAAGAAGCAGGTGAATCTTCTTTTAATATGAATCAGAGATTACATGCTTCCTAGTAAAGTGTGCCATTCCTAGTATGACTAGTTTAATTAGTGTGTTGTATGTAAGTGTATATGTCCTGTGAGATAATTACTGCATTGTATACAGTCTTATAATAAAGCTTCAGAAACGTGAGGAGTGAGTGTAACATTATAACGTCACTATAGTGTTCAATGATATGGCACCGTATAGACTTCAAAATCATTTTGACATCAAAACATTTTTTATTTTTAAATGCTCATGTAGGCTCCAATATACTGTATGAGCTCCAGTAATATGACCATGTGACCAAATCAATGATGTATAAGTACATCATGTCCAGAGTTGCATTGCAGCTCACATCCATAACTTCTTATACATACTAGACATGATAACATCTTCCTATAGCTGCACCTCATTTGGCGATAAGCAGAAAGTTTTCACCAACTTGGTTTTGTAGTGAAACTGACAAAAGTTTGGCAACGTTTGTCTAAAAACTATTTTTTTTAAAAGGCAAGAGCACTGTACATATATAGATAAAGATAACTGAAGACACGAATTAAGGGATGAAAAAAAATTATTTTGTTTTGATTTGCTATTTAAATAACTTTTGTTTTGATAAATTTGTGTTTATTCGAATTTGAATTCGATTCAAATCAATTCGTCCGAATTCTAAACATTTGAATATGCATTTAAATTCAAATTGACATTTTAATTCAAATTTATTCTATTCAAATTTCATAATACGGGTATATTATTTCTATTTTATTCTATTCTATTCTATATTTTTTTCTATTCTATTCTTTTTTATTCTATTCTTTTCTACGCTATAATCTATTCAAATTTATTGTAGTTGAAATTCAAATTTCAGAAGATGGTTATATTCTTTCTATTCTATTGAATTTTTATTCCATTGTTTTTTACTATTCTATTCTATTCTTTTCTATTCTTTTAAAATACCAATTTTTTTCTATTCCAATTTGGAATTTCAGCAGACAGTTTTATTCTATTTTATTCTATTCTATTGTTTTTTTCTATTCTATTCTTTTCCATTCTATTCTATTCTTATCTATTATTTTCAAATTCGAATTTATTCTATTTGAAAATTGAATTTTGGAAGACAGTTATATTCTTTCTATTTTATTCTATTATATTCTACTCTTTTATTTTTTATTCTATTTTTTATATAGTATTCTATTTTTTTCTATTCTTTTATTTTCTATTCTGTTTTTCTATTCTTTTATGTTCTACGCTCATCTTTTTTTAATTCGATTTTGAATTTGAGTCAAAACGGTCATGCTGAACGATGTTACAAGCAGCATAACGTTCTCCACGGCTTCTTCAGACCCTTTCATATCTGTCACATGTGCTCATGGTGAACCTGCTCTTATCTGTGAAAAGCACAGGGCGCCAGTGGTAGACCTGCCAATTCTGGTGTTCAATGGCAAATGCCAATCGAGCTCTATGGTGCTGGGCAGTGAGCACAGGGCCCTGATGGGTTAATGACCTTTTACGGCCCTGTCCAGCCCTCCTAGAGTAACTGCCTGTCTCCTGGAATCTACTCCATGCTATTGAGAATGTGCTGAGAGACACAGAAAACATTCTGGCAATGGCATGTATTGATGTGCCATCCTGGAGGAGCTGGACTGCCTGTGCAACCTCTGTAGGGTCCAGGTATCACCTCATGCTACCAGCAGTGACAGTGACCCTAGCCAAATGCAAAACTAGTGAAAAACAGTCTGAAAAGATGAGTAGGGAAAAAAATGTCAGTGGCTTCCACTTGTAAAACCATTCCTGTTTTGGAGGTTGTCTCATTGTTGCTCCCCTAGTGCACCTGTTGTTAATTTCATTAACACAAAAGCAGCTGAAACTGATTAACAACCCGCTCTGCTACCTAACTGACCAGATCAACATCCCAGGAGAAACTTGATTTGATGCTATACTCTGATTAAAAAGTGTTCCTTTAAGTTTATATAGTGTGTGTGTGTATATATATATATATATATATATATATATATATATATATATATATGCCTATTGCTGATTTCATTCAAAGACTATTGGGAAAATTTACTAAAAGTGGAGCATTCAGAATCTGGTGCAGCTGTGCATGGTGGCCAATCAGCTTCTAACTTCAGCTTGTTCAATTAAGCTTAGAAACTAAAACCTGGAAGCTGATTGGTTTATGTGCAGAGCTGCATCAGATTTTGCACTTTCTAGTTTTAGTAAATAACCCCATGTGTGTTAGTGCTAGAATATAGACGTCTTCCAAAATTCAAATTCCTAAAAGAACAGAAAACAGAATAGAATAGAGAAGAAAAGAAAGGAATAGAATAGTATAGAAAAGCACAGAATAGAAAAGAATATGATAGGATATAATAGGACAGAAAACATAGAATAGATTAGAATACAATATAACAGTCTTCAAAAATTCAGATTTAGAATACCATAGAGCCAACTATTCTTTAGAATGAATTTAGATTGATTTGATATTTTCGATTCACATTAAATTCAAATTGAATACTTCAAATCCATTAGAAAAATTTGAATTTGGTCAAAAACAAATAAACGAAATTAAAGAAAATTAAACTAAACAAATTTAGTTTCGAATGTAACAAAATGAAATTAGTAACTTTGATCCGAAGCAAAACTAAACACATTTTTTTGTTCTCCATATGTCTAGTTCTTGGCATTTAATCACATGATATGAGGTACAAAGGAAGTTGGTGATGACTTTCCCCTTGTAAATGTTGTGATCATAGGTGTGAACAGGCAGCAGGGAGCTCTATAATGCCCAGCCTATGTCATTGACTGCAGGTCCCCTCTGACCAAGTCTGAATGGTGAAGAATATCCGTTCAGCACCACCAGCCCAACATATCTTATTAGTACTAACCCAGGGGCAAATGACTGTATACCCCTAGCCAAGTCCTCCCCTGGCTACATTTTTCAAATGTTTCTGATCAAAAAGCAATATGATATACATTTACACTAGGATCACACTTATGCAGATTTCAGTGCATTTTCCAATCTGCAGAAACTCAATACAGTTAATTTAATATGATTTCCTATGGATCTAGTTCACATTCGTGTGTTTGAGCCGGTGCAGATTTTTGAAATGGTCAGGGAATTTTTTCATACAGCAGATTGCATTTTGCGTGTAACAGACTTCAATCGAACCATACCAAAAATGCAACTATTGCATTTTGGATGCGCTTTTTATGCATCTTGCATTTTAAGACCTTAGCGGGTGACCTTAGGAACTGATGAGTCATCAACTGTCATCGGGGTTTTCCGCTGACAGCTGAATATAACGAAACCTATTGCTGACAATTAACAAAAAAAAAAAAATGGGCAAAAACAGCGTCGGGTACCCCCAGTCCATACCAGGCCCTTCAGGTCTATTATGGATTTTAAGGGTAACTCCATGCCAAAACAAAAAAAAGGTGTCCCCCCCCCCCCAAAATCCATGCCAGGCCCTTATCCAAGCATGCAGCCCAGCAGGACAGGAAAGGGGGGGGGGGTGAGTGAGCGCCCCCCCTCCAGAACCATACCAGGCCCCATGCCCTCAACGTGGGGGGGGGGCTGCGTTGGGGCAGGGGGTTCCTCCTCCAAAGCACCTTGTCCCCATGTTGATGAGGACAAGGGCCTGTTCCCCACAACCCTGGGCTGTTGTTGTGGGGGTCTGCGGGGGGGGCTTATCAGAATCTGGAAGCCCCATTTACCTAGGGGCCCCTAGATCCCAACACCCCCATGTGAATGAGTATGGGGTACATAGCTCCTACTCATTCACCAAAAAGTGTAAAAAGTGAATAAAAACACAATAATTTTTGACAAATCTTCTATTTTAAAAAAAAAAAGTCCCCCGAAGTAGATCCAACATCAATCATGATAAACGTCGCTGACAACGACCCGAAGAAAAAAAAAAGAGCTTCACTCCTGATGAAGGCTTCTGTTGTCTGACAGCTTTTAAATAAGTGAAGGGGTGGAGCCACCAGGTGATCCTGCCCACATTGTGACATCATTGACCAGGGAATGCTGGATCGATAGCCCAGGGTTGTGGGGTAGAGGCCCTTTTCCTCTTCAACATGGGGACAAGGTGCTTGCCCCAAAGCACCCCCCCATGTTGAGGGCATGTGGCCTGGTATGGTTCAGGAGGGGAGGTGCTCTCTCATCCCCTCCCTTTACTGACTTGTCGGGCTGCATGCTTGGATAAGGGTCTGGTGTGGATTTTGGAAGGACCACACACCATTTTTTACATTTTGTCATGGGGTTCCCTTTAAAATCCATACTAGACCCAAAGGTCTTTAGATAGGGGGGGGGACCCCACACTGTTTTTTCCAGTTTTTTTAAAAAAATTAATTACTGGCAATTTTTTCTTTATATTCAGCTGTCTATGAGGAACTCCGTTGACAGCTGATGACTCATCATTTGTTAAGCACACGGCGGACACCTGCTCCTTAATTTTGATTTAATTTTATAAAATTATATTTTTATTAGTTACATCTTACAAAACCCAGCAACACTTTAATACATAATGAACTACACTTTATTACACATTTTTAAAAGGAAAAAAAAACAAAACATATCCCCTCCCATCCCTCCCCCCACCCTTAACCTCCCTTTTCTTTTTTTATAACTCCTTCTTATTCCTCTATTATTATTATATTATTATACAGTATTTATATAGCGCCAAAGGGTATGCTCAGCGCTCAGTAGCAAGGGGGACAGAACATGAGACAAGACAGTGACAAAACAGTACACGAGGGGTTCGAGGGCCCTGCTCTTTCGAGCTTACAATATAGGAGGGAGGGGACGGTGATACAGGAGGAGATGGCTGTGGGGGATGGAGTGGTGGGAGGAGTGGAGGAGGTTAATAGGTGCGGTCAGGTTTTAGGTGAGGTTGGGGTAGGCTTCCCTGAAGAGGAGGGTTTTCAGGGTGCGCCTGAAGGTGAGGAGGGTGGGTGACAGTCTGATGGATTGGGGTAGGGAGTTCCAGAGGATGGGGGAAGTCCTAGAGAAGTCCTGCAATTGGGCGTGGGAGGAGGAGACCAGGGATCTAGAGAGTAAGAGGTCCTGTGATGAGCGGAGGGCACGGGTAGGGTAGTATTTGGGTATCAGGTCAGTTATGTAGTTTGGGGCGGCGTTGTGAATGGCTTTGTAGGTCAGGGTTAGCAGTTTGAATTTGATGCGTTGGGCAATCAGGAGCCAGTGAAGGGATTGGCAGAGGGGGGGGGCAGATGTGGAGCGGTTGGTGAGGTGGATGAGTCTAGCCACTGAGTTTAGGATCGAATGGAGTGAGGATAGCGTTCGTTTGGGTCTCCCCAGTGAGAAGGGAATTGCAATAGTCCAGGCGTGAGATGATGAGGGAGCGTACGAGTTGTTTGGTGGTGTCTGGGGTGAGGAATGTGCGTATCTTGGAGATGTTGCGGAGGTGGAGCCTGCAAGATCTAAATAGCAGTTGGATGTGGGGTAGGAAGGAGAGGTGGGAGTCCAGGGTGACACCCAGGACTTTGGCGTGTGGGGTGGGAGAGATGGTGGCGTTGTTAGTAGTGATGGAGTGGATGGGGGGGGCGCGGGGGGGGAAGACCAGGAGCTCGGTTTTGGATAGGTTAAGTTTGAGGAAATGGAGCAACATCCAATCTGATATGTCGTTTAGGAGGTGGGCGATGCGGGCAGAGAGTGAGGGGGTGAGGTGGGGGGTGGAGAGGTAAATTTGGGTGTCGTCGGCATAGAGGTGGTAATTGAAGCCATGGGAGGGAATAAGTTTGCCAAGGGAGGAGGTATAGATGGAGAAGAGGAGGGGCCCGAGGACAGAGCCTTGGGGGACCCCGACAGAGAGGGGGAGGGAGGGGGAGGTGGTAGTGTTGTAGGTGATGCTGAAGGAGCGTTGGGAAAGGTAGGAGAACCAGGAGAGAGCAGTGTTCCTGATGCCTCTAGTATTACACCTTCACACCTTTCGTTTTCTCCTCTAACTTTATTATTTCCTTTTATCACTATCTCTCTCTCCCTCTTCTCATTTCTCTTTATTCTACTCCAACTCCACGAACCTCTTTGTAGTTTTAAAACCATCTTTCCCAGATTTTTATGAATTTACCCATTTTATCTTCTCCACTGTAATAAAGTTCTTCCTTTCTATATATAAATTCTACTCTTTTTATCCAATCTTTTAATGTAGGGGTCTTTTGGGCTTTCCAAAATGTAGAGATCAGCCCTTTTGCCACATTAATTAGATGAGGTGTCATCGTATTCTTATACTGTTTTACTGTTAGATCAGTGTTAAGGAATAGGCAAACCCATGGATTGCTCACTATATTCTCTCCTATAATAATCTCCACTATTTGTTGAACTACTTACTGCCAAAATTCTTGTATTTTGGAACATTCCCACCATATATGTACCATTGTGCCCTCCTTCCCACATCCCCTCCAGCATAGCGATGAGTTCTCTGAGTGAAACTTATGGGCTCTACTGGGTGTAACATACCATCTTTCTATAATTTTCTAATTCATCTACTGTATACTGTGTTCATATCGACTACCCCGTGTATAATTCTAAATATTTTCTTTCTCTGCTGCTCACTCAACTGTGTTTTCAACTTTTTCCCATTTGCTGATATACAATGGCACAACCAGTTCAGCAATTATAAAAAGTGTCTTATAAATGCGAGAAGTGCAATGTTTTTGTATTCCCTTTAAGTTCAATAATTGCGCCAAAGGATACAAATTTTCAACACCTTTTAATGGCTGTGGAAGTGATACGACAAAACGTCTTAATTGGTAATACCACCATTCATACATCACCTGAAACGTATCCCTTTTTTGTTTCAACTCCTGTAAAGTGTTTAACTTCCCTTTTTTCATAATATTTTTTAAACGCACATTCCTATCTTTAATCCAGTTACCTGCAATAGTGCTTTTTCCAGGTGGAAAAAAATCCGTTCCCAACAATGGTATTAATGGTGAATTATACTCCCATCCTTTTTGTTTGTGGATTAAGTCCCATACCCTAAATAAATTGGTTTGTTAAAGTACTAGTGCTTTCAGAAAACATACGATACTGTTGTGGAACCCAAATAATTTGATCTAATTGTGCATCGCTCTAGTGGTTGTTCAATCCCTACCCAACTTTTCCCCTGTGGATTATACACCCATTCCATTATTCATGATAAAATGACTGCACAGTAATATATTTTGATCTCTGGCATATTTAAGCCCCCATTTATTTTATCCTTACACAAGACCTCGTATTTCACCCTTGGTTTTTTATTTGTCCAGATATATCTCATTATCATCCATTTTAATATCCTAAAATACGCAGGTGGCAAATATATTGGAAGCATTTTAAATTTATACAAGATTTTAGGTAGTATCACCATCTTAACCATGTTAATTCGTCCTATCCAGGAAAGTGATCCTTTATACTGTAGTTTGCTTGGTATATACTCTTAAGTGATGGGGTTAACTTTACTCCTAAGTACTTTAGTTCTTTATCCTTACACCTAAAGGAACATTTTTCTTGTAATGCTTATCTTTCTACTCTCGTCATATTAATATCTAAAATCTCAGATTTATTTTAAGATTAATTTTAAAGTTTGATAGCTCTCCATAATACTTTAATCGCATTAGGTTTGGCAAAGTTACTCTGGGGTATACAACATAGAATAACATATCGTCTGCATACACTGCTACTTTATGTATTGTATAGTTGCTAATAAGGGCTCCAAGGATAAAACAAACAAAAGAGGCAAAAGTGGGCATCCCTGCCTAGTTTCATTGTACATTTCGAAAGGCTGAGACAATGAACCATAGATCTTTACTGCTGCTGAGGGATGACTATATAGAGATTTTATCCACTGGACACCTCTAAGGTACTCAGCATAAATTCTCAATCTACCCCGTTGAATGCTTTTTCAGTGTCTCGCGACAGGAATAGCACTGGGGACCTCTCCTTCTTGCTCTTTTGTAGGAGGAGTAGTGATCTCAGACCATTGTCTCTACCTTCTCTTCTTGGTATATACCCCACCTGATCTATATGTATCTACTCCGGCATTATGTTCTTCATCCCACTGGTGATAATTTTTGCATATAATTTCATGTCTATGTTTAGTAATGAAATTGGTCTGTGGCTGGCACATTGAGACAAATCTTTGCCTTATTTAGGTATAATTGTAATATGTGCCAGCAATGACTCCTTCCTTATTTACACTTATTCTCCTAATGCATTCGTATATATACACATTGTTGGCACTAGTTGTTCTCTAAATTTCCTGTAGTATCTCACCGTATATCCGTCTGGCCTGAGCTTTTCCTTGCTGCTGTACTCCTTAGTGCAACTTGTTTTTTTTTTGTGAGATTGGTCTTTCTTACATTGCCGATTTTTCTTCCTCTATTCTAGGTAGTCCAGACACTTTTATATATATATGGGTTTTCATTCTCCTATCTTCTTCCAGTTTTTTGTTTGGGTTTAACTGCATATAAGGAACTATAATTAGAGATGAGCGAATTTCTCAAAAATTCGATTCGGCTGATTCGGCGATTTCCAGTGTGAAATTCGATTCGATGCGAATTTCTTCGCTACGAAGATGACTTATAAAAAGGGTTTCTAGGCTTCAGAGAGACTTTAAATTAGTGCAGAACACTGTACCTTTAATTTAAATGCCCTTGGAGATGAGGAAAGAGAAGGAGAAGGAGAAGGATGAGAAGAAGGAGAAGGATGAGAAGAAGGAGAAGGAGAAGGATGAGAAGAAGGAGAAGGAGAAGGATGAGAAGAAGGAGAAGGAGAAGGATGAGAAGAAGGAGAAGGAGAAGGATGAGGAGAAGGAGAAGGATGAGAAGAAGGATGAGAAGAAGGAGAAGGAGAAGGATGAGAAGAAGGAGAAGGATGAGAAGAAGGAGAAGGAGAAGGATGAGAAGATGGAGAAGGAGAAGGATGAGAAGAAGGAGAAGGAGAAGGATGAGAAGAAGGAGAAGGAGAAGGATGAGAAGAAGGAGAAGGATGAGGAGAAGGAGAAGGATGAGAAGAAGGAGAAGGATGAGAAGAAGAAGGAGAAGGAGAAGGATGAGAAGAAGGAGAAGGATGAGAAGAAGGAGAAGGATGAGAAGAAGGAGAAGGAGAAGGAGAAGCAGAAGGAGAAGGATGAGAAGGAAAAGGAGAAGGATGAGAAGATGGAGAAGGAGAAGGATGAGAAGAAGGAGAAGGAGAAGGATGAGAAGAAGGAGAAGGATGAGAAGATGGAGAAGGAGAAGGATGAGAAGAAGGAGAAGGAGAAGGATGAAAAGAAGGAGAAGGAGAAGGATGAGAAGAAGGAGAAGGAGAAGGATGAGAAGAAGGAGAAGGAGAAGGATGAGAAGAAGGAGAAGGAGAAGAATGAGAAGAAGGAGAAGGATGAGAAGAAGGAGAAGGATGAGAAGAAGGATGAGAAGAAGGATGAGAAGAAGGAGAAGGATGAGAAGAAGGACAGTTCTGTGACAGTTTCTGTCTATTTCTGACAGTTCTGGGACATTCACTCCATACAGCTGTTTCAACCGCTGTATGGAGGGAATGTCATGGAACTGTCAGAAATAGACTATTAATAACAGTTCTGGGACTGTCCTTCCATGCAGCGGTTGAAACATTGTATGTATTTGTTTCCATAAATGGATCCATTTATGGAAACAAATAGATACAATGTTTCAACCGCTGTATGGAAGGACAGTCCCAGAACTGTCATTAATAGTCTATTTCTGACAGTTCTATGACATTCCCTCCATACAGCGGTTGAAACAGCTGTATGGAGTGAATGTCCCAGAACTGTCAGAAATAGACTATTTATGACAGTTCTGGGATTGTCCTTCCATACAGCGGTTGAAACATTGTATCTATTTTTTTCCATAAATGACATTCTGCAAATACACTTAGAGGAGCGCTGCAGATACACTTTTTGCCGGCTTGGAATTAATCTTATTTTCATCCTACTTCTTCTTCTTCATCCTCATCCTCATAAGAAGAAAAAGAAGAAGTAGGATGAAAATAAGAATAATTCCAAGCCGGCAAAAAGTGTATCTGCAGCGCTCCTCTAAGTGTATCTGCAGAATGTCATTTATGGAAAAAAATAGATACAATGTTTCAACCGCTGTATGGAGTGAATGTCCCAGAACTGTCATAAATAGTCTATTTCTGACAGTTCTGGGACATTCACTCCATACAGCTGTTTCAACCGCTGTATGGAGGGAATGTCATAGAACTGTCAGAAATAGACTATTAATGACAGTTCTGGGACTGTCCTTCCATACAGCGGTTGAAACATTGTATCTATTTGTTTCCATAAATGGATCCATTTATGGAAACAAATAGATACAATGTTTCAACCGCTCTATGGAAGGACAGTCCCAGAACTGTCATTAATAGTCTATTTCTGACAGTTCTATGACATTCCCTCCATACAGCGGTTGAAACAGCTGTATGGAGTGAATGTCCCAGAACTGTCAGAAATAGACTATTTCTGACAGTTCTGGGACTGTCCTTCCATACAGCGGTTGAAACATTGTATGTATTTGTTTCCATAAATGGATCCATTTATGGAAACAAATACATACAATGTTTCAACCGCTGTATGGAAGGACAGTCCCAGAACTGTCATTAATAGTCTATTTCTGACAGTTCCATGACATTCCCTCCATACAGCGGTTGAAACAGCTGTATGGAGTGATTGTCCCAGAACTGTCATAAATAGTCTATTTCTGACAGTTCTGGGACATTCACTCCATACAGCTGTTTCAACCGCTGTATGGAGGGAATGTCATGGAACTGTCAGAAATAGACTATTAATGACAGTTCTGGGACTGTCCTTCCATACAGCGGTTGAAACATTGTATGTATTTGTTTCCATAAATGGATCCATTTATGGAAACAAATACATACAATGTTTCAACCGCTGTATGGAAGGACAGTCCCAGAACTGTCATTAATAGTCTATTTCTGACAGTTCCATGACATTCCCTCCATACAGCGGTTGAAACAGCTGTATGGAGTGAATGTCCCAGAACTGTCAGAAATAGACTATTTATGACAGTTCTGGGACTGTCCTTCCATACAGCGGTTGAAACATTGTATCTATTTTTTTCCATAAATGACATTCTGCAAATACACTTAGAGGAGCGCTGCAGATACACTTTTTGCCGGCTTGGAATTAATCTTATTTTCATCCTACTTCTTCTTCTTCATCCTCATCCTCATAAGAAGAAAAAGAAGAAGTAGGATGAAAATAAGAATAATTCCAAGCCGGCAAAAAGTGTATCTGCAGCGCTCCTCTAAGTGTATCTGCAGAATGTCATTTATGGAAAAAAATAGATACAATGTTTCAACCGCTGTATGGAGTGAATGTCCCAGAACTGTCATAAATAGTCTATTTCTGACAGTTCTGGGACATTCACTCCATACAGCTGTTTCAACCGCTGTATGGAGGGAATGTCATAGAACTGTCAGAAATAGACTATTTATGACAGTTCTGGGACTGTCCTTCCATACAGCGGTTGAAACATTGTATGTATTTGTTTCCATAAATGGATCCATTTATGGAAACAAATACATACAATGTTTCAACCGCTGTATGGAAGGACAGTCCCAGAACTGTCATTAATAGTCTATTTCTGACAGTTCCATGACATTCCCTCCATACAGCGGTTGAAACAGCTGTATGGAGTGATTGTCCCAGAACTGTCAGAAATAGTCTATTTCTGACAGTTCTGGGACATTCACTCCATACAGCTGTTTCAACCGCTGTATGGAGGGAATGTCATGGAACTGTCAGAAATAGACTATTAATGACAGTTCTGGGACTGTCCTTCCATACAGCGGTTGAAACATTGTATGTATTTGTTTCCATAAATGGATCCATTTATGGAAACAAATACATACAATGTTTCAACCGCTGTATGGAAGGACAGTCCCAGAACTGTCATTAATAGTCTATTTCTGACAGTTCTATGACATTCCCTCCATACAGCGGTTGAAACAGCTGTATGGAGGTAATGTCCCAGAACTGTCAGAAATAGACTATTTCTGACAGTTCTGGGACATTCCCTCCATACAGCGGTTTCCGGCAAAAAGTGTATGTGCAGAGTTCCTCTATTCTGCAGATACACTTAGAGGAGCTCTGCAGATACACTTAGAGGAGCTCTGCACATACACTTTTTGCCGGCTTGGAATTATTCTTATTTTCATCCTACTTCTTCTTCTTCTTCTTCTTCATCCTCATCCTCATCCTCTTCTTCTTCTTCTGAGGATGAGGATGAGGATGAAGAAGAAGAAGAAGAAGAAGAAGAAGAAGTAGGATGAAAATAAGATTAATTCCAAGCCGGCAAAAAGTGTATGTGCAGAGCTCCTCTAAGTGTATCTGCAGAATAGAGGAACTCTGCACATACACTTTTTGCCGGCTTGCAATTATTCTTATTTTCATCCTACTTCTTCTTCATCTTCTTCTTCTTCTTCATCCTCTTCTTCTTCTTCTGAGGATGAGGATAAAGAAGAAGAAGAAGAAGAAGAAGTAGGATGAAAATAAGATTAATTCCAAACAGGCAAAAAGTGTATGTGCAGAGCTCCTCTAAGTGTATCTGCAGAATAGAGGAACTCTGCACATACACTTTTTGCCGGCTTGGAATTATTCTTATTTTCATCCTACTGCTTCTTCTTCTTCTTCATCCTCATCCTCATCCTCAGAAGATGAGGATGAGGATGAAGAAGAAGAAGAAGAAGAAGTAGGATGAAAAGAAGAATAATTCCAAGCCGGCAAAAAGTGTATGTGCAGAGTTCCTCTATTTCTGACAGTTCTCTCACAGCTTCTTCACATGTACAGCGGTTGAAACATCTGTATCCTAAATGGAAACTAATAGATACAAATTGTATCTATTAGTTTCCATTTAGGATACAGATGTTTCAACCGCTGTACATGTGAAGAAGCTGTGAGAGAACTGTCAGAAATAGAGGAACTCTGCACATACACTTTTTGCCGGCTTGGAATTATTCTTCTTTTCATCCTACTTCTTCTTCTTCTTCTTCATCCTCATCCTCATCCTCTTCTTCTGAGGATGAAGATGAAGAAGAAGAAGAAGTAGGATGAAAAGAAGAATAATTCCAAGCCGGCAAAAAGTGTATGTGCAGAGTTCCTCTATTTCTGACAGTTCTCTCACAGCTTCTTCACATGAACAGTGGTTGAAACATCTGTATCCTAAATGTAAACTAATAGATACAATGTTTCAACCGCTAAACATGTGTTCCTTCTGTCAGAGAACTGTCAGAAATAGCGGAGCTCACTGCAGGGACACTTTTGCCGGCTGATCGGGAAATGTTCGATTCGCGCACCCGAAGTAGGCAAAATTTCGGTTTCGCCGCGAATCGAATATTTCCTGAAATTCGACTCGAATTCCGGTTCGCCTGGTTCGATTCGCTCATCTCTAACTATAATATTTTTGAAATACACTAACAATTATTTTAGTTGGATAAACTAACTCTCCTATTTTATTTCTAATTTTCTCTTTAAAGTTTACTGATTTCTTTTTTCTAACCACCCTTGCAGAGTATTTTCCCAGTCTATTCCCCCATTGATATCTTTCTCTCTACACCATATTAAAGACCCTATTTATATCCTGTTCCATTAAGTTACTTTGCTCTTCTCTCTAAGATTATCTAATGTTGTACTTCAATTTCTGTTCTCTTTTTATGTGATTGTTCTAAAGCATACAATTCCTCTACTAGTATTTTTATCCTTTCCACTCTTTTTTTCAGCCCCTATGGCAATCAAAATACCCCTTATATATGCCTTATGTGCTTTCCATTCCTTGGCCACTGAGACTCCCTGTTTCATTTGGTGAAAAATATTGTTCTATTTCTTTTTTTATTCTCGCTTCCATCTCTCATATGTTTTACACTGCACCCCTCCTATTTTCAATCTCTATGTTCTATCATTATATAATCCAGTCTAGAATATGTCGCATGTACAGGGGAATAAAATGTATAGTCTCTTATTCCTAGATGTTTAATCCTCCACATTTCTACCAGTTGACAATGGTGCAATTTCTTTGTAATAGATCTTAGACATTTACCTCTGTCCCTTCGTACATGCAATGAAGTATCAAATTGGGGATCCATGCAAAAATTAAAATCCCCTGCCACAATCAGTTTCCCTCTCTTGAAATCCATTAGTTCCCTTAAGGTATCTTCTAAATAGGCTATTGGGTTCTTATTTGGACAATAGATATTTGCAAGTGTACATTCCATTTCATACAATTTCCCCCTCAAGAACAAAAACTGACCTTCTGGGTCCACACGCCTATCTTTTATAGTAAATCTTGCATTCTTTTGCCAGCCCTATAGCTACCCCTTTTGCCTGTTTTACTGGGGAATCAGCATAGTACCAAACTGGATAACTTCTTGATTGTAACATAATTCTTGAATCCTGAGATAAATGTGTTTCCTGTAGAAATACTATATCTATTGAGCGTTGATATATTTCCCTCATAATCTTATGTCTTTTACTGGAGTTTTCAATCCTTTAACATTATAGGTCATAAAATTAACTACATTCCTAACCCACCATCCCTTAATTTTTTCTCTTTTTCCATCTTTTCTCCTTCCATCAAATCCTCATAGAGGGAGATCTTAATATAATTAGCTTGAAACACCAGAGGACTCCAAGGTGGTCTGTTCTTCTCTACCCTCCCATCCCCAACCCCCCCACCCTCTATGCCCACCTCTCCCCTCCCATCCCCTTCCCCTTAAAAACCCATGGCCTATTCCCAGCCTTTGGATCTGGTGTGGATCAGGTCCTACCTTCGATCCCTGTCGTTGGGATGAGACTCTGTCCATGCACGCCTCCCCCCACCCCTTCACACTCTTTAAAGGGGTGTAGGTTCAGGAACAAGCTGCCTTCCCCCCCCCCCGCTCATCCACCACCCATGTCACCCCCCCACCATACGTTACATGGCTGTGGAGGAAAGCATTGGGATGGAAGCAAAGCGGCGAGGGGGAGAGAGAGAGAGAAAAAATAACCCACATCCCAGAAGCAGCTTTCAACTTAACTCTTACTAGTCCACCTATTCATTTTAGTTCTTATCTATAAGAGTCTCTTCCAAGTATTATCTTCTTCCACATCTCATAACTCTATTGCTGTTTCTTCTTTTAGAGTTTAGTTGCCATCTTTCTCCTTCCAGCTCCGTTTTCTCCTTGTTCACATCAGTCCATCCTGATATTTCAGGGATTTTTAGTTCCAATCTCTCGCAGAAGTCCTGGAGCTTCTCTGGGAACCTCAATCTAGGAGGACATCCATCCTTCCATCCCACTATACACACTGGGAAACCCCGGCTATATGTTCTTTTTCCGCATCTACTCCAGCAGTGGTCTCAGGACTCTTCTTCTTGATAATGTTTCAGGTGCTATATCCACATAAATCTGCAAGTTGCTCCTTCATATTTTATTGTAGGGATCCCTCTCATTTTCTCCCAGATCTTTGTTTGGTCTTCATAATAGTGAAATCACACATCCCTTGGCATTTCCATTGACACCCCTTGAGGTCTTTTTATCCTATGTTCTTTTTCAACTACTCTGTTATAAATCTATCCATTATTGGGTTAAGCACCTTATTCATTAAATCTCTTAAGTCCTCTCCCTGGGCCATTTCAGGAAGCTCCCGGATCCTCAAAAATTTCCTTCTATTTCTGTTCTCCTGGTCTTCTAGCTTATATAACAGTTTAATTTGTTCACGTCGCATTTCTTCCATTTGTCCATTCAACTCTATTATTGCTTGAGCATGTTTGTCCAGTTTTTCTTCAGTTTCTTCCACTCGGGCCAGAACTTGTCCCAGATCTTTATGTATTATTGCATAATATTCTTTAACGAAAGTTCTAGTTTCGCGAACATGTCTGCCATTTCCATTTTGGTGGGCATTTGTGAGCATGCTCCTTGTTCTTCCATATTTCTTATATCTTCACCCTCCACATTAGGGGTCTCTGTACCTTGACTTAATTCAGTTGTTGCCAATGACAGTCTGGACTGATCTCCACTGTTGGTCCTCAATTCTAGTCTGCTATTGACCCCCCATTGTCTCTCCGGCGTATGACCCCCTGGATTATTCTCCTGCAGGGGTATATATTTTTTTTATTGCACTTGTTTTAGGGGTCTTCACCCCTCCTTTTACTGATCTGCTCTTCATCTCTCTTTTTTCTCTTTGGCAATTTTAGTTTTTACTCTCTCTCTCTATTTAAAAGTGGATAAAGATTATACTTATGTATATGCAAATACCGGAAGTTTCTGTCCTCTTCCCCTCAATATTACCCCCTCAAAGTCCTGCTTGTATCCCTTTCGTTTCACCAATTTATCCACTTTCTTCTCCTTAATGTTCCTTTTTAAACCCACTTGGTGACCCCCTGTCCCCTAACGTGCAGTTCCTTTACAAGCCGCCTCTTCCGTCACTTTGCTTCTCTAATTTACAAACAATATCAACTTGATAATTGGCTCTGGGCACTCACCGCTTGATAGTCCAACCAGAAGCTGTCGTGACGGCACTCTGCTCTTCTACCGTACTTTGTAATCCAGCAGTGGGATCATTCAGGGTTATTCAGGGGCATCACCCTTTGGGATCCTCTCTCCTTTCACTCGGCCGAGCGCCTAGGACTCTATGCAGCTTGTCTCACAAAACTTTTCGCCGCGTCCCTCAGCATCCTCCACTCGGCCGCCTCCACTCCACTCCACCACCGCTCCACTCCGCCCAATCCCCTCCACCACCGTGCCCTCAGTGATCCAAGAGGGGGCCAACGGAGTAATGGAACAAGGACCCAAAGACCAGCATTAGAGGTATGTCCAACCTTTCTACTTCATCCCAGTGGGTTTTCACGGAGCTCTTACAGCGTGCTCCATGCCGGCACCATGTTCAGGCCCCTCTCCCAATTGCTAGTCTCCTGCTCCTTAATAACCAGCTAAAGTCACAGAAAGCATAAAACGTAAAATGCTTAAAAGATGCAAAAAACAATGCATCAAAACCGAGTGTGAAAAAAACCCAAAATGCAGCCAGAAAATGCATCAAACACAATCTGCATAGATGTGAACCTAACCTTATAGGAGACTAGCATAATCCACCTTTACAACTATGTACCTGGATATTTACATCCAAAGTGTTTTTCTTGAATTTAAAAAATTCATCAACCCCAAGTAAAAGTGAGTTAGACCTGACACATTCACACTCACCTCCACGTTCCCAATTCTCAAAATCTAAATTTTTTTTATTCAACCACTTTATTATTGGGCACTTTCACTCCCTTCCTGCCCAGGCCAATTTTCACTCTCACACATTGTATGGTCACGCAACACAGTACCCATATGAAATGTTTATAATTTTTTTTTAGACAGATAGAACTTTCTTTTGGTGGCATGCAATCACCACTGTTTTTTTTCTTGGCTAAACAAATGAAAATAGACTGAAAATTAAAAAAAAAAAAAGTTTTTCTTAGTTTCTGTTATATAGTTTTGCAAATAAGTAATTTTTCTTTGCTCTGATTAGGCTGCACTGATAGGCTGCACTGATATGCGGCACTGATCGGTATTGATAGGTGGCACTATTGAGCACTGATAGGCAGCATTAATGGCCACTGATAGGCACTGATAGGCAGCATTGATTTGCACTGATGGGGCTGCACTGATAATCAGAGCACTGATTATCAGTGTAAATGTCCCCTGTCACACTTGCCAGTTACCGGCTCCCCTCTCCTCATGCTGTGACAGCGTGTGAGGAAAGGAATGCGATAACAAGCAAGTTAGTTTACATGTGTTCAGCTGTGATTGGAGCTGATTACATGGTAAAGGACTGCTGTGATTGGCCCCTTACTGCGATTGCTGTGTCTGAAGGACACAGCAATCACAGAGTACACCCTATGCATGCCCCAGGGGGCTTGCAGGCGCATGGCTCTGAGAGGATGTCCATGGAGGCCCTCCCAGAACAACAGAGCCATGCTGTAGCTGTCTTTGAGCTATAGCGCATGTCTGTAGTGGTTAAGCTGTCCATGCACTCTAGGATTTCTCTCGTTCAGCCCCACCAATCTTAAATAAAATTGAGGGAGGAATCTCCCTGCTATTGTGGTCTGAAAGCCAGCACTATGGCACTACACCTGGATAGTACCTGTATATGATTGGATGCAGCTGCTCTTTTGTCAATATTTTCCTTCCCAAATACTTTCATTTTCAGATTAAAGGATATTAAATGGGGGGATGCTGACAGGGCCACTCACAGCTCACATTTCAGCTGGTTCATCATGAACCGATCAAAACTCAATCATTGAATCGTCAGCTTAAGTGACCTATGAAATTTGGACCTTCCAAATAAATAAAATATGTAAATATGTAGGTAAAAAAGCATTACTGTTCACATTTTTTCATAAAGCTGATGTAGCCCCCTCTACAACAACATTTCTTTGAACAGTACCCCTGCAATCTGTGTGGAAGCAGTGGTCTCTCTGAAAGGTTAGACATGCCCTCTGCTGAATCTCCCTACTGATTGGAGAGTTAAGCCCAGAGGCATAGCTAGGGAGGGCAGGGGGGTACATATGTACCCAGGCGCCAAGGTACAGGGGTGCCAAAATGAGGCTTACAACCAGGGGCAGATTTTCCGCAAGGCAAACAAGGCATTTGCCTAGGGCGGCACTTTTTAGGGGACACTTAGTGAAGGGGTGGGCAGCGGGCTGCTGTGTCTTACCTGGCTCCGTGTCCCAGTCCCGCGACGATCTAGTCCAGGAGGTGCTACTGGAGGAGGGGTAGAGAGGTCCGCAGGTTTGGTGTCTTCTTTTCCCTGGACGCGATATGTGGGTGGGATGACATGCAGCCCCTGTCATCTGGCCACACCCTCGGGATCGCTGGACAGTCTATGGCAGCTTGTACCTCCCTCTGCAAGCTCCGCCTCCTCACCGGTGATTGGGCGCCAGAACTGTAGCTCAGGAAAGGCACACAGGTGGCCAATCACCTGTGAGGAGGCGGAGCTTGGAGAGGAGGAGCCAAGCGCGAAGATCGAGTGAGGGAGCAGCCGGAGCAAGTGAAGAAGACAGCTGACCGGTAAGTGTGCTGTGCAGATGGTGCTGCTGCAACCAGGTATGCTGGCTGTGGATAGGAGAGGGAAGGAGCCTAGGCTGGAGCAGGGGCCAGCAAGGTAAGTGTCATTAGTGTCAGTGGGAGGAATAGTGCCCCATCATTGGTGTCATGTGATTAAACGGGGAGGGGGGCTGGGGCGCCAATTTTATAGTTCGTCCCCGGGCGCAAAATATCCTAGCTACACCTCTGGTTAAGCCAGCCATACATGGATTGAAATTTGGTCAGTTTAGAAGGGATCAGCCAAATTCTGATCCATGTATGGGTAGGGTGGTAGTACAGAAGTTGATCCACCAATTGATTTCTGTACAACTGCCCTGTCAGATTTTTTCCACTCAATCAGCACTGCTGGCTATAGGCAGCAGCACTGATCAGTATATTCTGACAGAGGGGAAGTCTCCCTGTTGTCAGAATACAAAGGCACAGAAGGAAGATTCCCCATCCACATCAAGTGTGTGGATGGGGAAATTGAGTCTTTTTTTTCATTCAACCTGCTAGTTGAGCAAAAAAAACATTAATAATCTACAGGCTGATTTAAAGTTCCGGTGCACAGGGGATGCATCAGAAAAGCTAGCAGTAGTAATGTGAATAATACCTGCAGCATGAATGTAAGAAAATGAGCAACATCAAGACCCCTTAGAGGAAAATAACAATGTGCTTAATATTCTGCATTTCAGAATAATGTTCTTCAGGAAGGACTCCAGATAAATATAAACGTCTTAATCAGACCACTCATTAAAAAAAAGAACTTTTAAAATGTCTTATATGAAATCACCCTTAAAGTGATACTAAACCCAAGACCTCATCAGAAGTTAGAGCAGTCTTGTGACTTCAGCGGAGCACTAGTTAAAGCTTGTAGGAAGAGTTTTCTTTATGCTCTAGGATGACTTGAAACTCCTGACCCTCTGTCTGAACAGTGCTGATTGGCCCTGTGCTGAACACAGAAAAAAAAAAACCTTTCTAGCAATACACACCAAACTGAGCATGTGCATGTGACTATGGATTCAGTCTGTATCAGGTGGTCATTTCAACAAGAGGAGGGCAGAAAAGAATGGATCAAACAGCCTTTTTACACAATACAGAAGATTAACCCCTTAGGTTCCACAGTGACTTTTGTCTTTTTTCAGCCAGACTAACTATGGAACTATGAGTATAACAAGCATGCTTTACTGCATATACAGACTGATTTTACTGTTGTGGGTTTGGTAACACTTTAAAGTATATCTAAACCCTTGCCTTTTAAAACAACCCATTCAGGTATACACTGTATTGCCAAAGGTATTGGGATGCCTGCCTTTACATTCACATGAACTTTAATGGCATCCCTGTCTTAGTCCATAGGGTTCAGTAATGAGTTGGCCCACCCTTAGCAGCTATAACAGCTTCAACTCTTCTGGGAAGGCTGTCCACAAGGTTTAGGAGTGTGTCTATGGGAATGTTTTACCATTCTTCCAGAAGCGCATTTTCAGGCACTGATGTCGGACAAGAAGGCTAAGGAGCCAAGCCCAACCCGCGATAAACATCCTTACACCATACTGCCTCCTCCACCAAACTTTACACTTGGCACAATGCAGTCAGGCAAGTACCATTCTCCTGGCAACCGCCAAACCCAGACACGTCAATCAGATTGCCAGACAGAGAAGTGTGATTTGTCACTCCAGAGAACATATCTCCACTCCTCTAGAGTTCTTTACACCACTGAATCTGACGCTTTGCATTGAACTTGATGATGTAAGTCTTGGATGCAGCAGCTCAGCCATGGAAACCCATTCCATGAAGCTCTCTACGCACTGTTGTTGTGCTAATCTGAAATCTGAAGGCCACATAAAGTTTGGAGGTCTGTAACTATTGACTCTGCAGACAGTTGGTGACTTCTGCGCACTGTGGCGCTCCTGTGTCCATGGAATGGAGGTGATTGGTGGAGATGGAGAAACAGCAGTACACTGATCTCCCCAGTGGATGGCTGTGCGGGAAGGGGGGGGGGTCCAACACAGACAGGAAACTGATTATGCTGAGATGGATGTTCTTTCATGCCATGGTCAGTTTGAAATAGGAAAGCAGGGGGACTGGCAGGAACACCACGGATTTCACACACAGGAAGCAATACACAGAGAACAGGATACTTTTTCATACAAGTACATGGTAGAGCAGGCACATATCAGGAATATGAAATGTCCTGATAACATGTTCTTTAAATATCCTTTTAGAAATCCCATTATCATCCCCTACACACAGATGGAATGGAAAGAATTCAGCTGTGGTGATTGGCATAAATCAGATTTGTTGTCTCTCTCTTGCCTACAGCTCTGGTAGTGTCCTATTACATCCACTGATGATGGGAGAAAAACAAAAGCACACAAAGGTCAGGCAGCGTTCAGACATTGTGTCAGTCAGACCCAGTACAACTTCCTTGTAACCAGATTTTCTTTTCTGAATGGAGTGTTCAAAGCAACCAGAATCATTTTATGTATTTAACTAAAATTATTAAGTTACATTTTAACAGCAGATATGAAACAATAATAAGATATATTTTCCAGAAATACCTGTCAATGGAAAAAGACCTGCCTTCCTTCTCTCACACCTTGTTGCAAGATATTCAGGATCGGGGAAGAGAAGCTGTGATTGGACTCTGGGAATGTCTCTATCAGCTAAAGGAAAATTATCCTCATCCTAATTTATTGTCTGTTCTGGATGAGATCAGACAGAGAGGTAACAGAACTTTGTGTTTTCAGTCAACATTGGGATAAAATAATTATTGACACCAATTACACCAAGCGTAACTCTATTGTCATTGATAAACACAGTGCACATCTGCAACATTCCTTTCCGCTTGTTCTTCTCTCCACCATCATTGTTCCCTTCTCCACCATCGTTGTTCTCCTCTCCATCATCATTGTTCCCCTCTTCACCATCGTTGTTCTCCTCTCCACCATCATTGTTCTCCTCTCCATCATCATTGTTCTCCTCTCCATCATCATCATTCTCCTCTCCATCATCATCGTTCTCCTCTCCATCATCATTGTTCCCCTCTCCACCACCTTTGTTCTCCTCTCCTCCATCATTGTTCCCCTCTCCACCATCATTTGTTCTCATCTCCACCGTCATTGTTCCCCTCTCCACCATCATTTGTTCTCATCTCCACCATCATTGTTCTCCCCCTCCACCATCATTGTTCTCTCTTTTCCTCTTTCCTTGTTTCCATTTCCATGCAAACCTCAGTCATTTTGGATTGTGTCTTTTTTAATATGATAGGATTTCTAGTAATGTATTTTTTCATGGAATGTAAACCATATGACCACATTACTCCTCCATGTTTCTCTGGAACAGCATGCTCGGTTTCCAAACTACAAAAATGTTTCACCCTGAAAACTGATATTAGGTTACATGGAAACAACTTTATATTTTAGAAAATCCTACTTTACTGGAATGTACTATTGGAAATGTTATTAGTACAAAAATATTGTGCAACAAAGTTTGTTTCCTTTTCACAGGCATGCACAATTTTAAAGACTAAGTTCACCTTTTCCAGAAAATAGCCTATGCAGTCATGGGGTCCCGATAGTTATAGATAGTGTGCAGGTTTATAAAATGTTCATGTTGCTAGGGTGTGAAAAATAGAAGCTCAATCCCAGCATTGCAGGAGCAAAATCAGCAGTTTTTGCATCCTAGCAACAAGCCAGGACATGGGGGTTGCTAACTGAGATTTCTTTAGCCAGATTTCTGGAGGGACCCAAACAACCTACAGGTATGATAATATTAATGACCATTCTACAAAGCTGCACAGTTTTGGTTTAGGTGGCCACAAAAGCATATACTATTGTCTGGAAAAGATCAACTTAACCTTTAAAGCTGATCTCCAGCTTCACTTCACCTTTAATCAGTTCATTTGGGCCAAGCTGACCCAATCAAACTATTTCCTACACTAACAGATGCACCTGCTGAAGCATGGTATATACTATATGTAACCTCAGCTACATACAGTATATAGCACTTTGTTCTGTCTATGAGATACCAACATCCTATTTCACACCCAAAACAAAACTGAGTCAGACTGATTGCCGAGTGGTGGTCAGATAATCAAAAGCAGCTTTGTATTTTCTGATGAAATACAAAGATTCCTCTGACTGGCTGAAGTGGAAAGGTGGGTGGTTGATGACATGATTTTGAATGAGATTTTTGTGCCCAATGGCTAGAACAAAGTGCTGTATACAGTTTGTACAGTGTGCCCATCAGGGGCACCTGCAAGTGTAGGCAAAGCTGGCCCTACCGCATAAGGACCAAGCCTTTTTCTGGCACTCTGTATTTTTGCTATAAAATTACTAAGAACCCCCAAAACATTAGATATACAATTCTTTTAGCAGAGACCCTAGAAAATAAAATGGCGATTGTTGCAATTTTTTTATGTCACACAGCATTTGTGCAGCGTTTTTTTAAACGCACCTTTTTTTCAAAAAAATACACTTTAATGAATTTTAATGCAAAAAACCACAATATATAAGCCATTTTTCTGTAACATATAAACGATTATGTTATGGAGAGTAAATAGATACCTTACATTTCACACTCAAACTTCAAACTGCCCACACTCGTGGAATGTATACAACCTGCGATACCTAAAAATCTCCATAGGCGACATTTGTATGCACTACTTTTATATGCTTTCATTGGGATAGGGACGAATTGTAATATGTAAACATATTGTAATGGAAATAAGGGATGATAGGTCCTCTTTATGGAGAGATCTGGGGTCTATAAAACCCCAAATCTCTCCTCTATCTTTGGAAGCAAAAATTAAAAGAAAAAAAATTGATCTTTTCCTAGAACAACATTTTTTTACTTCCACCCTAGACCGGAAGTGACACCATGACATTGCTCTGGTCCTCCTATATCATAAAGGTAATCAGAGAAGATTTGGTCTCTGTTCACCTCTATGGCCAGCTGTGCAAACAGTCAGATTGTTTCCTGAGCTCGCTGGTAAGAATGGTAAGCCCAAGAAACACTGGCGAGCTACAGGAGGGGGGGACAGCCCTCCTGCTGCTTCTGAAAGTGATCCGGCAGCTAACTAGCCACTCATACTGTTTTCATGAGAAAGAGAATTGCCAGCTGAAAAAAATACCGGGGTTATGACTGATAGCTTCAGCCATAACCCTGGTAAACCACTTCAAAGCCGCAATGTATATATAGTATACAGTATGTATTGCAGTCGTGAAGTGGTTAAAAGTGAAAGTAAAACTGGAGAACAGCTTTCAGGCTTGACCTATTGAGTACCACATCACAACCTTTATATTTATTTTAAAAAAATGAGCAATATATTGTGTTTGTGTTCACTAAAATTACATTTTTACTGAAAATACTGTATGTGTTTGATAAACTGTTGTGTTAATATCATGTGGCATACAAAAATTAATCTACCAACATTTTTGCCAGGGTTTCTGCTTTCAGAAGATATACAGCTTTTGATTCAATTGTCCAGTTACTTTTGGTCCTTTGAAAAAGGGGGGATGGCTACTCTTAAGAGCTGTAATTCCCTTCCTCCAATTTGGATGTACATACCCTCAATTTAAACTTGAGAGTGTGCACTTTCAGCCCATATCCATTATATAACTATGGCTTGAATATGTTTTGGTAAATACCTGAGAAAAACTAAAATTGTGCCTGTGTCCAAATACTTATGAACCTAACTGTATAATGTATGAGGATTTTAACTAATCTTCAGGTCTAAAATGTACATTTTAAAGCTATATTAAAGACAAGTTTAACCTCCCAGCAGTCTGATTATGTCAGTATTTCTGTGCTCAAAGCGGTACCTTTTTTTGCATGGAAATATTTCGTATTTTTATTGTAGGCCTGTAATTTATAGGAATAACTCACTGAAATCTGTCATTTACAAGAGTCTAGTAAATATCCCGGGTATGATAAAATTTGAAACACAAAATCATAAATTATAATTTAATAAATAATCACAAAAAATAATAATATAATAATAATACATTTAATTCAATAATGTAATCAAACCAAAAACACTGAAATTTGAAATATAGCGCCAAGTTCACACATCACTGAGCAAAGTCGCAAAATCATTTTCAGTGTCTGATGATGAATTTCTCCACGAATCATTATCACTCAATTCTGCAAGTTCTAATTTACCATTGCTCTTCTCTGGCTGGTCTAAAATCACTTTTGACCTAAAGGGATGCTTTTTGGAGGCCATGGACATTTCTCAGTTTCCAGGCAGACAGAACAGTAAAAATGCAGGCAGGGCACAGGACAAAGCACTATGCGAAATGCTTTGATACAGTAATGTTATACTGTGTGATTTTAGTGTATTTAGTGAATGTCACTTTTTGACATTTTTAAATTTCCTGCCGTTCCGTCCCCGTACGTCCCGACGTCGCAGGGAAGGGAACCCAGAAGACAGATGCCAGCATCGGCCGGAGGAGATGGACGGGGATGCTGCAGGGGGGACATCGCGGGAGCGAAGGACAAGGTAAGTGCAGAAGGGATCCTGGAGCAACGCTGCAAGGTATTCCAGAGTGTAGCTCGGGGTTACCGCTTGTGGTGCTTAAACTTTACCCCGAGCTACACTTGGGAATACCTCCAGGGAGGTCAAAGAAAAAAAACAAACATGTTCTACTGACCTGCTCTATGCAATGGGTTTGCACAGAGCAGCCCCGATCCTCCTCTTCTTGGGTCCCCATTGGCGCTCCTGGCCCCACCCTCCTGCTGAATGCCCCCATAACAAACAGCTTGCTTTGGGGCTCCTAAGCTGCTGCTCTGTGTGTCCATTCACACATGGAGCTGCTGCTTGGCCTTGCTCCCTCTGTCTCCTCATTGGATCACTTGCAGTGATTGACAGCAGTGAGAGCCAATGGCTCCTGCTGCTGTCTCAGCCAATGAGGAGGAAGAGTCCTGGGATAACCAAGGCTTTCGTGCACATCCATGCATCGTGATGGGGCTCAGGTAAGTATTAGTGGGTCTGGGGGAATGCTGCACACAGAAAGTTTTTTTTACCTTCAGGCAAACTGCATGGTAAAAAGCTTTAAAGTGATTGTAAAGGCTTATTTTTTTTAAATATTAAACATACTTACCTGTTGTGTGCAGTGGTTTTGCACAGAGCAGCCTAGATCCTCCTGGCCCTTCCCTCCTGTCGTTTGCCCCCACAGCAAGCAGCTTGCTATGGAGGTACTTGACCATGCACACTCCCCAGCCGCTGCTGTGTGTGTCCATCCACACACGGAGCTGTGGCTAGGCCAAGACCCTCTCTTCTCATTGGCTCACTGGCTCACCCAATGAGGAGAGGGAGTCCCGGGATAGCTGGGACTCCAGTGCACATCCATGGATCGAGAGGGGGCTTAGGTAAGTATTGGGGGGGCTGCTGCACAGAGAAAGTGTTTTACCTTCATGCATAGAATGCATGAAGGTAAAAAACCTTGAGCCTTTACAACCACTTTAAGCCTTTAGAACCACCTTAACAGTTGTGACAGTAGAAGGGTTAATACACTTCTCTCTATTAATTAATACTCTTTCTCTCTATAGGTGAGGGTCTGGTGGACCAGATTCTGCTGGATGAATTTGGACACTCACTGACTCCGGAGCTGAGAGGTAAATAAAACCCGTAGTGTATCTATCATATAACTCACTTTGTGTAAGGTATAGAGATGGTTATGGAATATTTACACTTCATTTTTACCATCTACTCCACTGAGGTATTCTGGATCTAACAAATTATTAATGACTATATAGCTGCACCAATTACACCAGATCCTGGGGTCTGTCTACTGGTTATACCAGGATCGGAGTTCTTGAACATTGAGTTTTATTCCAAGTCCAAAGCTCATTGCAGGAAATGGATCTGTAAAACTGGATCTCACCATGCTCTTACAGCATAGCGTCTGACAAACTTAGCCACCTGGGTTCAATTCAAATGGTTTTTCCGGGGTTATGGCTGCAGCTGTCATCCATAAACCCCATATTGCTTTTTAGAGCTGGCAGTGCTCTACAAAGTAAAAGCAATTCTAGCAGCTAATTAGCTACTGGATTGCTTTTACAGGCGGTGGAAGGGGCTTCCCCGCTCCTGGCTCCCTCTGGTGCCTCTCCAGGCTCTCCCATCACAGCCTCTGACTGGTGGTTGAGCCGGCTTACAATAGAGGTGACCGGAGACTGGGTCATCTCTGTCACCTCTATTGTCTATGAAACCGGAAGGGGCGAGCATTTTCATCCTTTCCGGTTAGAACAGATGTAAACACTGCTATTTTTTTTTTTTAAAGTGTGAAATCAATATATATATTTTTTTTATCCCATGCTTTCAAAGGTAGAGGAGAGATCTGAGGTCTTATAGATCCATGATGTCTCCATAAAGAGGATCTTTCATGCTTTATTTCTATCAGAAAGGATGTTTACATGTCTTGTGATAGGATTAAAAGTGATCAGTGTAAAAAGGGGACAGTGTAAGACTAAAAAAAATGTAATGAAATAAATAAGTAAACATTTAAAGTGCACCATCCCCTCTTGCTTGTGCACTGAGGTGAACATATGAGCACAAGTTGTGCATGCATGTGTAACACCCTGTTATAATGCATGTTGCAGGATATTAATAGAAACACAAGATGGCAGTGTCCCATAATTCAGTGGCATTCACACTCTATAAAACTGCCCCATGGACCTTGTATGCTGATCCACAGGACTTTGTTGAGGAGCAGTGTGCCAGAGGACTGAATTTCCCAGAATATATAGTTAACACGTGTTGTGACCTAGTTTCCCCCGGCCACTACTTTTATACAGATTTGCAGCACAGTCCAATCTTCAGAGTTGACCACAGTGCATGCCTTCTGCAGGCCAAATCACATCAGTGCTCCCTTAACCATTAGCCTACCCTCTTATAGGAACCTTCCTGCCCAAATTTTGAAACTTTCTCAGTGCATTAAAGGGACCCCACCCAAGCCATGTGCCACCTAAAGGGACAGTGTCACGATCGCAAGATCGCCTACATGCTACAATCCCACGATCGCGACGTCCAATATGTCATGATTGTGGCGTCAGACCCTATACCTTCTCACCAAACTCGTGACTGAAGGACTAGCCAATCTAAAACCAGGATGTGACGTGCGTAACAATGCCACACCCAGCTGCACCCTGCACAACTATTTTCCAGCTAATGTATACCGATCGATGTGCCAGCAGCTTCAATCGATTGTTACTGGGTCAGGTTAATTACACAACCCTTCAAACTGCCACCACCTCCTTTTTGATCAGAGAAAGAGGAAACTCAGTGTTCAGCTATAACGCTATAATGGTTGATATAATCGTCTGTATAAAATGGTCCGCAGGCCGGTTATACAGAGGTTCAAACAAACACAGTAGCATTCTCTTTAGAGGCAGGGATTCGTAAATTGCAATACAGAGCTATAGAAACAGTTCAACACTTTCAGAAAGAAAGATTTATTACTAAAAGGTCAAACGGGTGCAATAAAAATATTTACAGAAGCAAGATGAAACTAAGATATATATATACATATACAAAGAATAACAGCACAGCAAAGAGATAACAGAGAGATTAAAGGGTTAAGATACTTGCCATTAAGCCTTGGATGTAAGCAGACCAAGTTTTAGAGCAGAAGGGTGCTTTGATCTCCCTATGTTACGATGGTCAATGGGAGAATTCTTCAACTCACTACCCTTAGGCTTGACAGCCTGTTTTAAAGTTTCCCAGCAGGGGGTGGCTCTGAAGTAAAGGACCAATCCCCTGTTTAGGGAGGAATCATCAGGCAGAGCCCTAAACTGGAGCCAACATCTTTCATAACTCATATTCTGGTCCATAACTTTCCATCTGCACAAGCGGTAGTCCGCCCGCGGGTATATTATTATGCAGACAAGTCTGAGGATTATTTAGATATGAATTATGAAATTATATACTGCACGGTTCACGAGTTCTATGTTTCGGCTTCCCTGATGGTCTGAGACAAAGCGAGTGACCCATCGAACTGTTCGCCTGCTCATTGGCCATCTGACGAGGTGTCCGGTTTTTACGTAAGTCTCTCATATTCCAAGATATGAGACATAGGGGAAAAATGGATTTGAGAAGTGTTTATCTGATTTTGTCACCTATGCTGAGCTAGGTTTTTTTTTTTTTTTTAAATTTAAATATTTATTAGTTTTTCATATTATTACAAAAATTCCATAAGAAGAGACACAATACATATAAATAATCAATACATTTCTACTTTACCCCCTTCTAATTACCTCTTTTCTTTCCCTCCCCTCCCAACCCACTTCTACCCCCCTTCCCCCTCCCTCCCCTCTGCAAGATCTCCAATCTCTCAAGACCCAATAACTTTAAATAACTTCCTAGTTTAAAATTTTAAAATTTTCTATATTTCTCTTTCAATCCTGATTTTTCCCATTTTTCCCATCGCGAATACTATATTTCCAACCTGTCTTCCTGCATATAGTAAGATTTTTCCATTCTACTAATCTGGTTTACCCTATTGATCCAATCCTCCTCCATCGGCACCTCTGTCTTCCGCCAAAACTTGGGTATCAACCCTTTTGCAGCACTTAAGTAGTACCATACGCCTGATTCTTTATATTTATTTACTGTTGTCTCAACATTATGTAGGAGACACATGGTTGGGTCTAACCCTATGTCATTTCCAGTTATTATTTCTATTAATTTAACTATTGTCTTCCAGAAAACCTGAATTTTTGGACATTGCCACCATATATGAAACACCGTGCCCTCCTCCCCACATCCTCTCCAATACATTTTTGAATTCTCCCCACTCATCTTGTGCTCAGTGCTCGGTGTAATATGCCATCGTGTCAGACATTTATAGTTAATCTCAACGTCTCTCATACTAACACTCTCATGTACCAGTCTAAATATCTTATTCTGTTGATCCTCATCTATCGCTATCTCCATATCTCTTTCCCAGTTTGTTATAAAAATTAACTTTGTGTCTGTGTCTAATTCTGTGAGTATTCTATAAATTTTTGTAACACCGTGTTTCCCATCTCTACGTGTTTCTAATAGCCTTTCAAACATATTCCACTCCTTTTTTAATCTCAAGGGTTTTGGGAGATTTCCAATGAAACATTTTAATTGATGATATTTCTACTCATCTATTCTAGTAAACATATCTCCCCCCCTCTCTTTTAATTCTTTAAATGTTCTCAATTTCCCCTCTACCAATACGTCTCTCAATTGGATATCTTCCTTTTTAAACCATCTCCCTGATATCTCATACTTTCCTGGAGGGAAAAACTCCGTGTTTGCAAGAGGCATTAAAATAGAGTTGAATTCCCGTTTCATGTGTTTATGTAAATTATCCCATGTCCTTAAAACATTTAAAGTGAAAGTGCTTGTGTTTTCTTTAATTCTTCTATAATGTGCTGGAACCCATATCATCTTACTCAGACTAATTCCACTCAGTTCGTTTTCTATTTTTACCCAACTTTTTCCCTGATGGTTAAATGTCCAATCATAAATTCTTGCTAAAATTACTGCTTTATAATATCTCTTGACATCAGGTAGTCCCATTCCCCCTTTCTCTTTAGTCCTACTTAGTGTTTCGTATGATATTCTTGATTTTTTATTCCTCCATATATATCTTATTAACATTCTTCTCATTATCTTAAAAAACGCCTCTGGGAGTTTGATTGGGACCATTTGAAATCTATAGAGTATTTTAGGTATAATTACCATTTTAACTAAGTTTATAGGTCCTAACCATGATGGATTTCCTCCTTCTAATCTTTTTAATTCTTCCTTAGTCTCATTTATCAGAGAAATATAGTTTAATCTATACAATTGTTTATATGAGGTAGCAAGTTTTATTCCTAGGTATTTTATATCTTTTTCTCTCCATATAAAGGGGAATTCTTTTTGTAGCTTTTCTTTTTCGCTCTTTGGTATATTGATGTTTAGAATCTCTGTTTTTGTTGGGTTAATTTTTAGATTTGATAGTTCACCATATTCCTTCAGGATCTTTATTATACTTGGTAGTGTTATTCGGGGGTTGCCTACATAAAACAATAGGTCGTCCGCAAAGGCCGCTACTTTGTGATCTATATTTTCTATCTGGATTCCCTTTACCGCTCCACAATTCCTTATTATTGACAACAGGGGTTCCAATGTCAAAACATACAACAAGGGGGACAATGGGCAGCCTTGTCTTGTTCCATTGGACATCCCAATGGATTCCGACCTCTCCCCGTTTACCGTGATGATTGCGGTGCGCTCCCTATATAATTTACCTATCCACTCACGCATTCTCTCTCCAATCCCCAACACTTCCAAGTTGTCCATCATAAAGCCCCAGTCCACTCTATCAAACGCCTTTTCGGCATCAATTGACAAGAGCACCACCGGGGCTTTCCCTTTTCTACTTTTCTGAATAAGCATTAAAGTTCTCAACCCGTTATCTCTACCCTCTCTCCCTGGGACAAAGCCCACCTGATCTCCATGGATCCATTCAGGCATTAGATCCTTCAGCCTGTTTGCTAGAACCTTTGCGTACAGCTTGGTATCAGTGTTCAATAATGAAATTGGTCTGTAGCTAGAGCACTGAGAAGGATCTTTTCCCTCCTTATGAATGAGAACGACATGGGCCTGAAGGGATTCCCTCCTCCCCTCCATCCCACCTCCCAAGTCATTCATATACTTCTTCAACTTCGGTAGCAGTAATTCACTAAATTTTTTATAGTACTTAACTGTATAACCATCCGGGCCTGGGCTTTTCCCTCCCCCTTACTTCTTAATGCTGCTTCTATTTCTTCCTGATAAATTTCCGCATCCAAGGAGTTCAATTGTGTTTCACTGAGCTTTGGTAATCCCGCATTTTTTAAATATATCATCCTTTTTTCTTTAATACTTTCTCTAATTTCTTTTGGTGAACTTTGGGGACTAATGTTATATAACTTTCTATAATACTCCGTGAATATTTTAATAATTTCTTTAGTTGAGTGGACCAACTCCCCCTTAGGACTTTTTATCTTTTCTATATAATTCCTGTTTTTCTTTTTATTCAGGGCTCTCATTAAGTATTTTCCTGGTCTATCTCCCCATCTATATCTTTCACTTAATACTTTGTTATATACTCTTTTCCTCTCCTCCTCCATTAATCTCTCCAACTCGTCTTTTTTATCCATTAACTTCTGTCTTGTTTCTGTTGTTATTTTCTTCTTATGTATCTGCTCCAAGTCCAGGATTTCCTTTAGGAGTCCACTAACCCTCTCTCTTCTTTCTTTTTTCTTCCTTGCTCCCATCGCAATCAAGATTCCTCTTATATAAACCTTATGGCTTTCCCATACTGTAGCTGTCGATACTTCCTCTGTCTCATTCTCCTTGAAATATACCTTAATCTCTTCCCTGATCTTCTGCGCAATATCCTCATCTAAGAGAAGAGCCTCATTTAACCTCCATCCTAAGCCTCCCGTCCACCTTCTTCCCCATCCTATTTTCATTATGACAGGGGCATGATCCGAGAAAGTTCTGGTCTCTATTTCTATTTTAACCAGCAGTTCAATGAGTTGATGATCTATTAAAATGTAATCCAGTCTCGAGTATCTCATGTGCATTAGAGAAGAAGGTATAGTCTCTGTCTTTCATATGCATTATTCTCCAGGTGTCCACCAGTTGGTACTCATGGATCACCTTCTTCAAAGCTCTCAGAGACCTACCCCCCTCTCTCTGCACTAGGGAGGTTGCATCCTTTTGTGGGTCCATACAGAGATTTAAATCTCCTGCTATTATCAAACGCCCTTTTTTAAAATCTATCAATTTTTTTAGCAGACCCTTCAAAAAGATCTCCGGTTTCTTGTTGGGGCAATATATATTGGCTAGTGTACACTCAATTCCCTGTAGTTTACCTTTCAAAAACAGGAATCTCCCCTCCGGATCAGTCTTTCTATCTTCCAGCTCAAATCTCATATTCTTTGCCAAGCCTATTGCCACCCCCTTTGCTCTTTTAATTGGAGAGTCAGCGTAATACCATGTTGGATAATATTTGGATTTTAGTTTCACGTTTGACTCTATCTCAAAATGTGTCTCCTGTAAAAATACCACTGACGTTGCCCTGTGATGTAACTCTTTAAACAACTTAAATCTTTTCCCAGGACAATTCAACCCATTCACATTATATGTTATAAACTATATTTCTTCCATCCTTCTTGATTCTGTCTATCTCTCTTCTGATTCATCTCCTCCTACTAGGCCCAAATATCTTGCAGAAAATTAGCCCCGTAACCCCTCCCCCCCTCCCTCCCACCCAACCCCCATCTCCCCCCCCCGCCCCCCCTCTCTTGTTTTTCCCCCACCCATTTTTAGGCCCATAAACTGCCTACAAATCATTTGTGGAACTGTTTCCACGGTTGATTTAAAATATTGGGCGTAAGCTCCGCCCATGGACGGCTCACCTCTCCTCCGACCTCCCCAGCTCCCCTTTCTCTATCAACTGGGCTCAGCAATAACCTTTACTTCCCCCCCTTAACCGGAGCTTCCAGAGGGACTTCCACTTCAACAGGGGGGATACAAGGGGGGTGAGGAGAAAAGAGAGAGAAGAAGAAAGCATATTTTTCTTCTTCAAAAGCGAATTAATAAATTCGGTGTGAAACGGTACAGCTTTCTTGGGACAGTGAGGCACCTCGTGGCCCCCTGCTGGGATCTGGCCTGTGACACTTCTAACACACACATATACTGCCATATGTCACTGTGCCTCTCACAGAGGGAGTGGGGGGAAGAATAAGAGAGAAATATGTGTCAGGACAGTTATTATTATTATACAGTATTTATAAAGCGCCAATAGTTTGCTCAGCGCTGTACATTACAAAGGGGGACAGAACATGTGACAGAACAATACCAATACAATGCAAAACATGAGGGGATTGAGGGCCCTGCTCTTTGGAGCTTACAATCTAGTTAACCCCTTTACCAAGATGGAGGTTGAAACCAAAATGGTTGAACCGCGTCCATCTCTGGGTATACTCTGTTACACCTCCCCCCTCAGGTAGTTGCATGGGAGGGAACTACAATTTCCCTCCTGACACAACCGACCTCTGCCCAGAGGTTCACCTTGGGCCAACCTGGTGCCACTGCACTGCGGGACAACCAAGTTCCGTCTGAAAAGGAATCTTTTCTCTCCGGCAACACTGCTGTGCCGACCAAGTGAGTGGTCACGGGTGGGCACCAGTCGGCTGTGGCTATCCGAATACCGTGGCAACTGCTGGGGTGCCCACTTGTTCACAAAACACTTCGGTTCAGGGGTGTCACCTGTTAGCATATTAATATGTAGCTTCTTGTCGAGGTAGAGAAGGAGATCTCCCTCTCCCATCTTCTTCCTCAGGCCTAGGACTGCCCGAAGGCAGTGGCGCCTGTGGGCACCGGAACCGGACAGGCAAAGTCTGGAACTTGCCTCCCAGAGGTGTCCACAGGTACCTTCATCCAAGATGAACAGTCCTCTTTACCTGCTAGCATCCAGGACACCAGTTCCTCCAGTTTCCTGTCTGTTAGGTCAGTCACAGGTCCGGCTGAGCCATGATAGTTGCACCCAGGCGTCTTACCGTAGCCAGCAGCACCCACGACTGACGTAACCTGTTTTTTTGGCCTGCGGAGTAGACCAGGCCACCACTGCTTCAGTCTCCCCATGCCCAGACCTCTGGGTGTCTCTTCCTACCGGTGTGTTCCAAAACGGAACCACTGACATGCCCCTCTGACAGTTACCCTTCTCGGCTGTCAGACTAGGCCTGGGCAGTTGGTTCCTGACTAGTGACAGGGGCCCGAGTTGCTCTTCCCAGACAGGGCCGAACACCGCAAGGCCCCTAAAGTGGGCAACTGCACTCAGTTCCACTCTGCATTGCAGGTCATTCCTGACCCCTGGAGAGGCAGTTGGTGCATTCTCAAACCCAACGAGCTCTCCCGTGGATTCAGGCAAGCCACATGGGGAAGCGAAGGCTGGCTCATCCTGGGCCTGCTGGGTTAGAGATGGTGGCCCATACCCCTTGCTCAGGTCCATGATGGTAAAACAGCTGGCACCTTCCGGATGCTCCATGATCTCATGACTCCTGGGCATGGGGTAGGCCACAAGCACAGGGCTGGCGCTCAGTTTTGCAAGGTCCTCAGAAAGCCTGGTCATCTGATCCTGTTTGGGGATTGAGACTACCAGGGATGCCCTGACTCTAGCGGACCCCTGGATCCCTGACTGCGCCATTCCCTCGGTATCTTTGGCCCATTCAGCCTGCACCTCCTGAGTCCAGACACCATCTTTCATAGGCATGGCCAGCAGCTCCGGGATCTGAGTGCCTAGGACATAGGTTTGTCTGCCTGTTGACACACCATGACAGATGAGATCAAATGACAGGCTCTCAGGCTCCCAGCCCCCAGTGAATAGGCCAGTCATTCCAGCCTCCCTGTTCCTTTGTTGACACTCCCCAGCAGGGGAGTGTACATTTAACCAGAGGCTGAAAACCCCATATGAATGACTTTCCAGGGCTGCCTTACGCGTGGAACTACAAGTCCCAGCTAGCTGGCCTCTGAAGGTCCTTTGTGGATCGCTTTTCAGTGCCGCCTTATGCGTGGAACTACAAGTCCCAGCCGGCTGCTGTTTACCCTCCTCAGCGGGGCAACCCAGAGCTAGCTGACCTCTGAAGTTCCTTTGGGAATTGCTTTTCAGTGCTGCCTGATGCGTGGAACTACAAGTCCCAGCCGGCTGTTGTGTACCCTTCTTAGCAGGGCAACTCACAGCTAGCTGACCTCTGAAGTTCCTTTGGGAATTGCTTTTCAGTGCTGCCTGATGCGTGGAGCTACAAGTCCCAGCTGGCTGTTGTGTACCCTTCTTAGCAGGGCAACTCACAGCTAGCTGACCTCTGAAGTTCCTTTGGGAATCACTTTTCAGTGCTGCCTGATGCGTGGAACTACAAGTCCCAGCCGGCTGCCTAGTCCTATGCAAGGCCAACGGTTGGGCACTTATCGAGGCATAATCTTTTGAGCCTAGATAAGGGACAGGCCTATCCAGACCATCCCTTTGCTCAGCCCCCAGAGATTGTACCTCTGCCCTCTTCACAGCACTGTGGGTGACCCCCAACACTGAACCAGGGGCGGACTGACAACTCATGGGGCCCCCGGGCAATAGGGGATCATGGGGCCCCTGTGCCCTTGCCCAAACTCAAAAAAGCCTATGAAAAGGTACCATGGGCATCTCATGGGGCCCCCTACTGACCCCGGGCCCTCAAGTTTCCAAATGGTCAGTCCGCCCCTGCACTGAACATGCATCATTTGTTTCATCATGACCATCATAAACATCATTAGCACTACCAACATTCTCATCAACATTACTGACATTATCAATGACATTACTGACATTATTAGAGATGAGCGAATCGAACATGACGAAGTGGAATTCGTTCCGAAGATTTGGAAAAATTTGATTCGCGACGAATCCGAAGATTAGCAAACTTCGGATGCACGAATCGAATTTTCCCAAAAATGGCGGCGACATGTGTGGCGACAGGAGAAAATGGACAGAGAAGATGGGGCGGGGATCTCTGGGAAGGCGCGCAGACAAGGCGCGCTGACCCATAATGCATTCATGAGTCATGAATCATGACATGTGATCACATTAGCCAATCAGCAGCCAGCCAGCACTGTGTAATGGTGGAGCTATAAATCGCGGCCATCTTAGAATTCTCCATTAGCCTCCGGTCATTCAAGAGAGACAGACCTGTCTGTATTAAGGGACAGAGTTAGGGCCACAGAGACTTTAGGGCCACAGAATCGTTACTCAGGGACACAGAATCGTTACTCAGGGACACAGAATCGTTACTCAGGGACACAGAATCGTTACTCAGGGCCACAGCTATCAAAGAATCGAAAATTTAAAGTGACATACACCCTTTTTTTTTTTGGTGGCTGTCGTGCACAGTTGGTGCTGCAGTTTGCCGATTGTGCAAAATAAACTGACTTTCTGCTTCACAACCACTATTGTACGTTCAAAGAGTTAAATCCATTTACATGCCGGCTGGCGGTAATATTTTTTGGGTGATTAGTGCATTCCAGTGACACAAACGTACAGTTTCCAGCCAACGGCAAGCTGCAATTGACCGATTGTGTACAATAAACTGACTTTCTGCTTCACAACCACTATTGTACGTTCAAAGAGTTAGATCCATTTACTCGCCGGGTGGCGGTAATATTTTTTGGGTGATTAGTGCATTCCAGTGACATAAACGTACAGTTTCCAGCCAACGGCAAGCTGCAATTGACCAATTGTGCTAAATAAACTGACTTTCTGCTTCACAACCACTATTGTATGTTCAAAGAGTTAAATCCATATACACGCCGGGTGGCGGTAATATTTTTTGGGTGATTAGTGCATTCCAGTGACATAAACGTACAGTTTCCAGCCAACGGCAAGCTGCAATTGACCGATTGTGCTAAATAAACTGACTTTCTGCTTCACAACCACTATTGTACGTTCAAAGAGTTAGATCCATTTACACGCCGGGTGGCGGTAATATTTTTTGGGTGATTAGTGCATTCCAGTGACATAAACGTACAGTTTCCAGCCAGCGGCAAGCTGCAATTGACCGATTGTGCTAAATAAACTGACTTTCTGCTTCAATACCACTATTGTACGTTCAAAGAGTTAGATCCATTTACACGCCGGGTGGCGGTAATATTTTTTGGGTGATTAGTGCATTCCAGTGACATAAACGTACAGTTTCCAGCCAACGGCAAGCTGCAATTGACCGATTGTGCTAAATAAACTGACTTTCTGCTTCACAACCACTATTGTACGTTCAAAGAGTTAAATCTATTTACACGCCGGGTGGCGGTAATATTTTTTGGGTGATTAGTGCATTCCAGTGACAGAAACGTACAGTTTCCAGCCAACGGCAAGCTGCAATTGACCGATTGTGTACAATAAACTGACTTTCTGCTTCACAACCACCATTGTACGTTCAAAGAGTTAGATCCATTTACACGCCGGGTGGCGGTAATATTTTTTGGGTGATTAGTGCATTCCAATGACATAAACGTACAGTTTCCAGCCAACGGCAAGCTGCAATTGACCGATTGTGCTAAATAAACTGACTTTCTGCTTCACAACCACTATTGTACGTTCAAAGAGTTAAATCCATTTACACGCCGGCTGGCGGTAATATTTTTTGGGTGATTAGTGCATTCCAGTGACAGAAACGTACAGTTTCCAGCCAACGGCAAGCTGCAATTGACCGATTGTGTACAATAAACTGACTTTCTGCTTCACAACCACCATTGTACGTTCAAAGAGTTAGATCCATTTACACGCCGGGTGGCGGTAATATTTTTTGGGTGATTAGTGCATTCCAGTGACATAAACGTACAGTTTCCAGCCAACGGCAAGCTGCAATTGACCGATTGTGTACAATAAACTGACTTTCTGCTTCACAACCACCATTGTACGTTCAAAGAGTTAGATCCATTTACACGCCGGGTGGCGGTAATATTTTTTGGGTGATTAGTGCATTCCAGTGACATAAACGTACAGTTTCCAGCCAACGGCAAGCTGCAATTGACCGATTGTGTACAATAAACTGACTTTCTGCTTCACAACCACTATTGTACGTTCAAAGAGTTAAATCCATATACACGCCGGGTGGCGGTAATATTTTTTGGGTGATTAGTGCATTCCAGTGACATAAACGTACAGTTTCCAGCCAACGGCAAGCTGCAATTGACCGATTGTGTACAATAAACTGACTTTCTGCTTCACAACCACTATTGTACGTTCAAAGAGTTAGATCCATTTACACGCCGGGTGGCGGTAATATTTTTTGGGTGATTAGTGCATTCCAGTGACATAAACGTACAGTTTCCAGCCAACGGCAAGCTGCAATTGACCGATTGTGCTAAATAAACTGACTTTCTGCTTCACAACCACTATTGTACGTTCAAAGAGTTAGATCCATTTACACGCCGGGTGGCGGTAATATTTTTTGGGTGATTAGTGCATTCCAGTGACATAAACGTACAGTTTCCAGCCAACGGCAAGCTGCAATTGACCGATTGTGCTAAATAAACTGACTTTCTGCTTCACAACCACTATTGTACGTTCAAAGAGTTAAATCCGGTTTTATTTTTGGGGTGCTTATTGAATTAAAGAGTATGTCAGACAACACGCAGAGGAGTGGCAGAGGAGGCAATGTTTCAGGAGCGAGCAGACGTGGCAGCAGAGGAAGGGGTCGAGGCAGCACTAGTCGCAGCCAGAGGCCAGTGCTCCCGGTGTCATCCAGCGGTCGTGTCTCCACCGACAACCCTGCCGTCATCGATTGGTTGACTCGGTCGTCTTCCTCTTCCCAGGTCACCTCTGACACCTACAGCCAACGGTCGGTGGGTACGTCAGACACAACCGTTAGTTGGCATGGCCCGGGAGCAAGCCCACTGAAATCACGTGTCCTCGACCTGCCCCTGTCCTTTGGTGTTCCCTCACCAAGCGAAGTATCGCATGCTGTGGGCTCAGCCCCACTGTACAGTGAGGAAGAGCTAACAGAGGGCGGTCAGGAACGGGGGGAAGACATCCGCCTCTTCAGCAGCCAGGCGAAGAACTACCGGCGAGGAGAGTGGCTCGGTAGCCGGTCTAGAGACAGGTCTGTCTCCTGACCCACACGCAGCCGAGGGGGCTAGTAGTGACGCGGAGACCCTAATTGATGATGATGAGGCTGATCGCACTTGGCAGCCTCGTCGTCATCAGGCTATTGCTTCCGCATCATCAGGAGAAGAGGGTGCCAGCTTGGCAGCGAGCAAAACAGTCGGTGGGTTGCCCAGGAGGCAGCAGGGTCGCAGCACTGTCAGTGGAGGCAAACGGCCACGGAGTAGAGCACCAGCTCCACTGCAGCCTACCACCACGGCCAGTAGTGGTGCCAGTGTGCACGGAGGAAGTAGCAGTCAGCCAGTGAGGAGTAGCGGGGGCAAAGTTTCCTACTCGGCGGTGTGGCAATTTTTCGTCACGCCGCCCGAGGAAGTAAACGTAGCCGTATGTCGACTATGTGGCCAGAAAGTCAAGCGTGGCCAGGGGGCCAATGTTGGGACTACAGCGTTGCGTCAGCATATGCAGCGTCGCCATTTGGTGGCCTGGGAAAACCGTGATAAAGATACGGCGGTTCTGCCTGCCCCAGCCCCCGCTCCATCACCCGCTCCGTTACTTGCTCCGTCACCCGACGTCAATCGCCCTCTATCAGCCAGTCAAGGCTCCAACACCTCTGCTGAGGGGAGTTGTCGCACGTTGGCATCTTCCGCTCGTTCAGATGCTCCTTCTCCTGCTACTCCTCTTCACGGATTCCGTCAGCAGTCTTTCTTGGAATCCGTTTCCAAGAGACAACAGTTTGCGAGCACGCACACGACGGTGCAGAAGCTGAACGTCCTCCTGTCCAAGTTGCTGGTGCTGCAGTCCCTCCCTTTCCAAGTGGTGGACTCAGCACCTTTCCGAGAAATGATGGCTTGTGCCGAGCCGCGGTGGAGAGTGCCAAGCCGGCATTTCTTCGCCAAAAAGGCAGTGCCAGCCCTGCATTCACATGTAGAAGAGATGGTGGGCCAGTCTTTGAGCATGTCGGTCTCTGCCAAAGTGCACGGCAGCGCCGACGTGTGGAGCTGTAACTACGGTCAGGGACAGTACATGTCATTTACGGCCCACTGGGTGAACGTGGTGCCGGCACGGCCGCACCAGCAACTTGGACAGGTCACGCCGCTTTTGCCTCCACGTTTGCACGTCCTTGGTCCAGCAAAGATGTCCGCCTCTACCACCTCTTCTTCCGCCATGTCCTCAGCCGCCACCCCCGTGCCAAGTCCCATTACCCGACCGGCATATCACATGTGCAGGGTGCAACGGTGTCACGCTGTGCTGCACCTGGTATGCCTTGGCGAACGTAGTCACACAGGGGAGGAACTTCTCAGTGTAATGAACAGAGAAATCGACAGATGGCTGTCTCCGCGCAAACTGAAAATCGGAACCATGTTGACCGACAACGGAAAGAACATGGTGTCTGCTCTGCGTCAAGGAAGGTTGTGCCATGCGCCATGCATGGCTCACGTGTTCAATCTGGTTGTCAAGCGGTTCCTAAAATCCACCATCCCACTGCAAGACATCCTTAAAATGTCACGTAAACTTTGCATGCATTTCAGCCATTCCTACACCGCAAAGCACACCCTCCTTGAGCTGCAGCGGCAGAACGGAATTCCACAGCATCGCCTGATCTGCGACGTTGCAACAAGGTGGAATTCAACCCTACATATTTTAGACCGCCTTTACGAACAGCGAAAGGCCATCACCGATTTCCTGATGTTACAAGCGGATAAAGGTACTCCCCTGTGTAACTTAGATGTCAGCCATTGGCAGCTCATGCGTGACACCTGCCGCTTGCTCAGGCCCTTTGAGGAGGCCACGCTATTCGTGAGTCGGCAGGACTATGGGATGAACGACGTCATTCCTCTGTTGCACGTCCTGGAACAAATGCTGTTAACAATGGCTGGTCAGGGTGCGGTAGACGTGGCGCACAGATCTCAACGCCACATGACCCCTGTGGGGGCAGGACAGGAAGAAGAGGAGGAGGTAGAGGAGGACATTGGTGCTCAGGAATTATTGAGTGAAATGGGTGGTTTTTCCACTCAGCGGACAGGAGTGGAGGAGCAGGAGCATCTGGTAGAGGAGGAGGAGGAGACAGAGGACCCAGACGCACCGTGGCAGTATGCTGTGGAGATGGAGGCAGGGAGTCCCTCGCATTCCTTGGCACAAATGGCCCATAGCATGCTCGGTTGCTTGCGTAGCGACAGCCGAATAATAACCATCAGACAGAGGGATGACTTTTGGCTGTCCACCTTGTTGGACCCTCGCTACCGTTCAAAAATGGTGGCCTTTTTCACACCTGCTGAGAGGGAGGCCAAAATAAAGTACTATAAAAACCACCTATGTAGTCATGCAGTATATAGCCCTATCGGCCACTTTCTGGCATCCAGTTGCTGTAGCCCCCATCACCACACTGTGCCACGGGCCCCTGTACCGCCTTCTCATACTGCTGCCAGATCCATCCTCTGCCATGTGCGTCTTTGTCGTCTGCTCATGCTGCTGGGTTCCAGTTTTAAACCTAGGCCTGTGTATGGCTTCCGAATACTGCTGCCTCCACCGCCACCCTGCGCCATGTGCCTCTGTCATCTGCTCACGCTGCTGACGGCTTACGCTTTTTAACCTAGGCCTGTGTATGGCTTCCGAATACTGCTGCCTCCACCGCCACCCTGCGCCATGTGCCTCTGTCGTCTGCTCACGCTGCTGACGGCTTCCGCTTTTTAAACTAGTCCTGTGTATGTCTTCCGAATACTGCTGCCTCCACCGCCACCCTGCGCCATGTGCCACTTTCAGGTCTCCTTACACTGTTGGTGGGTTCCATTTTGTGATAGGGTGCTGTATGGCCTTCCATTGCTGCTGCCTCCACCGCCACCCTTCGCCATGTGCCTCTGTCGTCTGCTCACGCTGCTGACGGCTTCCGCTTTTTAACCGAGGCCTGTGTTTGGCTTCCGAATACTGCTGCATCCACCGCCACCCTGCGCCATGCGTCTCTGTCGTCTGCTCACGCTGCTGACGGCTTCCGCTTTTTAACCTAGGCCTGTGTATGGCTTCCGAATACTGCTGCCTCCACCGCCACCCTGCTCCATGTGCCTCTGTCGTCTGCTCACGCTGCTGACGGCTTCCGCTTTTTAAACTAGTCCTGTGTATGTCTTCCGAATACTGCTGCCTCCACCGCCACCCTGCGCCATGTGCCACTTTCAGGTCTCCTTACACTGTTGGTGGGTTCCATTTTGTGATAGGGTGCTGTATGGCCTTCCATTGCTGCTGCCTTTACCGCCACCCTGCGCCATGTGCCTCTGTCGTCTGCTCACGCTGCTGACGGCTTCCGCTTTTTAACCGAGGCCTGTGTTTGGCTTCCGAATACTGCTGCATCCACCGCCACCCTGCGCCATGTGTCTCTGTCATCTGCTCACGCTGCTGACGGCTTCCGCTTTTTAACCTAGGCCTGTGTATGGCCTTCAATTGAAGCTGCTTCTGCTCCGCCACTCTGCCATTGGACTCTTGATAGTCGTCTCCCCATGCTGCTGCTGGGGGGACTTTTTAACATAGGCCTCTGTATGGCCTTCAATTTTAGCTGCTTACGCTCCGCCACTCTGCCATGGGCCCCTGTACCGCCTCCTCATGCTGCTGCCAGGCCCGTAATCTGCCATGGGCCCCCGTACCGACTCCTCATGCTGCTGCCAGGCCCGTAATCTGTCATGGGCCCCTGTACCGCCTCCTCATGCTGCTGCCAGGTCCAGAGTGTGTCATGGGTCCCTGTACGGCCTCCCATTGCTGCTGTCTCCATCGCCACACTCTGCCATGTGCCACTTTCAGGTCTCCTCACACTGCTGGTGGGTTCCATTTTGTCATAGGGTGCTGTATGGCCTCCCATTGCTGCTGCCTCCACCGCCACACTGTGGCTCCACACTCTGGTTTTGGCCCCGTGACTGCCCAAATGAGTGAAGTGTGCGGTGATTCTAAGATCGACGGCACTCATCTGCATGTCATACTGACTGACAGTATTATTTCTCTTCCCCAGCAGACTCCAAGGGCATTTAAATTAAAGGTACAGTGTTCTGCACTAATATAAAGGCTCTCTGAAGCCTAGAAACACCCTTTTTATAAGTTAAATTCGCAGCGAATATATTCGGCACGAAGCGAATTTAATCGGCGAATTCGGCTAATCAGCCGAACCGAATTTTTGAATAATTCGCTCATCTCTAGACATTATCATCAACGTTACTGACATTATCATCCCCATTGTCATCATTACCATTATCAACAGTCACGTTTATAATATCAATGACACATGAGTTCGATACCTCCCAAGGCAAGGGGATTTCTTCTCGTTCTCCAGCTAATGGAGAATCCTGTAGCCCCACTCCATTTCCAGCCCCCTCCCTCTGTCCATCCACAGGCTGCCCAGACATTACCCCAATATCTGCCCACAGTACCTTGGCATGTCCCGAGAGTTCCAGGGGGCCGTTCCGGGTATTCTCGGCAGGGGCATAATAAGAAACCAGAGTGCCCAGATCAGCACCCAACAGAACAGGTGTGGGAATTTCCTCCGAGACCCCCACCTCCCACATTCCCCTTCCCGCACCCCAATCTATGAATACCTTTGCACAGGGTATGCGTGAGCTGGTCCCCCCAACGCGGGTTGTTGTCTTGTTGGAACAGCCATTTCTGTTGGAACAGTTTTTCGCTTTCTTCCACGTCTTTCAGGTTTTGGTTGCCATTTTAAAGCATTTGCGATCATTTTAGCTTAGCAGCCTATCACTTTCTGCACTTCTTTATATTTTTTCCCCTCTCCAATCAACTTTTTAATCAAGGTACGCTGTTTTTCTGAACAACGTCTGGAACGACCCATTTTCCTCAGAATTTCAAAGAGAAATGCACTGTAACCAGCATGTACAACATTTGCTGCCTTCCTTCCTTAAATAAGGGCAATAATTGTCACCTGTTTTTCAAAGAATGAATGACCTCACTAATAGAACTCCACACTGCTATTATTTTGAACTTGCCCCTTTCAATTAGTGATTCAATTACACAGAAACAGCAGCATGCATGTCATGACTGTTGGGTCTGTTGGATTTCTATTACTCTACTACACCTGCTAGTAAATTATTTGCCATGTAGAAATATCATTTCTACCAAAAACAGTGATTGATCAGGTTAGTGATGTCTAACTGCTTTTATGTTGAACACAACTGTAGGTGGCTTCCACATAATAACTGCTCATTGTAGTGAGCAATACATTAGCATCCGGCTCAATGCTGAGTTAGGAAACGGCCATGAAATAGAAATTATGATTGCAAGGCAATATAGCCCATAAGTATACAAACACTATTAACAAAATACCTGCTCAAAATAAGCCATGGCATATATTCCACAATGAAAGATGGTATCCAGCATGCAGTTTTTAATTACGCTCACTGGGACTAGGCTTTTGCACCAGTTTAGAGGCAGGATATCAGACAATCCTGTCTAATGTTGGGGAGGTTGATCTGTGCAGCTCACAAATCCGCTGTGAATAGACTTTTCATTGACCTGTGAGGGTAAGCTACACATGGGGCCTGAAGACCCAATTCTAGAGTAGAGTATGGAAAACTAACACATTTTAACTGTAGGTGTTAGTCATTATTAAAGCATAACCTAGATATGGAGCAGTGAATTTTTTCCCACAGAGTTTCATATCAATCAGATACTATGTATGTTATCCAAAGTGTGCAAAGGGAAGAACACATATTGAGTAACTATTCAGTAAAGAGGTGGTGTAGCATATACCATGGGACAGGAAAACCTCGAGGGTTCAAATAGCCTATTATAAGTGACCACTGAAGGCCCATAAATCAGTATACTGTACAATGTAGAAGTCCCTTTCTGAGACTATTGCGCTAAGAGATTATCACTTGTCTATGATAAGGATACATCCACAGCATGCATCAATAAAAGGGCATATAGATGTTGATCCGGTTGTGAGGATGATGAGACATACTCATCTAAGTATGTTCAATTTTTTTTAGTGTGGTTGCGGACCATCCGTGGCAATGCTGTCTAGGAAAGAATCATCTTCAGCATACGATGCAGGGATAGTCAGTGCTCTGAACTGTCTCTACGATGAGGCTCTTAGGGTCATCAGCTGTACAGAATTGCTGTTCCGGTGGTGATGAGGGATGGGATTTTCTGCGCCTGTTGTGCTGCTGCTGTGCTCTTGTGGTGCTATTGTTAGTCACCTCATTACAGGGGTCAGCAATAAAAAAGTAACTATACCATTCTTGCAATTACATCCTAGGGATGTCTAGGGCGTCACAGGAGACCTGAAGATCATTTGGCAAGAGGAGTGAAACTGAGCAACCCCTTTGTGTGGCAACAAGACAGAAAAGGAACCGCCAATGATATGTGATTCTCTGGGTTCTCAGTATTTCCAGTAAGGGCCGAAAGGCCCAGCCTTGCTGTAAGGTATAGGTGACAAATCCTGAGATAATTTAAATTTCATACCCATTGAACAGTATATGGTCCCGATCCTGGGCGTTCCAGAGAATTGCTTCCTTTAGTTGAACAGTTAAAATATAATGTTCCGTGGGCAGCAGAACCTTATGGAATTGTTCTGTTTCAATAGGGGAGTCAGCTGGGAGTTCAAAAAGTTTGTTAAATATGGTATTTCAAACCCTCCAAACAGAAGCCTCAAGGTCAATACTAATTGGTGATCTGGGAGTCCCTAATCAAAAATACAATAGTAAACTGGACTAAAAACAATTAATTATGGACTCAACCAGGATTAGAGGGTTTTTGCGTTATACTTATATTAAATAATAGGGCTGGTGGTCAAAGGTACATGAACAACTCCTTTATTAGACAAAGACCCAAGGGGTACCAGTGACATCAATTAGAGAAACATATAACAACATCAAATAGCTTTCTCTAAAAATACCATAATGCTCAGCATGTAAATTTCCAAGGTTAGTGACTGTGAGTCCTCTTCAAAAGGATGCTCATTGCATCATAAGTACCTGCCACTCAAAAAAGAATGCAAAAGGTGGAAACATCCCATATACAGGTATTAATATGTAGTCCAGAGGAGAATATCCTGTAGTGTCTTGGAAATTCGCTTTAACGAATTTCTCCTTACCGTGAGTACTCGCAGTTGGATGCGCAGAAATCCCCCATAAAGCTGTGCGAATCTCGCTTACCACGACTGCAGCTAAACTACACGATTCCTGCCCATCCAAATACTTTGGTTCTGTTGAATTGTGGGTGATTGGAGCTCCGTTACCCTAGAATGATCACACGACACTCTAAGGCTGGTTGCAATCCACATAAGGGCTGATTTTAGACCCAGCTCTCTGTTTTATTAAAAATACACACATGCCCCCCACATGAATAAAGTCAATCCCCTCCCACCGAACAATGCAATGGGGATTGCCTATACAGAGGATGTACATTCCAATTGGAGCATAGCCTTTGCTATTATCTATCACTGGTCCTCCCCCATGAGTCTTCTGAGGTCAGCAGACTTCCTCCCCTTCCCCCCTATGAGCCATCTGAGGTCATATTTCCTGTCCTACTAGCTTCTATTGGTATGTAAATTCTCTGCACAAGCACTCCCTAAAAATATCAGTCTGTACCTGGATGGGCCCGATACGATCTTTATTAAAACACATCCATCCGAGATACAGTTCAGATTAGTAATGGGTTGTAAGATATGCATAAGCCTACACGTGGAGTTCACACCGCTTGCGCATTGCGTTATGAAGCCCATGTGGTACCATGCTGCTGATATGTGGATACAGGCCCACGGTCTACTGACAGCAGCATTCGCATGGAATGCCGTGGTGGTATACACGTCGGTCTATAAGCGCAGATCTGCCATCTCATCCATTACCAAGCTGAGTACTGTAATACATACATTGTACATGCGCATGGCCCAATTGCAGCCTTCAGAGCTTTAATTAAGCCACACGAGAGACATATGAATAACACGAATATATGACACATTTAAAGTTCGACCAATAATACAAAATTTCCATGACATTCCCTCCTGTTTTATCATATTCTCCTCGTGTCCCTTCTTGATCTTCTTCAGCTTGATGGGTGTAGTCTCAAACTTCAAAGAGTTCATGTAGTTGTCCCTGAGAATAAAGCTCCACGGGGTACCTGAAACAACAAGACCCGACGCAGACTCGACGCAAACAGGCTTGATTGAAGCGATGATCCTCAAGAGCGTTGGAACCTTCACTACAGGAAGGCTCTTGCAAAAACCACAAACAGACTTGTGGTATGAATAAGGCTTGTGATCCCACGGTGGTCTGGGGAGATCCAGCAATAGATTCTCAAATTGCCCCTGCAGACGGGGCCACACAAGGCTGGTCTCGACCCAGACAGTTTTCCAAATCGCAGACACAAACAATGATGAGGCTTGAAGCTTGCTTGAAGGTCTTGGAGAATGTGGTCTTCAGAGAGATAAATTAGAGGGAAGCCAGGACGTAATCTGTAGAGAAGGTGGTTGGTTGGTGAGGTCTTCCCCCGATCAGTGGTTGGAGTGGGATCCCCGGAGCGGGCATGGAGATGTGGTCGTCTGCCCGAGCTTGGCTTACACGGTCGATGAGGCAACAGGAACATCTCACCGCGGCATATAAAAGGCAGATGAAAAAGAGAAGCATCAGGATATACACTCCCACTTCCTTCAACCAAGATCCGATGGAGAACAGGAAATCTCCCAATCCTCCCAAACCCTTGAACGGATTCCAACCCTCACTAGCTATAGCTCTAGCTTTTCCCTGTAGTTCACTAACTTTGTCCATATGGGCCTGGACCTTGTCATCGGTGTCTTCTATCCAAGTACAACAATCCTCTCCGATGAACTCACAGAACCCCCCTTTGGCGGCTAAAAGATAATCAAGGGCCATCTTCTGAAGCACTAAAATTCCCATCTGCCGTTGTTCTTGGGCAATTTCTCTGACAGCCTCTACGGTCTCGTTAAACATACTATCCACGATGACAGAAAAATTGTTCAGGCGCTTCATAAGTTCTATTCCCCATCCTGTCCATGAGGGGAACCAAGCCCATGCCTGGTCGCCCTCAGAGAACAGCTCCCTGCGAGCTCTCCCTGCCATCCTTACCTTCTTGTGGACCATCAACTCTTCATGGTCCATCACTACATAGGATGCGGGGACTAGCTTTATGAGGGCACACGAACCTTTCGCGTTCTGGGGAAATGTTCTATAGGCTGCCGAACCACACAGAAAATAGTATGGACCTGTCAGAGCAGAACAGGAGGAGTTCCTCGTTCGGCCTCTGGTACTGAGCAACAGTTGCACAGACTGGGGGATTGCTCCCTCAGTCTGCACATCACATCCGTCCTTCCAACACACGTGGTCTGGTCGGTCAGTGTGGTTACTCAGAAGGGAAGTCTGGTTAGTCAGATTGACAGTTATACCTCCCTCGCAGGTGGTAGTCCCAACAAACTTGTTACCTGTGCCAAAGCTGATGTTAAAGCACACCTGAGGGCTGCCTAGCTGTCCAGTTACCCATAATGGACTGACGAGGGTCCTACAGGAGCTAGAGCTAATATTGGTGCTGAAACTGATGTTACCTGCTAAAAATGTGTCATTAAGTTCTACCGATAAATGTCTACGTGGGGGCTGACCAGGGGTCCCTTGCTTTTTCATGCCGACGCGGATGTCATATAGGGCATGAACAGCGGCCATTGCGGACATGTGATGACTGGGTGGGGGCTTAGAGCATACCCAACAGTTGGTTTTGTTGGCGGTTCTGGCTAAACGCAGGTGCATTTTAAATAAAAGGTTGGGGTATCTGCCGTCTTTTCCTCCGTTCACACACATGTAAGACATACAAACAAAAAGAAAAAGGAAAATGACACCCCTCATTCTCTGGTGTAGCTGAAAAGTTTCTTGCAGTGGCTTGCGTGCACCCAGTTGTCTCGTCCCTCGAGTTTGAGTGAGGTAGGTGTCGTCAGCTGGACTTGGTATGGTCCGGTGAACCGTGGCTCAAGTCCGGTTCTTTGATGTTTCTTTAGGATGACCCAATCACCTGGCTCAATAGAAAGAACACCTGTTATTGTATTTGGGAGCGATTCGCGGACCCGATGGTGTATCTTCTGCAGCTCCCGTTGCAGAGATTGCACATAACCTGTAAGCTGTGAATGCAAAGACGACAACTGTTGAGGAAAGTACAACCCTGTTTTGGGAGGTCCCCCAAACAACACCTCGTAGGGTGACAGCCCATGTGGTTGCCGAGGGGCATTCCGGATGGAATAGGGGGCAATGGGGAGACACTCAGGCCAAGGTTTTTGGGTATCGGAAGACGTTCAACCTTACCGCTACTCTCGGGGTGATATGGGGTGTGTCGCCGCTGACTCCAGTTCCACCAAAGAAATGCAGTCGTGTCCTTTGGAAGAGAGATTAGTAGTGGACAAAGAAGACATGTTAGCAGAAGAGGTGTTAGTATTGTTAGTCGTGTTGCAAAATTCAGCACTGTCATTGCTGTCCTCCCCCCCCTTCTCATCTTCCGACACAGGAAGAAGAGAAGCTGGGTTAAGAATAGTGCATCGTTTGATAGTGAGGTTAGTAGGGGTTAGGAGGGCTTTCCCCTGAGAGGGGTACCTTGCCTTGGATGTCCTGTTTTCGCAGGACCGTTCTTGCTGCACCGGTGTCAGTGAGGCAAGGGAGGGGATATTTTAATTCCTCTAGAAAAAGATGGACCTGGGCCGACACCGATTTGTCAACTTCCTATGAGAATTCATAGGAGTTACTTACCATGGTGGTCATAGGGGCGGAGGACTCATCAGGAATGAACTGCCACCGACCTTTAGGTAATTGGGGACAGCTCCTCCTCATGTGCCCCGTTTGGTGGCACTGGAAGCACCTGGGTGGGGGCCTATCCTTCCTGTGACCCAGATCCCTTGGTTTTTCGTGTGGGGTCTGGGACATAAGAACTTTGGCCTTGTCTTGTTTTCTTCTATCCATTTCCCTCTCTATTGCCGCAAGAGTGGAAAGGATAGCAGGGATAGACATCTCATTATATTCGGGTCGGGCCAGAACCAGCCTTTCCCGAATTTTAATATCGATGCCTTCCAAAAATTTGGCCCGCAACAGAATGTGCGTCGCGGTCACCTTTACCCCTTCAGTTGGAGCATCAGGTCCAACTTCCAGATCCGCATCCAGTGCCGTCTGCTTGAGACGGCGCCAGAAGCAGGCGCTTTCCTCATTAGGACCCTGGGTGAGCTTCATCATGTCCGTAGTAGAGGTAGCACCATACATTTCTGGAAGCTTTGCCTTTAGCTGTGTACAGAACTCTTTGCCCCCTGAAGTCATCTCCTCATGCGTGGTTATAGAGCACCCTGCAATCACTGTACTGGCCACTTCCATGCCCACCTTAGCCCGCAGGATCTGTGCACAATCTGACCCACTCATACCATAGCTGAACTGGTTTTGTCCAAACATTCGAGCAAATCCTCTCGGATTGACTCGATAGTTCGGGAGCTCAGCCAGAATAGTGCGGATCTCTGCCGGGGTGAAGGGGACATGCCAAACTACCCGTTCCCCTAAAGTCCGTTCCCCCCGTGCATTGGGAGGACCTTCAAATTGCTGCACCCTGACTGGATAGGTCTCGGTCCGGGAAGAGTGCAAGGGCTGACCCAGCATCATCGGTGGGCTTAGATTAACCACCTCGCTTACTGCACCTTCAGGTTTGAGGTCCCTCAGATCAGGGTATAGCTGGGGGGCAGGGGTCTGATCAGTGGTTCGTAGCGCTTTGATGCAATCCGCCCTGTTTTTTTAACCGGGTGTCTATTCCCCTTGATTCACAGATAGTCTGCAAATCGGTTGTTGAGTAGGCTTCATAGTTGGAAACAGAAGGAGCTGGGGTGAAGCAGGGAGAAGGGAGAGGTAGAGGCAGAGGCTGAGGCATAGAGACAGAAGACACAGAAGGTATGTCAAGAGTGACGTCACTAACAGAAGAGACAGGTGCAGTTATACTTATCTCAGCCACTGTTGGTTGTTCGGGAACCCCAGCAGACCCTGATCCTGCCTGCCTTAGTAGAGTCAGCCCTGAAAGAGCTTCCTCCACCTCTGACACCGGATCTTCCTGTTTTATTCCCTCTGGAGGCCAGGTATACATCACCTGGTTCTTCCGGACAGACACCAGTTTATGTATGCCCTGCTTCCCTAATTGGATTGACCTGTGAAGCCATAGCTGTGCGATCTCTAGTTCTGACGCCTGCATCCGTGGTTCAAATTCAGAGATGAATTTTTCCCACCTCCATGCGTCAAATGTACCTTCCCGGGGAATTTCCCATCTGGTACCCTTCGACCATTTATTCCACCTTTTGAGGGGTTCTGTAGACTTCCCCCCCAAACTCACCTTCATCAGTTGTGCAGCTGTCCTTACCCTGAAGAGGGCTGCTTCCCCCTCTCTCTTCATGGACTGACTACTGCCCATCGTGACTAGTCACTGGTATATATCCCGCGTCCGGGTACCTGTTTACCCCCTGGAGCACTCGGTGGGATCCTACCGAGAGGCCTGATTCCACCACTTTCCCAGCACAGCGTAATTTATGTGATACTTATCGATCACCCGAAGCGCATCAAGTGGCGGTCAGACTGAGAGCACACCTCCCACTCCCACAGCGCAATTTGTGTGATCCTGACCACCCGAAGTGTTTGTGGTGACCAGGCTAAGCGTTACTTCCCTGGACCGCCCACTCCCACAGCGTAATTTATGTGGTTCTCATCACCCACTGTGTTTGGCAGGCCACACCGCACAATGATGAAAGTGGCTTTTCTCTCCCTGCACACAGTAGCTAACACAAGTCAAAACAAAAAGAGGGGTTCTTGGATGTTACTTAGGGGTCACTGGTTGGGCAGAAACCTGCTAACTGACCTTTAGGAAATTTGTGTAAAGAAAAAAAACTTTCCTAATACACACAGAAAAACCCTTTTTCAACCTGAAAAACTGTTAAAAAGGACAAAGTGGATCCTTATGAAAAACACGGGACGTTTCACAGTAAAACAATTACACAGAGGTAAACCGAAAAACTGTGCCAAAAGTAACCTTGTTGCTGACGCAAAAATCACTCCTATCAGCACCGCTAAACGATCCACGTTATACACGCAATCTTTACTGCAACCACCTAGAACCGTTTACACAAAAAGTCTGCTGGACGTGAAACACGCGACACAGCAGCTTAAAACAAACCCGCTTTACAATAAGGAACTACTTTTAACAGGAAAAACACAAGAAAAACATAATCACTATACAAGAAATCTATGTGCAAAAACCCAGACTACACCGCGCTCATTAAATGTGGAACACGTGAAGGGAAAACTCGCTTAATACACTTTAAATTGGCTGGCAATACGCAAATTTAAAGCTAAAAGCAAACAAATGAAACTGTAAAAAATTTGGATTAAAAACACAATATGGGTCAAATGCATATAGGAAACTTCATGCACATTGCATAGAGATTACTGCACATATGGTAGCCAACAAAATGGCCACCAAACAAAAGGAGTCCATGTGGTTTAGTCAAGAAAATGACCCCCCACAGGGAAGCACATGGTAGATACTAGAATGACCCCCCACAGGGAAGCACATGGTAACACTAGAATGGCCCCCCACAGGGAAACACACGGCAGACTCTAGCCTCAAAATTGCCTCAAAATTGCCTCTTACATAAAACAGACTTTTGGACAGAACATACACTGGACAATTACACAACAATATACAGCACACATACAACACAATTTGGGCACAATCACAGAACGGACATAAAACACCAACATATCACACTAACATGCACATGTAACAGAAAGAACCCCCTGCTGCATGCTTGCTGGGAGCAGTAGTACCACAAAACATTGTACAGACTACATAACACAGATCTTACAACAGTTAACAATTAACCTAAGCCTTTCAGCACTGTAATAATTACCTCACGTGGAGGGGGGTAAAGCAATCACCACAGTACCTACAGCCCACAAATACTTACCTAACACTATGCAACAACTTTTACCCACTAAAACATATACCCGTTTAATTTTTGGTTGGAAGATTTTTAAACTTGACCAAATCCAGCCAACCAAAACCCACCCCTCTGCTGCTCTCCGCAGAGACAAACCCTCGTCTTTCACCCACAAATCAAGAGTTTAGGACAAAAAATGAGGTCCTTGCCAAGCGGTATTTCTTGTTAGCTAACAGAGAGCGAAATCAGCCACACGAACACGCAAAAAGCGATCCTCTTAATGGCAGAGAGACCTGAAATGTGCCGGCATACTTTTTGCTAGTTCATGATAGTTCATTTCCCCCCCGTTCTTTGTTAGCTATGCAATAATACGCGTTAGTATCCACCAGGCTCGCCAAACTGTCTTGGAAATTCGCTTTAACGAATTTCTCCTTACCGTGAGTACTCGCAGTTGGATGCGCAGAAATCCCCCATAAAGCTGTGCGAATCTCGCTTACCACGACTGCAGCTAAACTACACGATTCCTGCCCATCCAAATACTTTGGTTCTGTTGAATTGTGGGTGATTGGAGCTCCGTTACCCTAGAATGATCACACGACACTCTAAGGCTGGTTGCAATCCACATAAGGGCTGATTTTAGACCCAGCTCTCTGTTTTATTAAAAATACACACATGCCCCCCACATGAATAAAGTCAATCCCCTCCCACCGAACAATGCAATGGGGATTGCCTATACAGAGGATGTACATTCCAATTGGAGCATAGCCTTTGCTATTATCTATCACTGGTCCTCCCCCATGAGTCTTCTGAGGTCAGCAGACTTCCTCCCCTTCCCCCCTATGAGCCATCTGAGGTCATATTTCCTGTCCTACTAGCTTCTATTGGTATGTAAATTCTCTGCACAAGCACTCCCTAAAAATATCAGTCTGTACCTGGATGGGCCCGATACGATCTTTATTAAAACACATCCATCCGAGATACAGTTCAGATTAGTAATGGGTTGTAAGATATGCATAAGCCTACACGTGGAGTTCACACCGCTTGCGCATTGCGTTATGAAGCCCATGTGGTACCATGCTGCTGATATGTGGATACAGGCCCACGGTCTACTGACAGCAGCATTCGCATGGAATGCCGTGGTGGTATACACGTCGGTCTATAAGCGCAGATCTGCCATCTCATCCATTACCAAGCTGAGTACTGTAATACATACATTGTACATGCGCATGGCCCAATTGCAGCCTTCAGAGCTTTAATTAAGCCACACGAGAGACATATGAATAACACGAATATATGACACATTTAAAGTTCGACCAATAATACAAAATTTCCATGACAGTAGTTACTGTAATTTGCATTGACCTCCCTCTTATACTAGATTGTAAATCGGATACATCTCATTGGGGACAACCATGCAAGAGTCTCAGACAGAACACTAGACCAAATGTAGTCCAGAGGAGGGAACTGATTGTATAAGCTGTATATATATATATATATATATATATATATACTGTATATATATATATATATATCTTTACCTCCCTCTGATGCCCAGTAATATAGGCACCATCCAGGGGAGGATATGTACGGAAAGTAAAAGCCTCCCTCATACATTAAATGTATGGAGTCTGGTCTGGGTAGCAACCAAATGGCAAGTCCATAAAGAGTGGCAATAACAATCCCTTAGTACATATTTGTAAAGAGGTTTCTCCAGAATTAATGAAATTCAAGCACCAGAGCAGAGTCAAAGCAGGATTGAGGATACGTATCATATTGTAGACAGCAATTAGAATGCTCCTAGAGACTGGGGAGTGTGGAGGTGGCCCTTCTTGACCAGTTTCACCAGTACAACCGGCTGCCTCAGAGGTAGGCTCAAGTTTGTTTGACATGCTTGACTAGACTGGGCACCTAAAATGGCAGCTTTAATTCAACCATGCATTCGCAGAACGTCATGATGTGACGTATGCAGTGATGTCACGTGCATGCGCGGTGCGATAAATACGTATATACTGGAAAAAGAGGCAGGGCCTCCATTATGGTCTTTTTAGAGAAAGCTATTTGATGTTATTATATGCTTGATATCACTGATATTCCTTGGTAGGGGATACAATTCAAGACCTGTGGAGTGTGGTGTTTTTTGTTGTTTTTAGATATGTCTTTGTCTAATAAAGGAGTCATTCATTTCCCTTTGACCACCAGACCTATTATTTAATATAGGCATAACACAAAAACCCACTAATCCTGGGTGAGTCCATAACTAATCGTTTTTTAGTCCAGTTTCCTAAATATGGTATTTACAGCTGGCTCCAGTGCAGACTGGTTAAAAGCTTCGGTAACTCCTCTGACCTGAATGTTTTGACGGTGGCCTCAGTTGTCTAGGTCTTCAAGGCCCTCAGTTGTCTAGGTCTTCAAGGCGGCAACACAGCTCCAGTAGATGGGACAAATGATGGTCTGAGGAGCGCCGTGTTTGTCTGATCACTTCTGCGTGTACCATTGCCACCTTCTCCACCACACTGAGCCTTCCCGCCATTGCTTGGACATCCAACTGGAGTTCTGATATGGTGGTTGCAAAGAAAGATTTTATGTTTGTTGCTATTGTCTGTAGATCCAGAAGGCTAAGAAGGCCGAAGAAACAGAGTGTGATCTTCCTTCTGCTCCCACCTGAGTCGGACTCACTACAGGAGGAGCATGGCGGGGGGGGTTCCGGGAGGCCTCCAGGCTCCCAGCATGTCTGGTCTGGAACAGCATAGGTACATGCCCACTAAGCTGGATGGGGAAACAGCTCTCATTGTTTGAACACTGTGTGCAGTAAATTATTGTGTGGAGTAAATTGATGTTTTGACTGACATTCTGCAGTTTAGCCACAAGATGTCACTGTTTTTATAACACAGGCTCAGACTGAATAGATATTTGTATATTCATAAGAGGTGGATTTTTTTCACAAAGAGAGTTGAGAAAACAGGAAGAGGAGACTGCAGCCATGTTTTGGACAACGCTGAATGAGCGGGCCGTGTGAGCTGAGAAGCCAATGACATCCCGGTGTGGGAGCTTCCCTCTGTGGCCAGAACTGAAGCTGGGTAAAGCTGATCGTATCCAAGACCCTGATCCTGTTCAGAGAAAGGAAGATTGCTGCCACTAATGCTGATGAGAGCAGAGGGACAACGCAGCATACACTTCAAGATCGCAAGCTTGTTGGAGAGACGGTTGTTTTGTTCAGAGTCACCAGAGAATGCAAAGCAGACCCGGGTCGATAAGATCGTGCATGCACCTCATTTCAATGTTGGCGCCTATAGACTAAGGCCAGTCTTATAGTTAGTTAGTTAGGGTCTCTGTTTGTGTCAGGCCACAAGTGTTGTTACTGATTATTGGAAGGACTCCACAACTTAAAGTGACATTTCACATTGGAGAGCTGATAAAATCCTACAAACTCTAGCCAGACTGGCGTTTTGCTCAGAAGGAATACTCAGGCATGTGCTACAGGACCAGTTATGGGAGGGGGAATACTGTAGGTTTGTGTAAGATTGTAAGCTGTTGTGCTGCACCGCAGGCTAGCCCATACCATTCACCCATACACTGATTCCTGCTCTTTTAGGGTAATAACAGGTAAGGTGTGTCAGCTTATTTGTGCCCACCAGTAGGTAAATTACTACACTTTCTACCTTCTTCCATCAGAAGGCTCCATGCTGTGCAGCACAAGGGTCTCAGCCTTTGGGCTGGGTGTATGTAAGTTTATTGTATGTTCCCAGCATTTGTGGTTGTGTTTATTTGCCACGTCTAAGTAAAATTCTGTTGTGGCAAAAGCTGGTGTTGGGGTTGCTTTCACCGTTCGTGACTTCAATGTATCCTGGGGAGCCCACCCCGCTACACGGCTTACATTGTAAGGGAGGCAGTCTGGTTCAAAGTCAACTACAAGAAGTCTCTGGGTCCGCCAGCTCAGCATATCTCATTCCTCCCCTACTGCAGAATCTACAGGGGCAATATCAGTTTAATAGACCATATTTGGCAGTGTGGAGAAGGTAAATATTCACTCTCTTTCTTTGCAGGAAACATGTATTCACTGATTCAGGTAAGGACAGGGTCACTTTAACTTATTTGCTGCCAGGCCCTGTGCTCCACTTTTGAACTCAGCTGGCCAGGCCATTTTTGCAATTTTTCCATTGTTTTTTTAATTCTTTTCTTACAGCTTTTAGAGTTTGTGTAAAAAAATATATTTTCTGAAAGCAGAGGACTAGTAGAATGAAAGGAAGGTACTACTGATTTTTTACACCCTCTGATATTTGCGCAAATGTTTCTCAAAACAATATTTTTGCTAACTATACACTAAAATCATTATTATTGGATACATACAGTACATGGCAAAATTTACAAAAATTCCTGCTAAATATAAAAAGTTAAAACTATAGCGAGTTACAAATATTTGCAAATTTTAGATTGTGCCTTTTTGTGAAATGGGCAAAACGGAAGATACGCAAAACTGTAAACAAAAACAATTTACTCTAAAACTCTGAGGTTATCATTATTCAACAACTTTCAGAGTTTGTAAAAGTCCCCCCCCCTCCCAAAACATATATTTTCTGAAAGCACATGACCTGTAGAATAAAACAAATCTGCTACTGATTTTTTATGCCATGCAGTAGTTGTGCAAATGTTCATTAAATTGCTATTTTCACTTAAAATACACTAAAATCATTATTATTGGATACATACATGCCAAAATTTTACAAAATTCATGCTACATTCCTACTAAATATAAAGCTAAAACTGTATTGAGTTAATAAATAACAAATATTTCTAAATTTTAAATTGCGCCTTTTTTGTGAAATGATGAAAACGGAATGTGCTCAAAAACTGTAAAAACAATTTTGTCTCAAATTCTGGAAGTTACCATTTTTCAGAATTTGAAAATACTCCCCAAACCATACATTATCTGAAAGCACATGACCTGTAGAATAAAAAAGTGCTCATGATTTTTTAGACTCCACAGTATTTACACATATGTTCATCAAACTGCTTTTTCACTAAAGTACACTAAAATCATTATTAGTGCACACAAACACAACATAACTTTTTTTAAATTCCTGCTATATTTCTTCTAAGGCCTTTTTCACATGGGGCATACTAAAATGTATGGTTGTGGAGGGCCATGTTTACCTGCATGGGCATGCCCAAGTGTCCCATGCATCCCTGTGCAGGCAGTCGCATTCATGTCAGTTGGGATGCAACATCTGCATGGGCATAGCCACTGCTCCCAATCTGACATCTGTGTGGGTTTGGGCACACAACCTAGAACGCAGACAGTGTGAGCTCAGGGACCGGCACCTGGACCTTCATGAATGTCAAATTGGGAGCAACGGCTGTGTTTCTGCAGCTGTTACATCCCAATTGACATCAATGGGACCACCTGCACCAGGATGCATGGAACACCTGTGCATCCCTGTGCAGGTAAACACAGCCTTGCATAGGAATATGCTGTGTATGCCCTGTGTCAATAAGACCTTACTATTAGGGATGAACCGATACCGTCATTGGTAGTGGTGCCGATACTGAGTATTTTCATGAGTACTAGAGATGAGCGAAGTATTCAAAAATTCGATTCGACTGATTCGGTGAATTCGTGGACAATATTCGATTCGAGTCGAATATATTCGCTGTGAATTTAACTTAAAAAAGGGTGTCTCTAGGCTTCAGAGAGACTTAATATTAGTGCATAACACTGTACCTTTAATTTAAATGCCCTTGGAGTCTGCTGGGGAAGAGAAATAATACTGTCAGTCAGTATGACATGCAGATGAGTGCCGTCGATCTTAGAATCACCGCACACTTCACTCATTTGGCCAGTCACGGGGCCAAAACCAGTGTTTGGAGCCACAGTGTGGCGGTGGAGGCAGCAGCAATGGGAGGCCATACAGCAACCTATGACAAAATGGAAACCAGCAGGAGTGTGAGGAGACCTCAAAGTGGCACATGGCAGAGTGGGAGCAATGGGAGGCGGTACAGGGACCCATGTCACACTGTGGACCCAGCAGCAGCGTGACCAGGCGGTACGGAGGCCCATGGCAGATTACAGGCCTGGCAGCAGCAATGGGAGGCCCGTAATCTGTCAGCACCCTATGAGAAAATGGAACCCACCAGCAGTGTGAGGAGACCTGAAAGTGGCACATGGCAGAGTGTGGCGATGGAGACAGCAGCAATGGGAGGCCGTACAGGGACCCATGAGAGACTCTGGACCTGGCAGCAGCATGAGGAGGCGGTATAGGGGCCCATGGCAGATTAGGGGCCTGGCAGCAGCTATAGGAGGCCCGTAATCTGCCAGCACCCTATGTCAAAAAATTCAACACACCAGCAGTGTGAGGAGACCTGAAAGTGGCACATGGCAGAGTGTGGCGATGGAGACAGCAGCAATGGGAGGCCGTACAGGGACCCATGACAGACTCTGGACTTGGCAGCAGCATGAGGAGGCGGTATATAGGGGCCCATGGCAGATTAGGGGCCTGGCAGCAGCTATGGGAGGCCCGTAATCTGCCAGCACCCTATGTCAAAAAATTCAACACACCAGCAGTGTGTGAGGAGACCTGAAAGTGGCACATGGCAGAGTGTGGCGATGGAGACAGCAGCAATGGGAGGCCGTACAGGGACCCATGAGAGACTCTGGACCTGGCAGCAGCATGAGGAGGCGGTATATAGGGGCCTATGGCAGATTAGGGGCCTGGCAGCAGCTATGGGAGGCCCGTAATCTGCCAGCACCCTATGTCAAAAAATTCAACACACCAGCAGTGTGAGGAGACCTGAAAGTGGCACATGGCAGAGTGTGGCGATGGAGACAGCAGCAATGGGAGGCCGTACAGGGACCCATGACAGACTCTGGACTTGGCAGCAGCATGAGGAGGCGGTATATAGGGGCCCATGGCAGATTAGGGGCCTGGCAGCAGCTATGGGAGGCCCGTAATCTGCCAGCACCCTATGTCAAAAAATTCAACACACCAGCAGTGTGTGAGGAGACCTGAAAGTGGCACATGGCAGAGTGTGGCGATGGAGACAGCAGCAATGGGAGGCCGTACAGGGACCCATGAGAGACTCTGGACCTGGCAGCAGCATGAGGAGGCGGTATATAGGGGCCTATGGCAGATTAGGGGCCTGGCAGCAGCTATGGGAGGCCCGTAATCTGCCAGCACCCTATGTCAAAAAATTCAACACACCAGCAGTGTGAGGAGACCTGAAAGTGGCACATGGCAGAGTGTGGCGATGGAGACAGCAGCAATGGGAGGCCGTACAGGGACCCATGACAGACTCTGGACTTGGCAGCAGCATGAGGAGGCGGTATATAGGGGCCCATGGCAGATTAGGGGCCTGGCAGCAGCTATGGGAGGCCCGTAATCTGCCAGCACCCTATGTCAAAAAATTGAACACACCAGCAGTGTGAGGAGACCTGAAAGTGGCACATGTTTGGGGCATGATTCATGGCGGATTTAGTCAGTTGTGTCAGGAACTGGTGGTTTGAAATCCAGACTAATCCACGCCTGATTCATTTTCACAAACGTGAGTCTCTCCACACTTTGGGTGGACAGTCGTGTCCTCCGCGGAGTTGCAATACCTCCTGCCGCACTAAACACGCGCTCCGATGCCACGCTACTGGCCGGGCATGACAGCCTTTCAAGGGCAAATTCAGCTAGTTGGGGCCAAAGGTCAAGTTTCGTTGCCCAGTAGTCAAGGGGATTGTCTACCTCGGTTGGCAGGGTGCTGTCCAAGTAGGCCTAAGCCTGTTGTTTGAGGTCCTGCTCCAGGTCCACCTGATGCTGCTGCGGCTGGTTATTAGTTTCCTCACTGCGCTGGTGAAGAAAGCTACTCATCATCGACTGCAGACTGAGGCAGCTGCTGCTGGTGGAGCTGCCACTGTTCCTACCACCCCACCCCTCCCCTGCTGCCATGGCAGCGTAACGCGAGCGCACAGGGCCCACAGTGTCTGAGGATGGACGTTGGCGCAGACAGGCAGAGACCAGCTGACTACATAGGTGGTTTTTATAGTACGTTATTTTGGCCTCCCTCTCAGCAGGTGTGAAAAAGGCCACCATTTTGGAACGGTAGCGAGGGTCCAACAAGGTGGACAGCCAAAAGTCATCCCTCTGTCTGATGGTTATTATTCGGCTGTCGCTACGCAAGCAACCGAGCATGCTATGGGCCATTTGTGCCAAGGAATGCGAGGGACTCCCTGCCTCCATCTCCACAGCATACTGCCACGGTGCGTCTGGGTCCTCTGTCTCCTCTTCCTCCTCCTCTACCAGATGCTCCTGCTCCTCCACTCCTGTCCGCTGAGTGGAAAAACCACCCATTTCACTCAATAATTCCTGAGCACCAATGTCCTCCTCTACCTCCTCCTCTTCTTCCTGTCCTGGCCCCACATGGGTTATGTGGCGTTGAGATCTGTGCGCCACGTCTACCGCATCCTGACCAGCCATTATTAACAGCATTTGTTCCAGGACGTGCAACAGAGGAATGACGTCGTTCATCCCATAGTCCTGCCGACTCACAAATAGCGTGGCCTCCTCAAAGGGCCTGAGCAAGCGCAGGTGTCACGCATGAGCTGCCAATGGTTGACATCTAAGTTACACAGGGAGTACCTTTATCCGCTTTTAACATCAGGAAATCTGTGATGGCCTTTTGCTGTTCGTAAAGGCGGTCTAACATATGTAGGGTTGAATTCCACCTTGTTGCAACGTCACAGCATGAGGAGTCGGTACTGGGGCCCATGGCAGATTACGGGCCTGGCAGCAGCAATGGGAGGCCCGTAATCTGCCAGCACCCTATGTCAAAAAATTCAACACACCAGCAGTGTGTGAGGAGACCTGAAAGTGGCACATGGCAGAGTGTGGCGATGGAGACAGCAGCAATGGGAGGCCGTACAGGGACCCATGAGAGACTCTGGACCTGGCAGCAGCATGAGGAGGCGGTATAGGGGCCCATGGCAGATTAGGGGCCTGGCAGCAGCTATAGGAGGCCCGTAATCTGCCAGCACCCTATGTCAAAAAATTCAACACACCAGCAGTGTGAGGAGACCTGAAAGTGGCACATGGCAGAGTGTGGCGATGGAGACAGCAGCAATGGGAGGCCGTACAGGGACCCATGACAGACTCTGGACTTGGCAGCAGCATGAGGAGGCGGTATATAGGGGCCCATGGCAGATTAGGGGCCTGGCAGCAGCTATGGGAGGCCCGTAATCTGCCAGCACCCTATGTCAAAAAATTCAACACACCAGCAGTGTGTGAGGAGACCTGAAAGTGGCACATGGCAGAGTGTGACGATGGAGACAGCAGCAATGGGAGGCCGTACAGGGACCCATGACAGACTCTGGACCTGGCAGCAGCATGAGGAGGCGGTACAGGGGCCCATGGCAGATTAAGGCCTGGCAGCAGCAATGGGATGCCCGTAATCTGCCAGCACCCTATGACAAAATGGAACCCTGGGCTGGGGCAGGCAGAACCGCCGTATATTTATCACGGTTTTCCCAGGCCACCGAATGGCGACGCTGCATATGCTGACGCAACGCTGTAGTCCCAACATGGGCCCCCTGGCCACGCTTGACTTTCTGGCCACATAGTCGACATACGGCTACGTTTACTTCCTCGGGCGGCTTGACGAAAAATTGCCACACCGCCGAGTAGGAAACTTTGCCCCCGCTACTCCTCACTGGCTGACTGCTACTTCCTCCGTGCACACCGGCACCACTACTGGCCGTGGTGGTAGGCTGCAGTGGAGCTGGTGCTCTACTCCGTGGCCGTTTGCCTCCACTGACACTGCTGCGACCCTGCTGCCTCCTGGCAGCAGCAATGGGAGGACGTACAGGGACCCATGACACACTCTGGACCTGGCAGCAGCATGAAGAGGCGGTACAGGGGCCCATGGCAGATTACGGGCCTGGCAGCAGCAATGGGAGGCCCGTAATCTGCCAGCACCCTATGACAAAAAATGGAACACACCAGCAGTGTGAGGAGACCTGAAAGTGGCACATAGCAGAGTGTGGCGATGGAGACAGCAGCAATGGGAGGCCGTACAGGGACCCATGACAGACTCTGGACTTGGCAGCAGCATGAGGAGGCGGTATATAGGGGCCCATGGCAGATTCGGGGCCTGGCAGCAGCTATGGGAGGCCCGTAATCTGCCAGCACCCTATGTCAAAAAATTCAACACACCAGCAGTGTGTGAGGAGACCTGAAAGTGGCACATGGCAGAGTGTGGCGATGGAGACAGCAGCAATGGGAGGCCGTACAGGGACCCATGAGAGACTCTGGACCTGGCAGCAGCATGAGGAGGCGGTATATAGGGGCCTATGGCAGATTAGGGGCCTGGCAGCAGCTATAGGAGGCCCGTAATCTGCCAGCACCCTATGTCAAAAAATTCAACACACCAGCAGTGTGAGGAGACCTGAAAGTGGCACATGGCAGAGTGTGGCGATGGAGACAGCAGCAATGGGAGGCCGTACAGGGACCCATGAGAGACTCTGGACCTGGCAGCAGCATGAGGAGGCGGTATATAGGGGCCTATGGCAGATTAGGGGCCTGGCAGCAGCTATAGGAGGCCCGTAATCTGCCAGCACCCTATGTCAAAAAATTCAACACACCAGCAGTGTGAGGAGACCTGAAAGTGGCACATGGCAGAGTGTGGCGATGGAGACAGCAGCAATGGGAGGCCGTACAGGGACCCATGACAGACTCTGGACTTGGCAGCAGCATGAGGAGGCGGTATATAGGGGCCCATGGCAGATTAGGGGCCTGGCAGCAGCTATGGGAGGCCCGTAATCTGCCAGCACCCTATGTCAAAAAATTCAACACACCAGCAGTGTGTGAGGAGACCTGAAAGTGGCACATGGCAGAGTGTGGCGATGGAGACAGCAGCAATGGGAGGCCGTACAGGGACCCATGAGAGACTCTGGACCTGGCAGCAGCATGAGGAGGCAGTATAGGGGCCTATGGCAGATTAGGGGCCTGGCAGCAGCTATAGGAGGCCCGTAATCTGCCAGCACCCTATGTCAAAAAATTCAACACACCAGCAGTGTGAGGAGACCTGAAAGTGGCACATGGCAGAGTGTGGCGATGGAGACAGCAGCAATGGGAGGCCGTACAGGGACCCATGACAGACTCTGGACTTGGCAGCAGCATGAGGAGGCGGTATATAGGGGCCCATGGCAGATTAAGGGCCTGGCAGCAGCTATGGGAGGCCCGTAATCTGCCAGCACCCTATGTCAAAAAATTCAACACACCAGCAGTGTGAGGAGACCTGAAAGTGGCACATGGCAGAGTGTGGCGATGGAGACAGCAGCAATGGGAGGCCGTACAGGGACCCATGAGAGACTCTGGACCTGGCAGCAGCATGAGGAGGCGGTATAGGGGCCCATGGCAGATTAGGGGCCTGGCAGCAGCTATAGGAGGCCCGTAATCTGCCAGCACCCTATGTCAAAAAATTCAACACACCAGCAGTGTGAGGAGACCTGAAAGTGGCACATGGCAGAGTGTGGCGATGGAGACAGCAGCAATGGGAGGCCGTACAGGGACCCATGACAGACTCTGGACTTGGCAGCAGCATGAGGAGGCGGTATATAGGGGCCCATGGCAGATTAGGGGCCTGGCAGCAGCTATGGGAGGCCCGTAATCTGCCAGCACCCTATGTCAAAAAATTCAACACACCAGCAGTGTGTGAGGAGACCTGAAAGTGGCACATGGCAGAGTGTGACGATGGAGACAGCAGCAATGGGAGGCCGTACAGGGACCCATGACAGACTCTGGACCTGGCAGCAGCATGAGGAGGCGGTACAGGGGCCCATGGCAGATTAAGGCCTGGCAGCAGCAATGGGATGCCCGTAATCTGCCAGCACCCTATGACAAAATGGAACCCTGGGCTGGGGCAGGCAGAACCGCCGTATATTTATCATGGTTTTCCCAGGCCACCGAATGGCGACGCTGCATATGCTGACGCAACGCTGTAGTCCCAACATGGGCCCCCTGGCCACGCTTGACTTTCTGGCCACATAGTCGACATACGGCTACGTTTACTTCCTCGGGCGGCTTGACGAAAAATTGCCACACCGCCGAGTAGGAAACTTTGCCCCCGCTACTCCTCACTGGCTGACTGCTACTTCCTCCGTGCACACCGGCACCACTACTGGCCATGGTGGTAGGCTGCAGTGGAGCTGGTGCTCTACTCCGTGGCCGTTTGCCTCCACTGACACTGCTGCGACCCTGCTGCCTCCTGGCAGCAGCAATGGGAGGACGTACAGGGACCCATGACACACTCTGGACCTGGCAGCAGCATGAAGAGGCGGTACAGGGGCCCATGGCAGATTACGGGCCTGGCAGCAGCAATGGGAGGCCCGTAATCTGCCAGCACCCTATGACAAAAAATGGAACACACCAGCAGTGTGAGGAGACCTGAAAGTGGCACATAGCAGAGTGTGGCGATGGAGACAGCAGCAATGGGAGGCCGTACAGGGACCCATGACAGACTCTGGACTTGGCAGCAGCATGAGGAGGCGGTATATAGGGGCCCATGGCAGATTAGGGGCCTGGCAGCAGCTATGGGAGGCCCGTAATCTGCCAGCACCCTATGTCAAAAAATTCAACACACCAGCAGTGTGTGAGGAGACCTGAAAGTGGCACATGGCAGAGTGTGGCGATGGAGACAGCAGCAATGGGAGGCCGTACAGGGACCCATGAGAGACTCTGGACCTGGCAGCAGCATGAGGAGGCGGTATATAGGGGCCTATGGCAGATTAGGGGCCTGGCAGCAGCTATAGGAGGCCCGTAATCTGCCAGCACCCTATGTCAAAAAATTCAACACACCAGCAGTGTGAGGAGAACTGAAAGTGGCACATGGCAGAGTGTGGCGATGGAGACAGCAGCAATGGGAGGCCGTACAGGGACCCATGACAGACTCTGGACTTGGCAGCAGCATGAGGAGGCGGTATATAGGGGCCCATGGCAGATTAGGGGCCTGGCAGCAGCTATGGGAGGCCCGTAATCTGCCAGCACCCTATGTCAAAAAATTCAACACACCAGCAGTGTGAGGAGACCTGAAAGTGGCACATGGCAGAGTGTGGCGATGGAGACAGCAGCAATGGGAGGCCGTACAGGGACCCATGAGAGACTCTGGACCTGGCAGCAGCATGAGGAGGCGGTATATAGGGGCCTATGGCAGATTAGGGGCCTGGCAGCAGCTATAGGAGGCCCGTAATCTGCCAGCACCCTATGTCAAAAAATTGAACACACCAGCAGTGTGAGGAGACCTGAAAGTGGCACATGGCAGAGTGTGGCGATGGAGACAGCAGCAATGGGAGGCCGTACAGGGACCCATGACAGACTCTGGACTTGGCAGCAGCATGAGGAGGCGGTATATAGGGGCCCATGGCAGATTAGGGGCCTGGTAGCAGCTATAGGAGGCCTGTAATCTGCCAGCACCCTATGTCAAAAAATTCAACACACCAGCAGTGTGAGGAGACCTGAAAGTGGCACATGGCAGAGTGTGGCGATGGAGACAGCAGCAATGGGAGGCCGTACAGGGACCCATGACAGACTCTGGACCTGGCAGCAGCATGAGGAGGCGGTATATAGGGGCCCATGGCAGATTAGGGGCCTGGCAGCAGCTATGGGAGGCCCGTAATCTGCCAGCACCCTATGTCAAAAAATTGAACACACCAGCAGTGTGAGGAGACCTGAAAGTGGCACATGTTTGGGGCATGATTCATGGCGGATTTAGTCAGTTGTGTCAGGAACTGGTGGTTTGAAATCCAGACTAATCCACGCCTGATTCATTTTCACAAACGTGAGTCTCTCCACACTTTGGGTGGACAGTCGTGTCCTCCGCGGAGTTACAATACCTCCTGCCGCACTAAACACGCGCTCCGATGCCACGCTACTGGCCGGGCATGACAGCCTTTCAAGGGCAAATTCAGCTAGTTGGGGCCAAAGGTCAAGTTTCGTTGCCCAGTAGTCAAGGGGATTGTCTACCTCGGTTGGCAGGGTGCTGTCCAAGTAGGCCCAAGCCTGTTGTTTGAGCTCCTGCTCCAGGTCCACCTGATGCTGCTGCTGCTGCGGCTGGTTAGTAGTTTCCTCACTGCGCTGGTGAAGAAAGCTACTCATCATCGACTGCAGACTGAGGCAGCCGCTGCTGGTGGAGCTGCCACTGCTCCTACCACCCCACCCCTCCCCTGCTGCCATGGCAGCGGAACGCGAGCGCACAGGGCCCACAGTGTCTGAGGATGGACATTGGCGCAGAAAGGCAGAGACCAACTGACTACGTAGGTGGCTTTTATAGTACGTTATTTTGGCCTCCCTCTCAGCAGGTGTGAAAAAGGCCACCATTTTTGAACGGTAGCGAGGGTCCAACAAGGTGGACAGCCAAAAGTCATCCCTCTGTCTGATGGTTATTATTCGGCTGTCGCTACGCAAGCAACCGAGCATGCTATGGGCCATTTGTGCCAAGGAATGCGAGGGACTCCCTGCCTCCATCTCCACAGCATACTGCCACGGTGCGTCTGGGTCCTCTGTCTCCTCTTCCTCTACCAGATGCTCCTGCTCCTCCACTCCTGTCCGCTGAGTGGAAAAACCACCCATTTCATTCAATAATTCCTGAGCACAAATGTCCTCCTCTACCTCCTCCTCTTCTTCCTGTCCTACCCCCACAGGGGTCATGTGGCGTTGAGATCTGTGCGCCACGTCTACCGCACCCTGACCAGCCATTGTTAACAGCATTTGTTCCAGGACGTGCAACAGAGGAATGACGTCGTTCATCCCATAGTCCTGCCGACTCACGAATAGCGTGGCCTCCTCAAAGGGCCTGAGCAAGCGGCAGGTGTCACGCATGAGCTGCCAATGGCTGACATCGAAGTTACACAGGGGAGTACCTTTATCCGCTTGTAACATCAGGAAATCGGTGATGGCCTTTCGCTGTTCGTAAAGGCGGTCTAACATGTGTAGGGTTGAATTCCACCTTGTTGCAACGTCGCAGATCAGGCGATGCTGTGCAATTCCGTTCTGCCGCTGCAGCTCAAGGAGGGTGTGCTTTGCGGTGTAGGAATGGCTGAAATGCATGCAAAGTTTACGTGACATTTTAAGGATGTCTTGCAGTGGGATGGTGGATTTTAGGAACCGCTTGACAACCAGATTGAACACGTGAGCCATGCATGGCGCATGGCACAACCTTACTTGACGCAGAGCAGACACCATGTTCTTTCCGTTGTCGGTCAACATGGTTCCGATTTTCAGCTTGCGCGGAGACAGCCATCTGTCGATTTCTCTGTTCATTACACTGAGAAGTTCCTCCCCTGTGTGACTACGTTCGCCTGGACCTGGCAGCAGCATGAGGAGGCGGTATAGGGGCCCATGGCAGATTAGGGGCCTGGCAGCAGCTATGGGAGGCCCGTAATCTGCCAGCACCCTATGTCAAAAAATTCAACACACCAGCAGTGTGTGAGGAGACCTGAAAGTGGCACATGGCAGAGTGTGGCGATGGAGACAGCAGCAATGGGAGGCCGTACAGGGACCCATGACAGACTCTGGACTTGGCAGCAGCATGAGGAGGCGGTATATAGGGGCCCATGGCAGATTAGGGGCCTGGCAGCAGCTATGGGAGGCCCGTAATCTGCCAGCACCCTATGTCAAAAAATTGAACACAACAGCAGTGTGTGAGGAGACCTGAAAGTGGCACATGGCAGAGTGTGGCGATGGAGACAGCAGCAATGGGAGGCCGTACAGGGACCCATGAGAGACTCTGGACTTGGCAGCAGCATGAGGAGGCGGTATATAGGGGCCTATGGCAGATTAGGGGCCTGGCAGTAGCTATAGGAGGCCCGTAATCTGCCAGCACCCTATGTCAAAAAATTCAACACACCAGCAGTGTGAGGAGACCTGAAAGTGGCACATGGCAGAGTGTGGCGATGGAGACAGCAGCAATGGGAGGCCGTACAGGGACCCATGACAGACTCTGGACTTGGCAGCAGCATGAGGAGGCGGTATTTTGGGGGCCCATGGCAGATTAGGGGCCTGGCAGCAGCTATGGGAGGCCCGTAATCTGCCAGCACCCTATGTCAAAAAATTCAACACACCAGCAGTGTGTGAGGAGACCTGAAAGTGGCACATGGCAGAGTGTGGCGATGGAGACAGCAGCAATGGGAGGCCGTACAGGGACCCATGACAGACTCTGGACTTGGCAGCAGCATGAGGAGGTGGTATATAGGGGCCCATGGCAGATTAGGGGCCTGGCAGCAGCTATGGGAGGCCCGTAATCTGCCAGCACCCTATGTCAAAAAATTCAACACACCAGCAGTGTGTGAGGAGACCTGAAAGTGGCACATGGCAGAGTGTGGCGATGGAGACAGCAGCAATGGGAGGCCGTACAGGGACCCATGACAGACTCTGGACTTGGCAGCAGCATGAGGAGGCGGTATATAGGGGCCCATGGCAGATTAGGGGCCTGGCAGCAGCTATGGGAGGCCCGTAATCTGCCAGCACCCTATGTCAAAAAATTGAACACAACAGCAGTGTGTGAGGAGACCTGAAAGTGGCACATGGCAGAGTGTGACGATGGAGATAGCAGCAATGGGAGGCCGTACAGGGACCCATGACAGACTCTGGACCTGGCAGAAGCATGAGGAGGCGGTATATAGGGGCCCATGGCAGATTAGGGGCCTGGCAGCAGCTATGGGAGGCCCATAATCTGCCAGCACCCTATGTCAAAAAATTCAACACACCAGCAGTGTGTGAGGAGACCTGAAAGTGGCACATGGCAGAGTGTGGCGATGGAGACAGCAGCAATGGGAGGCCGTACAGGGACCCATGACAGACTCTGGACCTGGCAGCAGCATGAGGAGGCGGTATATAGGGGCCCATGGCAGATTAGGGGCCTGGCAGCAGCTATGGGAGGCCCGTAATCTGCCAGCACCCTATGTCAAAAAATTGAACACACCAGCAGTGTGAGGAGACCTGAAAGTGGCACATGGCATGAGAGACTGTGGACCTGGCAGCAGCATGAGGAGGCGGTATAGGGGCCCATGGCAGATTAGGGGCCTGGCAGCAGCTATGGGAGGCCCGTAATCTGCCAGCACCCTATGTCAAAAAATTCAACACACCAGCAGTGTGTGAGGAGATCTGAAAGTGGCACATGGCAGAGTGTGGCGATGTAGACAACCCACCGACTGTTTTGCTCGCTGCCAAGCTGCCACCCTCTTCTCCTGATGATGCGGAAGCAATAGCCTGATGACGATGAGGCTGCCAAGTGCGATCAGCCTCATCATCATCAATTAGGGTCTCCGCCTCACTACTAGCCCCCTCGGCTGCGTGTGGGTCAGGAGACAGACCTGTCTCTACACCGGCTACCGAGCCACTCTCCTCGCCACTACTTCTTCGCCTGGCTGCTGAAGAGGCGGATGTCTCCCCCCGTTCCTGACCGCCCTCTGTTAGCTCTTCCTCACTGTACTGGATGACACCGGGAGCACTAGCCTCTGGCTGCGAATAGTGCTGCCTCGACCCCTTCCTCTGCTGCCACGTCTGCTCGCTCCTAAAACATTGCCTTCTCTGCCACTCCTCTGCATGTTGTCTGACATACTCTTTAATTAAATGATTCTGTGTCCCTGAGTAACAATTCTGTGTCCCTGAGTAACGTTTCTGTGGCCCTAAGTAACAGTTCTGTGGCCCTAAGTAACAGTTCTGTGGCCCTCAGTAACAATTCGGTGTCTGTCCCTGAGTAACAATTCTGTGTCCCTCAGTAACAATTCTGTGTCCCTCAGTAACAATTCTGTGTCCCTGAGTAACAATTCTGTGTCCCTGAGTAACGTTTCTGTGGCCCTAAGTCACAGTTCTGTGGCCCTAAGCAACAGTTCTGTGGCCCTCAGTAACAATTCTGTGTCTGTCCCTGAGTAACAATTCTGTGTCCCTCAGTAACAATTCTGTGTCCCTGAGTAACGTTTCTGTGGCCCTAAGTAACAGTTCTGTGGCCCTAAGTAACAGTTCTGTGGCCCTCAGTAACAATTCTGTGTCTGTCCCTGAGTAACAATTCTGTGTCCCTCAGTAACAATTCTGTGTCCCTCAGTAACAATTCTGTGTCCCTGAGTAACAATTCTGTGGCCCTCAGTAACAATTCTGTGTCCCTCAGTAACAATTCTGTGTCCCTGAGTAACAATTCTGTGTCTGTCCCTGAGTAACAATTCTGTGTCTGTCCCTGAGTAACGTTTCTGTGGCCCTAAGTAACTGTTCTGTGGCCCTCAGTAACAATTCTGTGTCCCTGAGTAACAATTCTGTGTCTGTCCCTGAGTAACAATTCTGTGGCCCTAAGTAACGGTTCTGTGGCCCTCAGTAACAATTCTGTGTCCCTCAGTAACAATTCTGTGTCCCTCAGTAACAATTCTGTGTCTGTCCCTGAGTAACAATTCTGTGTCTGTCCCTGAGTAACGTTTCTGTGGCCCTAAGTAACGGTTCTATGGCCCTCAGTAACAATTCTGTGTCCCTCAGTAACCATTCTGTGTCTGTCCCTGAGTAACAATTCTGTGTCTGTCCCTGAGTAACAATTCTGTGTCCCTGAGTAACGTTTCTGTGGCCCTAAGTAACATTTCTGTGGCCCTCAGTAACAATTCTGTCTGTCCCTGAGTAACAATTCAGTGTCTGTCCCTGAGTAACAATTCTGTGTCTGTCCCTGAGTAACAATTCTGTGTCCCTCAGTAACAATTCTGTGTCCTTCAGTAACAATTCTGTGTCCCTGAGTAACAATTCTGTGTCCCTCAGTAACAATTCTGTGTCCCTCAGTAACAATTCTGTGTCCCTGAGTAACAATTCTGTGTCTGTCCCTGAGTAAGAATTCTGTGTCTGTCCCTGAGTAACGTTTCTGTGGCCCTAAGTAACGGTTCTGTGGCCCTCAGTAACAATTCTGTGTCCCTGAGTAACAATTCTGTGTCTGTCCCTGAGTAACAATTCTGTGGCCCTAAGTAACGGTTCTGTGTCCCTCAGTAACAGTTCTGTGTCCCTGAGTAACAATTCTGTGGCCCTAAGTAACGGTTCTGTGGCCCTCAGTAACAATTCTGTGTCCCTGAGTAACAATTCTGTGTCTGTCCCTGAGTAACAATTCTGTGGCCTTAAGTAATGGTTCTGTGGCCCTCAGTAACAATTCTGTGTCCCTCAGTAACAATTCTGTGTCTGTCCCTCAGTAACAATTCTGTGGCCCTAAGTAACGGTTCTGTGGCCCTCAGTAACAATTCTGTGTCCCTGAGTAACATTTCTGTGGCCCTAAGTAACGGTTCTGTGGCCCTCAGTAACAATTCTGTGTCCCTCAGTAACAATTCTGTGTCTGTCCCTGAGTAACAATTCTGTGGCCCTAAGTAACGGTTCTGTGGCCCTCAGTAACAATTCTGTGTCCCTGAGTAACGTTTCTGTGGCCCTAAGTAATGGTTCTGTGGCCCTCAGTAACAATTCTGTGTCCCTGAGTAACAATTCTGTGTCTGTCCCTGAGTAACAATTCTGTGGCCCTAAGTAACGGTTCTGTGGCCCTCAGTAACAATTCTGTGTCCCTCAGTAACAATTCTGTGTCTGTCCCTGAGTAACAATTCTGTGGCCCTAAGTAACGGTTCTGTGGCCCTCAGTAACAATTCTGTGTCCCTGAGTAACAATTATGTGGCCCTAAGTAACAGTTCTGTGTCCCTCAGTAACAATTCTGTGTCCCTCAGTAACAATTCTGTGTCTGTCCCTGAGTAACAATTCTGTGGCCCTAACTAACGTTTCTGTGGCCCTCAGTAACAGTTCTGTGGCCCTCAGTAACAATTCTGTGTCCCTGAATAACGTTTATGTGGACCTAAGTAACGGTTCTGTGGCCCTCAGTAACAATTCTGTGTCCCTGATTAACGTTTCTGTGGCCCTAAGTAACGGTTCTGTGGCCCTCAGTAACAATTCTGTGTCCCTGAGTAACAATTCTGTGTCTGTCCCTGAGTAACAATTCTGTGGCCTTAAGTAATGGTTCTGTGGCCCTCAGTAACAATTCTGTGTCCCTCAGTAACAATTCTGTGTCTGTCCCTCAGTAACAATTCTGTGGCCCTAAGTAACGGTTCTGTGGCCCTCAGTAACAATTCTGTGTCCCTGAGTAACATTTCTGTGGCCCTAAGTAACGGTTCTGTGGCCCTCAGTAACAATTCTGTGTCCCTCAGTAACAATTCTGTGTCTGTCCCTGAGTAACAATTCTGTGGCCCTAAGTAACGGTTCTGTGGCCCTCAGTAACAATTCTGTGTCCCTGAGTAACGTTTCTGTGGCCCTAAGTAATGGTTCTGTGGCCCTCAGTAACAATTCTGTGTCCCTGAGTAACAATTCTGTGTCTGTCCCTGAGTAACAATTCTGTGGCCCTAAGTAACGGTTCTGTGGCCCTCAGTAACAATTCTGTGTCCCTCAGTAACAATTCTGTGTCTGTCCCTGAGTAACAATTCTGTGGCCCTAAGTAACGGTTCTGTGGCCCTCAGTAACAATTCTGTGTCCCTGAGTAACAATTATGTGGCCCTAAGTAACAGTTCTGTGTCCCTCAGTAACAATTCTGTGTCCCTCAGTAACAATTCTGTGTCTGTCCCTGAGTAACAATTCTGTGGCCCTAACTAACGTTTCTGTGGCCCTCAGTAACAGTTCTGTGGCCCTCAGTAACAATTCTGTGTCCCTGAATAACGTTTATGTGGACCTAAGTAACGGTTCTGTGGCCCTCAGTAACAATTCTGTGTCCCTGATTAACGTTTCTGTGGCCCTAAGTAACGGTTCTGTGGCCCTCAGTAACAATTCTGTGTCCCTCAGTAACAATTCTGTGTCTGTCCCTGAGTAACAATTCTGTGGCCCTAAGTAACGGTTCTGTGGCCCCCAGTAACAATTCTGTGTCCCTGAGTAACGTTTCTGTGGCCCTAAGTAACGGTTCTGTGGCCCTCAGTAACAATTCTGTGTCCCTGAGTAACAATTCTGTGTCTGTCCCTGAGTAACAATTCTGTGGCCCTAAGTAACGGTTCTGTGGCCCTCAGTAACAATTCTGTGTCCCTGAGTAACGTTTCTGTGGCCCTAAGTAACAATTCTGTGGCGCTCAGTAACAATTCTGTGTCTGTCCCTGAGTAACGTTTCTGTGTCCCTAACTAACGTTTCTGTGGCCCTAAGTAACAGTTCTGTGGCCCTCAGTAACAATTCTGTGTCCCTGAGTAACGTTTCTGTGGCCCTAAGTAACAATTCTGTGTCCCTGAGTAACAATTCTGTGGCCCTAAGTAACGGTTCTGTGGCCCTCAGTAACAATTCTGTGTCCCTGAGTAACAATTCTGTGGCCCTAAGTAACGGTTCTGTGGCCCTCAGTAACAATTCTGTGTCCCTGAGTAACAATTCTGTGTCTGTCCCTGAGTAACAATTCTGTGGCCCTAAGTAATGGTTCTGTGGCCCTCAGTAACAATTCTGTGTCCCTGAGTAACAATTCTGTGGCCCTAAGTAACGGTTCTGTGGCCCTCAGTAACAATTCTGTGGCCCTCAGTAACAATTCTGTGTCTGTCCGAGTAACAATTCTGTGGCCCTAACTAACGTTTCTGTGGCCCTAAGTAACAGTTCTGTGGCCCTCAGTAACAATTCTGTCTGTCCCTGAGTAACAATTCTGTGGCCCTAACTAACGTTTCTGTGGCCCTAAGTAACAGTTCTGTGGCCCTCAGTAACAATTCTGTGTCTGTCCCTGAGTAACAATTCTGTGGCCCTATCTAACGTTTCTGTGGCCCTAAGTAACAATTCTCTGGCACTCAGTAACAATTCTGTCTGTCCCTGAGTAACAATTCTGTGGCCCTAACTAACGTTTCTGTGGCCCTAAGTAACAGTTCTGTGGCCCTCAGTAACAATTCTGTTTCTGTCCCTGAGCAACAATTCTTTGGCCCTAACTAACGTTTCTGTGGCCCTAAGTAACAATTCTCTGGCACTCAGTAACAATTCTGTCTGTCCCTGAGTAACAATTCTGTGGCCCTAATAACGTTTCTGTGGCCCTAAGTAACAGTTATGTGGCCCTCAGCAACAATTCTGTGTCTGTCCCTGAGTAACAATTCTGTGGCCCTAACTAACGTTTCTGTGGCCCTAAGTAACAATTCTCTGGCACTCAGTAACAATTCTGTCTGTCCCTGAGTAACAATTCTGTGGCCCTAACTAGCGTTTCTTTGGCCCTAAGTAACGATTCTGTGGCCCTCATTAACAATTCTGTGTCCCTGAGTAATGCTTCTCTGTCCCTAAGTAACGTTTCTCTGTCCCCAAGTAACGTTTCTGTGGCCCTAACTCTGTCCCTAATACAGAGCGGTCTGCCTCTCTTGAATGACTGGAGGCAAATGAAGAATTCTAAAATGGCCGCTATTTATAGCTCGACCATTACACAGTGCTGGCTGGCTGGCTGCTGATTGGCTAATGCGATCACATGTCATTAAGGAATGCATTATGGGTCAGCGTGCCTTGTCTGCGCGCCTTCCCAGACATCCCCGCTCCGTCGCCGCACATGTCCGCCGCCATTTTAGGAAAAATTTTCCAATATTCGACTCGAATTCCACTTCGCCTACTTCGATTCGCTCATCTCTAATGAGTACTTATACTTGTGAAAATGCTCCCGATACCTGAAACCTATACTTTCTGGGGCGATTTGTGTCCATACAAAATAACTGGACGCAAATTGCACTGCAAAGAATGGCATGTGATTGGAACAGAAATGTGGTGTGATTCCTGTACAAATCCCATGTGGTTTCCTGCACTGCTCCTGTGTGAACCCAGGCTGAAATCACTATGACACGCTTGGGTTCACATAGGAACTGTGGGGAAACTGCATGCAATTTGACAGGAATCGCAACGCATTCTTGTTAAAATTTGCATGCCATTCTTTGCAGTGCGATATGTGCCCATTTATTTTGTATGCATGAAAATTGTGCTGTAAAGTATCAGTACTCATACTCGCCGATACAAAAAAAAAGTGTTGGTGCATTTTTACATTATTTATTTATTTACAACAATTTTATTTTTAAATATGTTGTACTTTTATTTTTGGGTGGGGGGCTTTGGTGAGATTTCAGGGATCAAAACAGACCCCTGATGTATCTTTTTTGAGACAAAGAAAGGGACTGCAGATAGTCCCTTTCTCTGCAGCCTAAGCGCACATTACATGAATGAATGAGGAGTCTGTATAGAGACTCCTTTTTATTTATAAACTGACATACAGTTGTGGCCAAAATTATTCAACCCCCAATGCTGTAAAGGGGTTTAGGGACTATAGTGTACATTTGGAATTGTATTCAGAATCAAATCCTACAAGGACGTTGTAACTACCCAAATGCAACTAAAATGACATCAATTGTTTATGTAATACAGTAGTAAATGGTTCTTATGTGGTTTCTTCATTGCCACAATTATTCAACCCCTTAAAGACTACCACTCTGAAGAACAGAGGTTCATACAGGTGCTTTCCATCAGGTATTGAAAACACCTGTGGATGTCACCGAGCAGCAATCAAGCATAATAAGCACCAATTAGGCAGCTTTAAAATGACTGTGATACTCAGCTCCTTCTAGACATTTACTGGTGTGGTTACAAACATGGTGAAGGCAAGAGAATGGTCCAGGAAGACAAGAGAAGAGGTGATTTCTCTTCACAGGAAGGGCAATGGCTATAAGAAGATTGCAAAGATGTTAAACATACCAAGAGACACCTTAGGAAGCATCATTCGCAAATTCAAGGCAAAGGGCACTGTTGAAACGCTACCTGGTCGTGGCAGAAAGAAGATGCTGACTTCGACTGCTGTGCGCTACCTGAAGCGTAGAGTGGAGAGAAGTCCCCGTGTGACTGCTGAGGAACTGAGAAAAGATTTGTCAGATGTGGGTACAGAAGTTTCAGCCCAGACAATAAGACGCACACTGCGTAATGAAGGCCTCCGTGCCAGAACTCCCAGGCGTACCCCCTTGCTGTCTCCAAAGAATAAGAAGAGTCGACTGCAGTATGCCAAAAGCCATGTGGACAAACCACAAAAGTTGTGGGATAGTGTTCTGTGGACTGATGAAACAAAATTAGAACTGTTTGGGCCCATGGATCAACGCTATGTTTGGAGGAGGAAGAACAAGGCCTATGATGAAAAGAACACCTTGCCTACTGTGAAGCATGGTGGAGGGTCAATCATGCTTTGGGGCTGTTTTGCTTCTGCAGGTACAGGGAAGCTTCAGCGTGTGCAAGGTACCATGAATTCTCTTCAGTACCAGGAGATATTGGATGGAAACGTGATGCAGTCCGTCACACACCTGAGGCTTGGGAGACGTTGGACCTTTCAACAGGACAATGATCCCAAGCATACCTCCAAGTCCACTAGAGCATGGTTGCAGAGGAAAGGCTGGAACATTTTGGAGTGGCCATCGCAGTCACCAGACTTAAATCCGATTGAGAACCTCTGGTGGGACTTAAAGAAAGCAGTTGCAGTGCGCAAGCCTAAGAATGTGACTGAACTGGAGGCCTTTGCCCATGAAGAATGGGCGAAGATACCCGTAGATCGCTGCAAGACACTTGTGTCAAGCTATGCTTCACGTTTAAAAGCTGTTATAACTGTAAAAGGATGCTGTACTAAGTACTAAGATTGAATGTCACTTGGGGGTTGAATAAAACTGATAATGCTGTGAGCACAGAAAAGACATTTGTGGTTATTTCATTATAACTGTTATGTTATATTTGTCTGACCTACAAGTGCCTCTTTAATGTAAATGTAAGCAAGATGACTGAATGATCAAAAGCAATGTCAAACTGGCCAAAACACTCAATTTCAGTGGGGGTTGAATAATTTTGGCCACAACTGTAGTCAACACAGTTTGCTATGCTCAGATATCAATGTATATAGGAGCAATCAGTAGTGATCGCTAACTGTATCCATTGAAGGAAAGGGAGCAGGCTGGTACAGACATGTTTAACAAGCCCCCCGCTCTCCATCCTGACAGTTTGGAGCTGGACCCAGAGCCACAGCAGCAGCTGCAGGCGGCGGGAGGGAGAGGAGGGAACACCTGCCAGCAGCAGGGGATCGGGGAGTGGAGGACCAGCAGTGGGGGGTTGGAGTGGCAGAGGGGACATTTTTTATGTTCCAAAACCCCTGCAGCAAGCCGGTGTGAGAGGCAGAGGAAGGAAGCCAGAGGCTGCAGGGTAGCTGAAGGGGAACGGGTTTGCTGGTGGAGGGGCTGCAAATTGTGGGGGGAATTGGTGCTGGGGGGGTGGACAGTGAAGTGTGTATGGGGGGCTGGAGACAGGGAAGTAAAGGAATTGGCAGTAGTTGCAGGAAGGAGGTTACATTTGATGTGAATAGCTCTAATCAGCGGCTTGTTGGCCACTGATCAGAGCTATCTATATGTTCAGTAGAGTCTGCTGAACAGTTTTGCTATAAGCGCCTGGTCCCTGAAGGGACCAGGCGCTTATAGTAGAAGAGGACTGGAGGTTCGTACGCAGCACGGACCTGGCCTGCTTGAAGCAGTGCTGTAGGTCCGTATGCCGTACGGACCTGGCAGTGAAAGGGTTAAAGTGCATGTAATACTTGAAGTGGACCTTCATTCTCTCAATTAACATTGACTATTTTTAATCTTTATGCTACCAGAATTAGAAAATGGATTGGAAAGTATACCATATTTGATTGTTTTAATTTTTTTTTCAGTTACTTCCTGGTTTCCATGCCTAGGCAAATGATGTCATACATCCCAGAAGTCTTGAGTAGGGGAGGTGGGGCTTTCTCAGCTAAGCACAACCTCTCCTGCTTGCATGCCTGAGCGAAGGGCAGGAAGATTTCAGGAAGTAAATGGTACATGAATCACCTACCCTTACTCAAGATGGTCATGGCCAGAAATGCAAGGGGGGTGTTTTTCACAGTGTTTTCTCAACAAAAAGTTTTGCTTTGTATATTAAAAATTATTTTACCACTTGCTGCAGAATCCCATACACGTATAGTATGTGAATGGTTATACTGGGATTATGGCTGCAGCTGTTTGCCATAACCTCAGTATTGTTTTTTCAGCCAGCGATGCTCTTTCAACCTAAATGGCTGATTAGCTGCTGGATTGGTTTTATAGGTGGCTGGAGAAGACATCCCCCCGCCAATCAACCGGCATCTGTCTGGCCTCTCCTGTGTGATTAGGGAGACTGGTATCAGATCTGTCAGTGCTGCCGGGTTATCATAGACCCGACCGAGCACCGGAAGGTCCCTGGCCATCTTTATGGTCTAGGAGGCTGGAACCGACATCATAACATCAGTTAGGGCAAATGGGTTTTTTTTGGGAAGAATGAGATCATTTTTTTTATTTCATGCTTTTCAGGGTAGAGGAGAGATCTGGGGTCTTTTAGAACCCAGCTTTTTTCATAAGGAGGACCTGTTATGCCTTATTTCTATGACAAGGTATGTTCTTGGGATAGGAAAAAAAATATTTTTTTTTTATTTTTACTATATTTCTTAAATTTTTTTAAGAAATATAGTAAAAATAAAAAAAAATATTTTTTTTAAAGCAACCCCTGTACTTGCCAGCAGAAATAAACACATACGTAGGTCACGCATTCATATGAAAACAATATTTGCACATACGAGGTATCACTGTAAATGTTATAATGAGAGCAATAATTCTACTGCTATACCTCCTCTCTAACTCTAAATTGGTAACCTGTAAAATTTTTTTAAAGCATCGTCTATGGAGATCTTTAAGTATTGTAGTTTGTTGTCATTTCACAAACGTGCACAATTTGAAAGTGTGACATGGTAGGTATCTATTTATTTGGCATAACATTTTTAAAAAATTGGGTTATATTTTACGTTTTTCAAAAATTCATTAAAGTGTATTTTTTCTAAAAACAATTGTGTGACAAAAAAATTCAAAAACCACCATTTTATTCTGTAGGGACTCTGCTAAAATATATATATATATGTTTATTTGTTCTAAGTAATTTTCGATGTTGATTTTTACTTGTAAACAAAAGGTGTCAGAATAGGCCTGGTCATGAGAATTATGCTGATTGTTATTTACATCAATTATTTAGGTAAATGAGAAAAATATAATTTGCATAATAATTTGGAACACGGTGTATATCTTTTGGATAGGTACAAAAGTACTATTAAATACTGCAAATGTCCTGTGCGCTCTGTTTATATTACCTCAAAGAGACCAATCAGCCCTTCCAGATCTTTTCTTAGACTATACAACCCCCCTTTCTATGTTTAGAAATAAAAAGAGAGGGATATCTTTTGTAGTATGGTATAGCAAAAAACTGAGCAGGGCTGAAATCATTCCTTGTCATTTCATCTCAGAAAATGCACTATGTCATCTGCCACAAGAGGTATTTAGGATACAAGTGTATTTCTGGAAGGAACATCAGGTCTTGCAAACTCTTTTAAAGTATGAAATGTGGAGAAATGTGCATATTGCAGAGAAATAAATCTTTGTCCCTAATTAATATGTAAATTTTGGATGACCACACTTAGTAACCTGTAACATCAGCATTTGAAATTCGATTGGAAATGTAATGATAAGAACTATGTTAACATTATGAACATTACAGAAGGAAATAATATCAATATTTGTGACTTCTGCTTTAACCTGATTCATACAATATTTCCATTATATTCCCAGATTTTCAGGAAAAGCACAGACAACATTTGATGGAGAAGACTGAGACTCTGGTTGAACATAGACCCCCAGGAACTACCTTGGAACCACAAAGATTCCTCATCAATGAACGTTATGTGAACCTGATTGTTGTCTCCTCTGATCAGTTCAGGCAGCGTCCCCAGAATGAACTAATACAGACTGGGGTAGAACATGAGGAATGCTTGAAGAAAACACAAACTGGACTGGAGCACATTTCCCCCAATAGGCTGTTCCGATGGAACCACCAGTCACAATGTGTACCACATGCAGTAATGGTGAGCGGAGTGCCAGGAATAGGGAAGACCACACTGATACAGAAGTGTGTGTATGACTGGGTGACCAGAAAACACCACCAGAGATTTGCCTTTGTCTTCTTCTTCAGATTCCGGGACCTTAATAGACTGGGAGAGGTCAGTTTGGAGGAGATGATTCTTAAACAATATCCGTATCTGGAGAGTCAGATTGGAAATATTTTGCAAGATCCAGAGAGACTTCTGTTTATATTTGATGGTTTAGATGAAAGTATTCACCAAATGGATTTCAGATCAAGTAAACTGTCCAATCCAAAACATAGAACACAATTTGGTGAGATTGTGGTCAGTTTGGTGAGGCAGAGTCTCTTTAAGGGTTGCTCTGTACTGATAACCAGCCGCCCAACCAGACTGGCATCAGTTGATACTGATGTTTTTCAGAGAATAGCTGAGATCACTGGATTTCTCCGTAGAGACAGACTGGTGTTCTTTAATAATTTCTTTGAAAATGAGAAATTATCAGCAAAGGCTTTTCATTATGTGCAGGAGAATGACATGCTGTACACATTCTGTTATATCCCATCATACTGCTGGATCATCTGTACAGTTTTATCAGTGTGCTTTAGAGCTCAACCAACAATCACTGATCAACTGATGACATCATTACCCAAAACAGTGACACAACTCTTTGTAACTTTTGTCTCCAACATTCTGGCCAATCACAACCAGAATAAAGATGGTGGTCACACTGCCCGAGAACTGCTGACATCTATTGGGTGGATGGCAAAACATGGAGTCATGAATCACCTGATTGTATTTGATGAGCGTCATCTGGACTCATTCAGTGTGAGAAATGATAAACATCTCTTTTCATCTTTCATGATAGAATCTGGTCAGACCCCTGATGTGGATTACACCTTCTTACATGTCACTGTTCAGGAGTTTTTTGCTGCTTTAGTCCATTTTATTAACTATAATCGTGACAGATTACAGGATACACTTGATGAGGCTAAATCTTATAAAGACGGCCGTGCTGAGATAGTTCTCCGTTTCCTCTGCGGTCTCTCAGATTCTTCCACTAGATCCATGTTAAAGTCTTATGTGGGAGAATTGTCTACTCAGGCTGCCAAACATGTTATCACCTGGATCCAGAAGGAAATCACAGAAAAAAGATCTGACAAATATACAGACAGAGACAAGAGATATCTTCTTAATGCTTTCTACTGTCTCCATGAGAGCAGGAATAAGACTCTGGTGTCACAATGTATTGGATCAAACAAAATGGACTTTTCTGATGTCCTCCTCAGCCCTCTGGACTGCTCTGTGCTGTCTTTTATTCTTCAATCCTGCAGAGATATAGAAGTAAATTTAAGTTCATGTAGAATTCAGAGTGAAGGACTGAGGAAATTTATACCGGCTCTAAAAAACATCAAGAGTTTGAGGTAAATATTAAATCTAATTAATCATATTGATGTATTACATTGGTATTTTTGGGTGTTTGTTTCCAGAGAAATTACTAATTTTTAATGTGATTTGTTTTCTGTTGTACACAGGCTGTACTTATTTATGTGAATACATCAGATAAGACTTAAAGTAGAATTAAAGAAAAATGTTTTCTTTTCTTTTTGGATAGAGTAAGGGAGGATTCTAACCCGTTTGTTCTTTGTCATCTGTGCCCCATTGGGCAGATTTCCCATCACTTCTTGTCCCATAGGCAAAATAGAAAGTTAGAGGAAATTCCTCCAAAGTGATGCAATCCCTGGCTGCCATCAGAACTTGTGTCCCTATTAGGTGTCCCCTCTACCATGTTCTAGCGACAACCTATTTTTTTTTTCACTCTTATGATAACAGTAAACAGGACAAATAGAGAGGGTTAATCTCCCTAATGGGGACACAGACAATAAGCTACAGGAACAGGACAGTGTGAGTATGTCTACATTCCCTGGGCCAAAGAAGGGAGTGGGCGGTCAGGTGCAATATGCAACTAGTTCTCCCTGGGACTACTTAATTGTAGATATCGGAATCCCTTGCTCAGGGACACCCTAAGGACAGCCAGGTGGATGAGCAGATATTCATCTGGGGACCGAGGAGGTTCACCAAAGGGGACCAAGTGCTCCTTACAGAGACAGTTTGCTGATTTTTGTCCATTTTTGCTGTGAAGTTTGTCCTCAACGTTGTACAGTTCTTTGTGCATCCCATGTACCCCTAGACCCCATCCAAGTTGTTAACCCCTAATAAAAACAACAAAACCAAGCTCAAGGACCTTTTTACTGACTGGATGAGAGTGTTGGAAAATGTGTGTTGCCTGGCTGTGCAGAGCTTAGGGGGAACCCAAAAGCTCAGTGGCCCTCGAGAGGGTAGCGCTACACAATAAAGAGAAATGAGTTCCATTCATGTAGAGAAAAGATACATTCATTCTTGGGGGGGAAAAAATCATTTTCTTCTGGTAACATTCTTTTCTCCTTTTACAGATTGGATGGTAATCAGCTAACAGACAGTTCCTGTCCTATCCTGGCATCTGGAATAAGAAATAACCAGACACTGAGGACACTTAACCTGTCTGGCAACAATCTGGAGGGTCCTCATTTCAGTGATCTGATGTCAGCTCTGACAACAAGCCGGATAGAGGAATTACAGTGAGTATAACAGGACTGACTGACAATATTCTGGGACAGTTTATTTTTTTAATCTAAACCACACACAATATAGAAATATAAAAACGTCATCAAAATCCAACTTTAGGCTCCATAAATATTCAATCCTGGACTGTTATGTCCAAACTACATAAATCAAGTAATATTAATGTAGATACTGTATATTTCCTCTCCTTTTGTCTCTATATATAGCCAATTTCAGACAGTTCTCTAAAGCTGGATATTAAATAAAAAAATAAATATTTGCACTAAATAACTTTGTTATTCAAACTCTAATAGTGAAAATCATCTGCCAGCATGAACACCAATATAGAGTGTAAGTAAAAATAGTATAATATGCAAGATTGCAGTGCACGTATAACATTCAAATATTATAAATGTGAAAATATGCCAATAAAAGTGAGACTTCTTCACACGTAACTTCTTAGAAGTTTATATATAACAATGGTATGCAGTGCTACCCATGCAAGGGCTGCTTGTATTTTTTCCCCGGTTTCCCCTTACTTCACCCCAGAGCCAGGCACAGTGTATTTCCTCAGCCAAATACACACACTCCAATCATTTTATTATTATTATTATACAGTATTTATGTAGCGCTAAAATGTTTGCTCAGCGCTGTACATTATAGTTGGGGACAGAACATGAGACAATACAGTAACAAAACAAAACACGAGGGATTCAAGGGCCCTGCTGTTTCGAGCTTACAATCTAGGAGGGAGTGGATAGTGGTACAGGAGGAAGTGGCTGTGGGGGATGGAGTGGTAGGAGGAGTAGAGGAGATGGGCTGTTAGGTGAGGGTGGGGTAGGCTTCCCTGAAGAGATGGGTTTTCAGGGTGCGCCTAAAGGTGAGGAGGGTAGGTGACAGTCTGATGGATTGGGGTAGTGAGTTCCAGAGGATGGGGGAATTCCTGGAGAAGTCCTGCAGTTGGGCATGGGAGGTGGAGACCAGGGAGCTAGAAAGTAGGAGGTCTTGTGAGGAGCGAAGATTATGGGTAGGGTGGTATTTGGATATCAGGTCGGTGAGGTAGTTTGGGGCAGCATTATGAATGGCTTTGTATGTCTGTGTTAGTAGTTTGAATTTAATGCGTTGGGCAATCGGGAGCCAGTGGAGGGAATGACAGAGGGGGGTGGCAGAAGCGAAGCGGTTGGTAAGGTGGATGAGTCTGGCTGCTGAGTTCAGGATAGACTGAAGCGGGGATAGTCTACGATGAGGTAGGCCGGTGAGAAGGGAGTTGCAGTAGTCCAGTCGTGAGATAATAAGGGAGTGAACAAGTTGTTTTGTAGTGTCTGGGGTTAGAAACGTACGTATTTTGGAGATGTTGCGGAGGTGGAGCCTGCATGAGTTTGCCAACGATTGGACATGGGGTTGGAAGGACAGGTTTGAGTCTAGAGTGACACCTAGGACCTTGGCTTGTGGGGTAGGACTGATGGTGGCGTTGTTGGTCGTGATGGAGAGGGTGGGGGGGGAGGTCACAGGCTGGGGGGAAAATCAGGAGCTCGGTTTTGGAAAGGTTCAATTTGAGGAAATGGAGCGACATCCAGTCTGATATGTCGTTCAGTAGGTGGGCGATACGGGCAGAGACTGAAGGGGTGAGGCGAGGGGTGGAGAGGTAAATTTGCGTGTCATCGGCGTAGAGGTGATAGTTGAAGCCGTGGGATTTTCTTCAATGACCAGTCTAGCGGATGTTTGCTTTTGGAGTTGTATTGTAGAACTGGGGATAGGGATAGGGGATGGAGTAGGATACTCCAGAATTAGAACTATTGACACTGAGGACACCTGAATTTTTCTCTTAGTTTAGCAGTACTGAGGTCCTGACTGAAAGCAGATAGCAGACTTCTCTTTAAAGTGTAGTAATAAGTAGTTTAGGAGAGAGCAAAGTACCTTTAGCAGTAGTAGTAGTTAAAGGGCTGAGCTCCTCAGGTACGGGCTTGTTACAGTAGACTGTAGCAGTCCAGAAGTAATAGAACTGAGCAAAGTCCTTTGCAGTAGCACCCTGTGGACAAACTCATCAGAACACCAGCCAGTGTTCCCTTTACTCAGAAGCATGCTGACTATCAAGCACCAGAGTGATAGCAAAGCACACAGAGTCCCAAAGATCTCTCAGTGTCTGTACTCACAAGTCCAAGGACAGAATGGTTGCCAATCTTCCAAGAGACTCTCTCCAGTGATACAAGACAGATCTTTGGCAGACAGCTTCCTTCAGTCAGCGTACTGTAGGACCAGGGTCACTCTCTCTAAATTCAGGCCCTCAAGTCGACCCCATGGCAGCAAGTGCCAGGTAAGTCAGCCTGCCTGCAGCCTGGCTTGGTGCAATCCACTCCAGGGAAAGACACTGAACCCATGTGCTCACAGAACACAAATACCAATCCCAGGATGCAACAGGACTACCCTCCCTTGTAATTGGCCAGGGCTGTACCCACATTCATGCTGTTCATTTGCCTAGCCCTTACTCATGGTCTGGAAGGCTTTAGAGCTTCTTGAAGGTGGGCAGAACTCAGACAAACTGAACAGCACCAAAGCATCATAAGCAGACCTAACTAATTCAACACAGGACTCTGTTAAGCAGAGAGCCCAATTAGATTTTCCTAACAGTCTTTCTGGTAAGCAGAGAAACACAGCTATGCTTAACCTAACTATACAAATCATATCACTTGACTAGGAGGGTGCCAGGTGTAATGAGACAATTTGACTGCTAACTAATGAAAATTTGTAAACGGCATATATAAAAGTAATGCAGCAATAGTAGTAAGGCTCTAACAAACAAAATCCAAATAAATAACACTAATAATAAAAAATCCTCCATCATTAGATACAATGTTCCACCATGATGTTCAAAGAAAATCTGAGTACAATTGTGTCAGTTTTAGTCAATGTATTTTCTTCAAGATGAGTGAGACTTCTGTGACCCTCAAAATGGACCATCACAACTGAATCCAAGACTTACCAGAAGGTTGGACCTTGAAGCCTAGAGGTCAGTGGTACAGCCTAGAGGTGTGTATAGTACAATCCCCATACAGAAATAATGAATGGATCACACCACCTAACCCACTTCTCATGCCACATTTAGTAATTGGGATCCACAAAAACAGAAAAATCTCCAACAGTGCAGACTACCAAGGTTACATATTTCATCTGAATAGGACATGCTATTCCAATGAAGTATGTAAGGAGAAGCTTTTTGACATTGGCATTATCATACATGGTGTTAGCCATACAGGTAGCAGTTTACTTTGCAAATTTTTTGCATATATGAAGGCTTTGAAGATGTCTTTTAATAAGAGATTTTGCAATAAAGAGAGCCTTAAGTGATTTGCACTATTGGAGTTTTTTCTTTTTTTGTGGACCCCAGTTACTAAATGTGACATCAGAAATATATGAGTTGGTATGAGCCATTCATTATTCCTGCATAGTGATTGTACCATACACACTCAGATTGATCTCTAGGCTTTGCAGTCCAACCTTCTGGTAAATCTTGGATTCAGTTGTGGTGATTCACTTTGATGGCCACAGAAGTCTCACTCATGTTGTAGAAATTTTATTGACTAAAAGCGACACAGTTGCATTTTGGGATTTCCTTTGAACATCATGGTGGAGGATTTTATCTTTTGGTGTGGAGGAGTTTTCACTATTATCACTTTTTTTTTTAATTGATGAGTCTCTCTACTATTGCTGCACTAGTTTTTATGTATGCCGTTTATAAATTCTCTTCATTAGTTACCTAGTGAAATAGTCTCATTACCATTGTTATATATACACTTATAAGGACTTTTGTGTTGAGGGGTCTCACTTTTATTGTTATATTTTTCTGTTTATAGTCTTTTAAAGTTATATACTAATGCAGCAGTCTTTTATATTATAAGCTGGCTATATACTAGAAGAACTTCATTTTGAATTTTTCATGTTATCAATGTTTGATTTATTAATTGCTAGTTGGGGTCAAACTGACATTTTTTACCCCAGTGACAAGAAAAATCAAAGGAGCAGGATGGAACATTTTTCTCAGATAATTCTAACAGTGTATGTGGTTTTCTTTCAATAAAGTCTTTCTGTTTCAAAATCAAATGTTTAAAGAAAATAGCAATTTTGAAATTATTTTGAACAGCATTTGTGAATCTGTCAGGTGTATTGAGAATTTATGTATAAATGTTTGTTTGAAATGACCAGCTTAATTCTTGACTCTTCTCACTCTGTTATCAGCCATGAAATAGACTTTTCCTGTAACCTTGTTAAAATCTGATATTCTATGAAGTCCAAAAAGTAGTAAAATATTGTAGATGAGATTATAGGAGGTCATACATGGGGAACCTGATCTTACTGCAATGACCAATCAGAGCCTCCTGTCACCTGACATGACCATCTGCTATTCATTGTAAGTTACTTCCCATGACTACAGATCTCTTAGCAGCAGAGATAACCTGAATATCAGATAAAATTCATCCCATCCAATCACTAGCAATGCTAAATTTGTCCTTACACAGTCTGCTGACACCATTCATGCTAACCACACAAGGAGATTGTAGCACAATAAGAGTCATGTATTCTGTGGTCATCCTGTGTATGGATATATCACCGTCCCTACACATGGAGAACAATATTGGGGGGTCTACTCCATTATAACATTTTTCTTATACAATTCTATTTCCTGGTGTTATACAAAGTGAAGTAACATAAATGATTCCAATAATGAGAAATGAGTTCCATTCATGTAGAGAATAGTTACATTCATTCCTGGGAAGAAATTCATTTTCTTCTGGTGACATTCTTCTCTTCTTCTAAAGATTGTATGGTAATCAGCTAAAAGACAGTTCCTGCCCCCACCTGGCATCTGGGATAAGAAATAACCAGACACTGAGGAGACTTAACCTGTCTGGCAACAATCTGGAGGGTCCTCATTTCAGTGATCTGATGTCGGCTCTGACAACAAGCCGGATAGAGGAATTACGGTGAGTACAACAGGAGTGGCTGAGACAATAATATTCTGGGACAGTTTTTTTCTTAATCTAAACCACATAAATAATATAGAAATATGAAAATGTCATCTAAATCCATCTTTAACTGCTTCCCCACCACCCTAGAGCAGAACTACTGCTACAGTATATAATCCTATACCCACAGTTGATCCAGAGGAAGCCAACCCCCCCCCCCCAGCAAAGCATGACCCAATTTGCTCCCGCGGGGGACAAAATTCCTTCCTGATCCCCTGAGAGGCAATCGGATATTCCCTGGAACAACGTTACTTATAAATGTTAGTATTCAGTTACATTCTGTGTATCTAGGAAAGAATCCAGGCCTTTTTTAAAGCAATCCACTGAGCTGGCCAGAACCAACTCTTGAGGCAGTCTATTCCACATTTTCACAGCTCTTACTGTGAAAAAAACATTTCCATATTTAGAGATTAAATCTATTTTCCTCCAGACATAAAGGGTGCCCCCTTGTCCTCTGTGATGACCTCAGGGTGAATAACTCTACACCAAGTTCACTATATGAACCACTGATGTATTTATACATGTTGATCATATCCCCCCTTAATCTCCTCTTCTCAACAGAGAATACATTCAGTTCCTCTAATCTTTCCTCATAGCTGATCTCCTCCATGCCTCTTATCAGTTTGGTTGCCCTTCTCTGTACTTTCTCCAGTTCCCCAATGTTCTTTTTCGTGCCCAAAACGGAACTGCATATTCCAAATGATTCCAAATAATGATTTGTACAGGGGTAAATTGCAATATGTAAGACATCCTGTAAGGACGCTATTACACTGCACAGCTTGGTGTCTTCTTCAAAGACTGAAACAGTATTTTTAATCCCAGACCCTATATCGTTTATAAATTTATTAAAAAGTAAGGGTCCCAACACTGAACCTTGGGGTACACCATTGACACGACCCTAGACCATTCAGAGTATGAATCATTAACCACTACTCTCTGAATACGATCTTTTAGCCAGTTTTCTATCTATTTACATACAGATTTTTTCAAGCCTATAGACTTTACCTTACACATTACCAAACACTTTTGCAAAATCCAAGTATATCACGTCTATCGCCACCCCTTTGTCCAAGATTTTGCTCATCTCCTCATAAAAAGAAATCATATTTGTTTGACAACTTCTGTCTTTTTTTTTTTTTTTTTTTTTCCAAAAAAAATAATGTTTATTGTGAAATACAGATTGACATAATAAGCTAAGATAAACATGAAATGTGAGAAAGACAATTAGCAACACACACATCCAGTCAAGAGTGCATGAAAACAAGTACAATTACAAAAACAAAGCAGTGTGGGGTAACTAAACCACGACACGGTAGTGCCTGAAATACATTAGGACGCTTGTAATGAAACGCGTTAGGCCAGGAGGCCCCAGACCTCCTCTGATAACGTCACAAAGTGTGGATCTGCAGCGGGGAGAAGAGCGCAAACGACGTCTAAGCCAGAGTCAGTGCTATAAGTTGAAAGTGGTGGAGGCGTCTGAGCGCGGATGTGAGAATGTGTGATCAAGTATACTGCTAGTATGAAAGGGGAAGTGATTCTGTCATCATAGCTAATTGTCCTTTGGGTAGTTGACCAATGCATGCAGAGGTTAGTCTGAAATGAAGAAAAGAAGCCATAGAGCGGAGAAAAACAAAAAAAGAAAGGGGGGGGGAGAGTAAGAGAGAGAAGAACAAAACAAAACCAAACAAAATAAAAACAAAACAGGGGGGGGGGGGAAGGAGCAGCACAGGGGGTGGGCAAATGAGAAAGGGAATAACAGAGTGATTGTTATCCATACGGTGATACAGTCGCCAAACCTACAAAATTCCAGCCTGTCATCAGAATCGGTCGGTTGGGGGAGGAGGACAAACGGGGGTAATCTGCCCCCACAGAGTCAAACAAGAGAGAGTAGCGCCCTCAGGGGGTTCAATTGAATTCAGACCGACTGGTCCATAAGAGATCGGTATACAGGAGTAGTCAGAAAATGTGTCCAACAGGCCCATACGTGAGAAAATGTCGTGGGGGTATCGTGTGCAGTTGCAATCAACTCCTCCATATCCGCTATTTTTCCCACTCGGGTGAGCCAATCACGTATAGAGGGAGGACGGGTGGAGCCCCACAGAACAGGAATACAAAGTCTGGCCGCATTGACCATATGCATGGCCAGGGACTTGAAGTATTGTCTCCTGGGAAGGGGAGAGTGGTGAAGGAGAAATTGAGCTGGGGAAAGAACTAAGGGCAAGGTAGTCACGGACACCACAAGCCGATGAACCTCTCGCCAAAACGGTTGAAGAGCCGGGCAGGACCACCAGATGTGAAGAAACGAACCAACAGAAGTTCCGCATCTCCAACAGCTGTTGGGAAAGGAAGGATTGAAACGATGAATCCTCAAAGGGGTGTGATACCATCTAGAGGCTATTTTGTAGCTGTTTTCCTGTGTCGAGACATTACGGGAGCATTTATGAGAGTACTGAAAAATTAAATCCCAGTCGGAGTCTGATAGGTTAGTGTCTAAATCTCTATTCCAGGCCCGACAAGAGGGAAGAGAGTTGTATGTCCTGTTTTCCAGTAAGAGGGGGTAGATCTCCGAAATCAAATGTTTACATGGTTCTGCTTTAGCGCAAATAGACTCGAACAGGGTAAGAGGGCGGGACCAGTTCTGAGTGGGTTTATGTGATAGCAGGTAGTGTCTAATTTGGAGGTATGCCCAAAAGGGGAATTCGCGGATATTCAGACTCGTAAGTAATTCTTGAAGTGTTTTCAACTTGCCATTGTGGATGAAGTGTTTCGCCAAGACCTGTTTATATGGCCAGTGTTTAGATAAAAAATCTTGGTGCATCCCGGGGAGGAAATCAGGGTTAAGGCGGATAGAGGTTAAGGGGTTGGGTGTTTCAGAGATAGACGCGGATTTACACGCCAAACGAAAAATTTTTAAGGTGGGCCCTATCAGTGGGTGAGTAAGAAGGGCCAGAGGCGTATGTTTCGGTAAAAGCCAAGGGATTGAGGCCAGGGGCAGGGAGGAGGAAGCACTTTCAACATATATCCAGTCCTTGGAGGACGTGTGAACGTGCCAATCGACTATCCGTGCGAGGTGACATGCCCAATAGTAGCGTTGAAGGTCAGGGAACCCAATACCACCCGCAAGTTTAGGGAGGATCAATTGGGAGTAGGCAATGCGCGGACGTTTATGGTTCCATAGGAACAACGAGCACATTCTTTTGAAAGATATGAAGAAGGTCATCGGTAACTGAATTGGTAATGTCTGGAAGAGATATAAGAGGCGGGGAAGTATGTTCATTTTGATGATCGCTGCCCGACCGAACCATGAGAAGCAAGGACGATGCCACTTACTGAGATCTTCCTGCATAGAGCGAAGCGCTGGAAGGAAATTTTTTGCATAAAGGTCACCAATGTGACGGGTAAGCTGGACACCGAGATAAGTAAAGGAATCCCTTTCCCAATGAAACGGGAATTGGGACTCACAAAGAGAGACTAGTGCGGCTGGCAGGGTCATATTAAGGGCAGAGGACTTGGAGAAGTTAATTTTGAAATTTGACAGGAATCTAAAAAAGGCAAGGTCTTTCAGTAGATTGGGTAAGGTAGTACGAGGGTCTGTAAGAAACAGGAGAATGTCATCCGCGTAGGCTGCTAACTTGAACTCTTTGTCTGCTATCATGACCCCCTTAATATCAGGGTTAAGATGGATTTTCCTTAGCAGCGGTTCGAGGGACAAAACAAACAAGATGGGGGATAGGGGACATCCCTGGCGGGTGCCATTTTTCAAATGAAAGGGGTTTGACAGATGGCCGTTAACTCGCACTTGGGCAGATGGGTCAGAGTATAGGGCCATGATAAAGTTGAGCATCTTCTCACCCAATCCCAAGGCCACTAGAGACGCCTTTAGATAATCCCATGCAATCCTATCAAAGGCCTTCTCTGCATCCAAGGAGAGGTAAAAACCAGGATATCTAGAGCCATGGATCCAATGGTTGAGATTAAGAGCCTTAATCGTGTTGTCCCTTGCTTCTCTGCCCGGGATGAATCCAACTTGATCAACGTGGACCAGAGAGGGGAGCAAGGGGAGAAAGCGATTAGCAATGATCTTAGCGAATAGCTTAATATCCACGTTCAGCAAGGAAATGGGTCTATAGTTGGACACCTGGGTGGTATCTTTCCCACTTTTGGGGATAACCGTAATGTGAGCCTCCAGGAGACGGTTATGCGGTTGTGAAGGGTGGGAAAGCGTATTAAAGGCAGAAAGAAATGGAGCTCCCAAAATATCTAGAAAAGATTTGTAGTAAGCTGCCGTAAAACCATCAGGGCCCGGACTCTTACCCGACTTCATCTGTTTCACCGCGCACTGCAGTTCATTTAGGGAGACGTCTTTTTCAAGAGCGAGAACCAGGTCCTCGGAGAGGGCGGTCGGACCGTGGAGATGGAGGAAATCGGAAATCAAGGAGGCTCTGGATTTATCTGTGTGTATAGGGGGGCGCTCCGGAGGAAGATTGTATAAAGATTTATAAAAATTTTCAAATTGAGCAGCAATGTCAGGGTTAAATGTGGCCTCAATGCCGTCGGGGCCCCTAATTTTATGAACCGTCATGGACGATCGTTGTTCACGCAGAGCTCTAGCTAAAAACCGTCCGCTCTTATTTGCGAATTCATAGTAGAGCTTCTGTGAGAGAATATATCTTTTCCTGACTACCTTACCCAGTTCCGAGAGAAGTTGTGTGCGAGCGTTCGTCAGTTCCAAGAGAGTGGAAGCGGCCAGGGTCCGCTTATGAGCTCGCTCCAGTGAGTGGATCCTGTCAGTAAGGAGTTTCATACGCTCTTGTTTGAGCCTTTTACGATTCGTCGCTTTAGCTATAAGAATACCCCGAATCACACATTTGTGGGCTTCCCACTGCGTGAGAGGTGAAGTATCCGCGGAGTTATTCAAAGAAAAATATTCAGTTAGGGAAGAGCGGATCTCTTGTTCGGTAACAATATCCGCGAGCAGGGAAGCATCTAAACGCCAAAATTTAGAGCGCGGATGTGCAATGGGGAACTGCAATATCATGGTGATGGGATGGTGATCGGAGAAGATCATTGGCTCTATGGTGGCGGCGTGGAGGAAAGGGAGATCCGATTGCGACAGAAAGAAGTAGTCTATCCTAGAGTATTTATTGTGCGGCGGAGAAAAAAAAGTGTAGTCCTTAACAGTAGGGTAAAGGGTATGCCAGGAATCGTGCAATTGCAGGTGTTGTAGCTGTATACGTATTTGTTTAAGGGCCTTGTAGGGCAAAAATGAGCAACCTGAGGAGGAGTCTAACAAAGGACTCAAAGGGACATTCACATCACCCCCCAGTATCAGCATCCCTGACTGAAAGGTGGCCAGGGAGGAGGTGAGGGAACGCATAAACGAAACCTGCCTAGAATTAGGAGCATAGACATTGGCAAGTGTGATAGGTCTGTTGGCGAAGGTCCCCTTTATAAACAGATATCTCCCTTCAGGGTCTGCAAGGGAATCAGTGATACAGAAGGGGAGGTGTCTAGCAAACAGGATGGAAACTCCCTTTGATTTAGCCAATGGGTTAGTGGCATGAAGGACCGTGGGAAAGCAGAAATTATGAAGCTTGGGGACGGAGTCTTGGCGAAAGTGCGTCTCTTGCAGGAACACCACGTCCACTTTCTGTTTGTGTAAATAGGAAAGTAGCATTGAGCGCTTTTCAGGTATGTTCAAACCCTTAGCATTAAGTGATAAGAGCTTCAAAGACAGTGGACCCGTCATAAAGGAAGAGGAAGGCATGACTAACGAGCAAGAATGAAGCCCGAAGCCTTGCTGCACCACTGCTTGGGAGAAAAAAAAAAAAAAAAAAGGGGGGGGGGGAAAGGAAGAATACAAGTGATAGACGGCTCAAGGAACAGGCCCGCTGTTCCAAAAAAAAAAAAAAAAAAGGGGGGGGAGAGAGAGGAAGGGAACAGGAAGAAAAAAAAGAAGTACAAAGAGAGTAGCAAAGAAACCAAGAGAAGAGATAGTAATAATTGCCGAATAAGGGGTTCAGTATAAGCTCACAGAGCTCACTGTGTGGGGAACTAGATCGGCGTGAAACCAGGAAGTGAACGACCGCCGGCCGGAGGCCCCCTGTTTAAAATTATGCAAAAGGAAAGCGGAAACGAGGATGCCGGGGTCGAGAGGTGCAAGTACCGCAGGGGATCTTCAGAGTTGGTAACGTAAGAACGATCAGTGATCCTCTACGAAGGACGGTGCAGGGTGTATCGTTAAAGGGTTGAGAACCGGGGCGATAGGAGTTGTCGCGACGTGAGGCGAGCCAAGTAGGCAAGAATCATCGCAGTCGTCGTATATAAGAGGTATCGTAAAGTGTACCGGGGGAATGCAAAAAGGACAAACAATGTCGAGGCGAGGTCCGGAACGAGATGAGGCTCCTCGGTAAAAAAAGGGGAGTGATGGAGGATCCTCACCGCTATTACAGGCAAACCGTGTCATGTAATATAAATGTAAACATAAGAAGTCAGCCAAAACAGTACAGGTATAATCAAAATCACAACAGGTCGGGCATGAAAACGAAAATCCCCCCCCCCCTCCAGCCCCTCCCCCACCCCCCCATTCAACAAACAGTAACCCTCCATACTCCTGAGGGACAAAACCAGATCCTAGAAAAAATACAAAAGGAGTAAACAAGTCCCCCAGGGTAGTAGAGTGAACGTGCACAACCCCCCTCAAATTAAGCATATGAGAGGGGACGAGGAGGTGGAAGGAGACCACGTATGGAGGAGGTCAGGGGCATGAGAACTTTCAGGTCAACCTCTTCAGCCCTGGCAGGGATCAGAGACCGGGCCGAGAATAAAGTACGACTCCAGTTGAGTCGGTCTGGCAGGTAGGGTAGAGAGGCGGTGCTCGTTCACTCCGCCACCCTCAGTGTTCAATATGAGCAGCTATGATCTTTAAAAAAAACATACATTTACCCGACTGAGCAATCAATCACCCCATCAACCCCCACCACCCCCACAAAAATATAATAAGCCTCGGCCAAATTTCACATATATTATACTTAACAAGGAAGCGGAGTCCTCTTTCGTTGAATCAGAAAAAAAAAGGGGGAGCATGCAATCCGAAGCATGTAGGGGTGAAGACATCTACAGCAGGACAGTCAACTTCAAAGGCAAAGAGGATGAGGTTCGGGTGTTTCAGGACGGGTGAGGCCATAGGACGGTGATCGCCCCGGAAATTCTCGGTCGACTGAAAAAAAAACGAGAGGCCGGAAAAGGCATGGGACGAAAACTTTCTGGAGGCGGAAGACCTGTGAAGGGGTGTTGATTCGTCGGCGAAGAGAACCCGAGCAAAGCCCAGTAGTTGAATCCTACCATGGGAGGCCGAGACAATAGGAACATGGCTCAACATCTTGTTTGGCAGGAAAGAGATACAGCGGCCCGGTCGTAGATTGCAGGATAACAACTGTAGGTGAAGCTCGTGGAGTGATGGCTATCATTTTGGCAAATAAGTGGCGGCAACCTTAAAAGAGCTTGTGCAGTTGGTGAGGAGTGCATTGAAAAGCTATTAGCTGGTGAGAGTCGCAGACTCTTAGATTTCGCGCCTCGGCTTCTTGTGCGCCGGAGAGGCCGTTGGGCTGAGGGAAGCTGGCATGCCCCCTGCAGGGAGTCTTGGAGGAGTTGATGGGACCATCCGCCCCCTACGATGAGATTGGCCAAGCCGATCCATAGTGCTATCTTCAGTTCCCGGGTCCGGGGATGGTGGCACGCTCATGGAGCCATACCACTCAGGGAGGTCAGGCTGTGGGATGTCCAGGGAAGCGCAGAAAGATGGTAATTCGTCAGGAGTACGCAAGTTGTGGGTGCGACCATTAGCATGCACAGAGAGGCAAAAGGGGAACCTCCATCTGTAGGGGATGTTACGTGATCGGAGCATATCCAAAAGAGGACGTAAAGCACGCCGTTGTCGCAGGGTAATACTGGATAGGTCCTGAAACAGTTGTATTTCCGCTCCCCCATATAAAAGATGCCTCCTATCTCTGGCGCAGCGGAGGATATCCTCTTTAAGCGGAAAACTAACCAGGCAGCAAACGACATCCCTAGGTGGCTCTGCGTCTCCCCTCCTGGGGCGGATCGCTCTGTGAACACGCTCGATATCAATCATGGTTGCAGGCGGGCGACCAAGGAGGTCATTAAATATGGCGATAACCGCTTTGGAGAGATCAATAGTTTCCACTGATTCTGGGAGGCCGCGAATTCTAATATTATGCCTGCGACCCCGATTGTCTAAGTCCTCAATATGCCTCTGGATGTCCCTGATAGCAGAAGCGTGGAACGCTGATTTTTGCTGCACACCCTGTATAGCGGACCTGTTTTGTCTGGAGGCGGATTCCACCTGTTCCAATCTGGATCCCAGAGCCTGTATGTCTGCCCTTAAATCGCTAACAGCGGTATTTAGCGATGTAGTCAGGGTGGCTTTGATGTCTGCTGCCACCATCTGGAGATCCCTTAGGGAGAGAGAATGGGAGGCAGAAGGGATGTCATGCTGGGGCACTGTATCTGGGGCTTCATGTGTGGCTGAGCAGGAGGGAATAGCCATGTCTGCACATGTGGCAGTACAGGAGGGAATCACCATATCTGCGGCTGTAGGGGGAGGGGGGGAGGGAGCTGCAGAGGGGGAAGGAGATAGCAGCTGTCCCTCTCTCTGCTGCTGGGAGCGGAAAAGCTCCTTTATGGCTCTCCCCTGCGCACTATTGCCCCGAGGGGATCGTGAACGGGCACCGGATGATGTCCGGTCCGTCTTCCCCATCCTGTGACAGCTGAGGCTCACCCGACACCTCTGAAAGGCAGTGTAGAGGGATCCGGCCGGCGGGAGCTCTCGGGCTAAGCGTCCATCTTCCTGGCGCGGCAGACCACGCCCCCGACAACTTCTGTCTTTCATGAAACCATGCTGTCTGTTACTTAAAATATTTTTTTCCAGCAGGAACTCATCTATGTGCTCTTTTATTAAACTCTCCAGTATCTTCCCAACTATAGAAGTTAAACTAACAGCTCTGTGATTAGTTGGTAAAGATTTTGACCCCTTTTTAAATATTGGCACCACATTGGCCTTATGCCAATCCAGTGGTACTATGCCAGTCATTAAAGAGTTCCTAAAAATTTGAAACAATGGCTTTGAAATGACAGAGCTCAAATCTTTAAGGACCCATGGGTGCATGCCACCCGGTCCAGGTGCTTTATTCACCTTTATTCTGTCTAAATATTTTTGGATATCAATTGAGAGCCAATGTGGACAAGAGCTCCCCTATGCTCCTTTGTATAGACAGAGCTGAAGAAGGTATTTAATAAATTTGCGCGTCTCTTTGTCCCCAGTCACCCACTCTAGATTATTTTGTAAAGGGCCTACATGCTCGGAACGGACCTTTTGACTATTAATATATTTGAATTTTGGGGGGTTTGTCTTGCTATCTTTTGCAACCTGTTGTTAGATTTCAATTTTTGCAGCCTTGATTTCCTTTTTACATATTCTGTTATATTCTTTGGAATGTTTAAACAATGATATCGTTCCTTCCTTTTTTATATTTAATAAAAGCTCTTTTCTTATTATCTATAGTTTTTTTTAACTTTGGCTGTAAGCCACATAGGTTTGATTTTTAGTCTTTTAAACTTGCTGCCAATGGGAATATATTTTGCAGTGTGTTCACATACAGTCTTTTTGAAGAACTCCCATTTCTGTGTTGTGTTCATCGATGCCAATATTTAGGACATAAATTTAATTTGGGTGCAGCGTTGCATGATCGCGCAATTGTCAGTTAAAGTAACGTAGAGCCATATCACAAAAAAATGGCCTGGTCAGGAAGAGAGGTAAATCCTCTGGAGGGCAAGTGGTTAAAGGAGACGTACAGCCAAAGCTTTTTTTGCTGTACTTTGCCTGTGGATCACAGAAGTGCAGTTTGTTCTGCATTCTTGTGACCCATTTTCAACAAGTCTGCTGTCGGCTGATGTCACTCAGAAAGTCCAGGCTGGGGAAACATCCCTACTTCAAAGTCGGGATCCACTCCAGAGTATGCAGCAGCACCTGGCTCAGCCTGAGCCAGCTGCTCCCTCCTCCTCCACAGCTCAGTGCTCCAGTGAGCGCTAGGGGGGCGGCTAAGCAGACAGCGGTAACAGACAGTCCTGCTCTCTGCTCAGAACGGCTGTGAGTTCATGTGATTGTTCCTTGCCAGTTCGAAGGGTGAGAACTCAGCAGACGCAGTATGGGACTGATGCTGCATCCACCTAGGTAAGTATAAATAGGGGGAAAAAAGCCCTACTTCTCTTTTAAGCTCCATAAATATCCAATTCTGGACTGTTATGTCCAAACTACATAAATCAAATAATAATAATATATATATATAATCCATTTCAGACAGTTGCCTAAAGCTGGCTATAATAAAATGTAAAAATGAAATATCTGCACTAAAAAACTTGAAAAATGTTATGCAAAATCTAATGAAAGAAAACCAGCTGCCAGTAGGAAGTCTGAAATATCCAAATAGTATAATATAATTCTATGCATAAACCACTACACTTACTGAAAAAATGTGTGATGAAACAAATAAGAAAGCTGCAAATTACAATGTGTCAGAATACCAACACTTGCTGACAATGTAAAAAATTTATGTAGATGCACTAACTCCACCAATGGTGATCAAATATAAAAATTAAATTCAGTAAAAAAATGCACTTTCATACATGTAAACAAAGGCAGATCTCCTACAACCTATTCACAGCTACTTCAATCTATAACATATAGGGCTCCATTCTCAAAACGGTATCTACCTCTTTAAAAAATACAGTAAAATACCACTCAGTGTTTTTCAAAATAAAATTTGGTATTCACAAAAAAGCTTTTAAAATACCACATGTGCATACCGCATAGTTGACAATGGAGTTCCCTGCTGACAGCTGAATGTAAACAAAAGAGTTGTGGGCAATAAAAAATTGTGAAAAAAATCAGATTGGAGGTCCCCCTAATCAATATCAGGCCCTTTGGGTCTGGTATGGATTTTGAGGGGAACCCCAAAATGTAAAAAAAATAGTGTGAGGTACCCCCCCAAATCCATACCATACCAGGCCACATGCCCTTAACATGGAGGGTGCTTTGGGGTGGAGGGGTTTTCCCCCCAAAGCACCTTGTCTCCATGTTGATGAGGACAAGGCCTCTTCCTCACAACCCTGGCTGGTGGTTGTGAGGGTCTGCAGGCAGAGGCCTGATCAGAATCTGGAAGCCTCCTTTAACAGGGAGGCTCCCAGATCCCAGCCCCCCCCCCCATGTGAATGAGTATGGGGCATATAGTACCCATGATTATTCATCAAAAAGTGCTGCAAAAGTAAATAAAAAGGCAGACACAGTTTTTGACAAGTCTTCTATTTTTAAAAAATGTCCCCGGTGTAGATTTATCGTCTATCATGGTGACCGCCGCCACCGCTGATCCAAACAAAAAAAAAGGTTTGCACCCGGTGATGGCTCTTGCCAAGCATGCCCCTGTCAATAACATCAGAAGGGGGAATGGTCACTGGGTGGCCCCGCCCTCAAGTTTATTTAGCAGCAGGAGACGGCAGAGCTGTCAGACCGTGGAAGCCAGATTTGGGTGTGGATCTCTTTTTTTAAATAAAGGACTTGTCAAAAGTTGCCTGCCTTTTTATTTACTTTTAACCACTTGAACGCCTGAGGATTTACCCCCCTTAATGACCAGGCATTTTTTTGCTGTTTGGCGCTGCACTAATTCAACTGATAATAGCGCGGTCATGCAATGCTGTACCCAAACGAAATTTACGTCCTTTTTTTCACACAAATAGAGCTTTCTTTTGGTGGTATTTTATCATCTGTGCGCTTTTTATTCTTTGCACTATAAACAAAAAAAAAACACGAAAATTTTGAAAAAAAACTATATTTTCTACTTTCAGCTATAAAAAATCTATCGTAAACTCAAAGTTAGTCATAAATTTAAGCAAAAATGTATTCTGCTACATGTTTTTGGTAAAAAAAAATCCCAATAAGTGTATATTGATTGCTTTGTGTGAAAGTTATAGCGTCGACAAACTATGGTATAGATACTGTAATTTATGCCTTTTTTTGCTATACAGCGCTGCATTAGTTTAACTGACAATTGCGCGGTCATGCAATGCTGTACATAAATTACATTTATGTCCTTTTTTTTCACACAAATAGAGCTTTCTTTTGGTGGTATTTGATCACCTGTGCGCTTTTTATTTTTTGCGCTATAAACAAAAAAAAACACAAATATTTTTTTAAAAAACTGTATATTTTACTTTTGGCTATAAAAAATATATAGTAAACTCAACGTTAGTCATACATTTAGGCCAAACTGTATTCTGCTACATGTCTTTGGTAAAAAAATCCCAATAAGTGTATATTAATTGCTTTGTGTGAAAGTTATAGCGTCTACAAACTATGGTATAGATCAGGGGTCTGCAACCTTTAAGACATAAAGAGCCACTTTCCGAGAGGGAAAAAAAAGATTGGAGCCGCAAAACCATTGCAACATTTAAAACAAATCCGACACTGCATATACAGTTGCAAGAAAAAGTATGTGAACCCCTTGGGATTACGTGGAGTTTTGCATGAATTGGGCATAAAATGTGCTCTGAACGTCATCTAAGTCACAACAATAGAAGAACACAGTCTGCTGAACATAATACTACACAAACATTAGATGTTGCCATGGTTTAATTGCACATAACATGTAAACATTCACAGTGCAGGGAGGAAAAAGTATGTGAGTCCCTATCTTAATGACTTCTCCCAGAGCTAATTGGAGCCAGGTGTGAGCCAACCTTGACTCCAATCAGTGTGATGATATTGAATGTGTTGCTGACAGCTGTCCTGCCCTTAAAAACACACACCTGTTTTGAGTTTACTGGTTTCAAGAAGCACTGTCTGATGTGAACCATGCCTCGCAGAAAAGAGCTCTCAGAAGACCTACGATCAAGAATTGTTGAATTGCATGAAGCTGGAAAGGGTTACAAAAGTATCTCCAAAAGCCTTGATGTTCATGTGTCCACGGTAAGACAGACTGTCTACAAATGGAGAAAGTTTAGCACTGTTGCTACTCCCCCTAGGCGTGGTCGTCCTGTAAAAATGACTGCAAGAGCACAGCGCAGAATGCTGCATGAGGTAAAGAAGAATCCCAGAGTGTCAGCTAAAGACCTACAGAAATCATTGGCACATGCTAACATTTTTGTTGACACATCTACAATAAGGAAAACATTAAACAAGAATGGAGTACATGGGAGGACACCACGGAGGAAGCCATTGCTGTCCAAAAAGAATATTGCAGCACGTTTGAAGTTTGCAAAAGAGCACCTGGATGTTCCACAGCACTACTGGCAAAATATACTGTGGACAGATGAAACCAAGATTGAGTTGTTTGGAAAGAACCCACAACACTATGTGTGGAGAAAAAAAGGCACAGCACACCAACATCAAAACCTCATCCCCACTGTAAAACATGGCGGAGGGAGCATCATTATTTGGGGCTGCTTTGCTGCCTCAGGGCCTGGACGGATTGTTGTCATTGATGGGAAAATGAATTCCAGAGTTTATCAAGACATTTTGCAGGAAAACGTACGACCATCTGTCCGCCAACTGAAGCTCCGCAGAGGATGGGTGATGCAACAGGACAATGACCCAAAGCATACAAGTAATTCAACAAGACAATGGCTGCAACAGCACAGAATACGCCTTCTGGAGTGGCCCAGTCAGAGTCCTGACCTCAACCCGATTGAAATGCTGTGGCATGACCTTAAGAGAGCGATTCACACCAGACATCCCAAGAATATTGCTACACTGAAACAGTTTTGTGAAGAGGAGTGGTCCAAAATGACTCCAGATCGTTGTGCAGGTCTGATCTGCAACTACAGGAAATGTTTGGTTGAGGTTATTGCTGCCAAAGGAGGGTCAACCAGTTATTAAGTCCAAAGGTTCACATACTTTTTCCTCCCTGCACTGTGAATGTTTACATGTTATGTGCAATTAAACCATGGTAACATCTAATGTTTGTGTAGTATTATGTTCAGCAGACTGTGTTCTTCTATTGTTGTGACTTAGATGACATTCAGAGCACATTTTATGCCCAATTCATGCAAAACTCCACGTAATCCCAAGGGGTTCACATACTTTTTCTTGCAACTGTATTGCAAAAAGCGCTCTGGTCATGAAGGGGGTTTAAGGGCCCAGTAAGCAAAGGGTTAATCAGGGCCACAGTGTATCGTCATAATCACAATCATAGCCTTAGGTCAGTGGTGGGCAACCTTTTCAACTGAGCCAAATCTCGCCAAAACCACGATTAAAATTTATTTTGAGAGCCACATTTTTAAAACTGAAAATACATCCCCCATATAGTAATTCATCCCCCATAGTAATTCATCCCCCATAGTAATTCATCCCCCCTATAGTAATTCATCCCCCATAGTAATTCATCCCCCCTATAGTAATTCATCCCCCATATAGTAATTCATCCCCCATATAGTAATTCATCCCCCCTATAGTAATTCATCCCCCCTATAGTAATTCATTCCCATATTGTGTCGATTCACTTACCTGTACTCCGCGCGTTCCTCTCGCCGTGTTCCCGCGCAGTTCTGGTCTTCAGGGCGGACTGTGAGAGGAGAGGAGTTCGTCACGCTGCCCCGCCTACATCCTGACAGCCAATGTTTGCCACGCTCCGCGGGCCGGATTATAAGGTCCGCCGGGCCGTAGTTTGCCCATTGCTAGGCTAGCTGCAGAGTCCTGACTTTTGGGGCGGCCGCCCGAGAGGAGGGAGGGGAGCGGGCGCCCGGCACACAGAAGAGCTGCATTAACCTCCCTGGCGGTATGATTCCTTCCGATTTTTTGTGCTGAAAGCGGTACCATTTTTTTGCATGGAAATAGTTTTTTATTGTAGGCTGTAATTTTTAGGAAAATTTCCCCACAAATCATTATCACTCAATTCTGCAAGTGGTTCTGATTTACTATCGCTGTTCTCTAGCCGGTCTAAAACCGCTTTTGACCTAAAGGGACGCTTTTTGGACGCCATGGACTTTTCTAAGTTTCCAGGCAGAAAGAACAGACAAAATGCAGGCAGGGCACAGGACAAAGCACTAGGGACAATATGTATGTGAAATGGGATGAAACAGCAATGTTTTACTATTGAAAATTGAAAAAAAAAAAAAAGACATTTTTTAAATTTCCCGCCGCCGGCGGCGCCCGTACGTCCCGACGTCACGGGGACCGGAACACAGAAGCCGGATGCCGGCATCGGCCGGAGGAGATGGCCGGGGACGCTGCAGGGGACACATCGCGGGAACGAAGGACAAGGTAAGTGCTGCAGGGACCCCCAGAGCAGCGCCGCATGGTAAGCCTGAGTGTAGCTCGTGGTATAGAAATTCTACCACGAGCTACACTCGGGAAAACCGCCAGGGAGGTTAAAAGAGCCGCGGCTTGCCGACCACTGAGCTACGGCAACCCTATTGCCTGTCACCTGGTGGGCAGTGTGCTCCGGAGCCGCAGCAAAGGTGAAAAAGAGCCGCATGCGGCTCTGGAGCCGCGGGTTGCCGACACCCGGTATAGATAATGTAATTTATCCCATGTTTTGCTATACAGCGCTGCACTAGTTTAACTGACAATTGCGCGGCCATACAAAGCTGCACCCAAATAAAATTTATCTCCCTTCTTTCGCACAAATAGAGCTTTCTTTTGGTGGTATTTGATCACCTGTGCACTTTTTATTTATTGCGCTATAAACAAAAAAAACCCCAAAATTTTGAAAAAAAAACAACAATATTTTTTCATTTCCGTCATAAAAAATATCCAAAAATCTAAAATTTCGTCATAAATTTAGGCCAAAATGTATTCTGCTACATGTTTTTGGTAAAACAAAATCCCAATAAGTGTATATTGATTGCTTTGTGTGAAAGCTATAGCATCTACAAACTATGGTATAGATAATTTTAAATTTACACAGCTTTTACTTTCTGACTGCCCATCACATTTCTTGAGGTGCTAAAATACCAGGATAGAACAAACACCCCCAAATGACCCCTTTTCGGAAAGTAGACACCCTAAGCTATCTGCTGAGAGGCATATTGTGTCCATGGAAGATTTATTTTTTTTCTACAAGTTTCTGGAAAATTACAAACATTTTTTTCTTTTTACACAAAGTTGTCATTTAAATGATTTATTTCTTGCACAAGCCATGGGTATATGTGGAATTACACCCCAAAATACATTCTGATACTTCTACCAAGTATGAGGATAACACACGTGTGAGACTTTTTGGGAGCCTAGCCACAAACAGGAGCCTGAAATCCAATGACCACTTTGAAAGCCTGAAGGTGCGTAACTTCTTCATTTCACTTCCTCACTACCTATCACAGTTTTGAAGGCCTTGACATGCCAAGATAGCACCCCCCCTCCAAATGACCCCTTTTTGGAAAATAGACACTCCAAGGAATTTAAAAATAGGCATGGTAAGTATTTTGCAGATCTCATTTTTTCTCACAAGATTTTGAAATATAAAAAAAGAAAAGAAAAAATATGTTTTTGTTTTCTTTCTTCATTTTCCAAAAACTTGTGGAAACAAACGAGATCTGAAAAATACTTATCATGCTTCTTATCAAATTCCTTGCGATGTCTACTTTCCAAAAATTGGTAATTTGGGGGGATTTGGTGCTATTCTGGCATTCCAGGGCCTCCAAAACTGTGATAGGTAGTCAGGAAGTGTAATGAGGAAATAAAGCCCTTTAAAAGCCTGAAGGTGCTTATTGAATTTTGGGGTCCTGTACTTGGCTAGACTGCCAAAATGTCTCTCACATGTGGTACCCCCATACTCGGGAGAAGTAGCAGAATGTATTTTGGGGAGTAATTCCACATATATGTATGGCATGTGTGAGCAATGAATTATTTAAATGACAATTTTGTGTTATTTTGTTTGTTTTGTTTTGTTCTAAAACTTGTGGTAAAACAATACATTCTTCTATTGATTCAACATGCCTCTCAGCAAATAGTTTGGGGTGTCTACTTTCCAAAAAGGGGTCAATTTGGGGGGTGGGGGCATTTTATGCCCAGCATCAGAAGTTTATGCCACACATCACTCACTCTTCTAACCACCTGCAGACCAAGCCTTTTCTGACACTTTTTGTTCACATTAAAATAATCAGTATTTTTGCTAGGAAATTAAAGTGAACCCCCAAACATTATATATTTTTTTAGAGCAGACACCCTAGTAAATAAAATGGTGGGTGCTGCAATTTTTTAATCTCACATAGTACTTACACAGCGATTTTTCAAACGCAATTTGTTTTTAAAATATACACTTTTTTTAATTTTAATGCACAAAAACACAATATATTTGGTATGATATAAAAGATGATGCTATGCTGAGTAAATAGATACCAAACATGACATGCTTTAAAATTGCGCATGCCCTGTGCAATGGCGACAAACTGCATACATTTTCAATATCTATAGGCAACGCTTTAAAAGCCTTTACAAGCTACCATTTTAGATTTACAAAGGAGGTCTAGAGCTATAATTACTGCCCTTGATCTGACTTCGTGGCGATAACACATGCATGGTGCAATTGCTGTTTCCATACTGGCACAGGGTCAACGCTCACGACCGCAGGTGCACGCGTGCGCGGGTGTGCAAGGGTACTTTTTTTTCTGATTTATTTAATTATTTTTACACTGTCCCTTTAGTTTTTTTTTTTTTTGGATCACTTTTAATGCTATCTCAGGGAGGGGGAGGGAGGACATTTTCTCCCGCTGCTTGTAAAAACAATCCTGCAGCTAATTAGTCACTAGGAATGCTTTTACATGAAAACCCATCGCTGGCTGAAAAAAATGATACCAGGATGATGCCTGCAGCTGCAGGCATCACCCTGGTATAACCATTCAAAGTCCAGTGATGTACCAGTACGTTGCTGGTCCTTGTTGGGTTTATATGCTATAGAACATAGCAGCCTGTGGGCTGAATGAAAAAAAAGAGAAGAAATCTCTGCCAGAAAAAGTGTGTGGTGGTATGCCCACCATTAGAATACCTCCCTGCATCCACCCACTTCTAATGGTGGGCACACATGAAATGTGCCAACAAATATAAAATATATATACCGAAGCATAGGGGCCATCCACCCACTGGCCACCCCAGGCCCCCATGCTTCGGCTAATATGCTCTTTTTTTTTTAACTGCGGATGAAAAATCTCATCCGACAGCACTGCACACACCTAATTATGTCTATTCTGAAAGCAAGACCCTATTGCTGTCAGAATAAACAAGTCGGTGCTGCAGTTTGACATTCCTGCAAAGAAATCAACAATGGTTAACAATAAAACATTAACTCAATAAAACAACTTTATAATTGAAATATTTCTGCAAGGAAAAGTGTGTGGTGCTATGCCCACCATTAGAAAACCTTTCCTTCATCCACCCACTTCTAATGGTGGGCACACATGAAATGTGCCAACAAATATAAAATATATATGCCGAAGCATAGGGGCCATCCACCGACTGGCCACCCCAAGCCCCCATGCTTTGGCATATATGCTCTTTTTTTAACTGCGGATGAAAAATCTCATCCAACAGCGCTGCCCACACTGATTTATGTATATTCTGAGAGCAAGTTCCTGTTGCTGTCAGAATAAACAGGTCAGTGCTGCAGCTGAAAGCATTCCTGCAAACAGAAATGGTTAACAATAAAACAGAAACAATAAAACAGTAAAAGTTGAACAATAACAAAAATGACAACAACAAAAAAAACTATAACTATTTTTGGTTTTTACATTTTTTTATTTTTTGGGGGATTTGTACTTTAATTTTTTTTTTTTAACTTCTTTTTTTTCAAACTTTAAAACATTTTTAAAACAGATGGTAGGGTCTCTCCAAATGCGATAGCCAGTTTCCTGACTACCTAACATCTTTCGAGAGCCTGTGTAAATGTGCCCTGAACTGTGATGTGCTGTACCCTATACTAATATTCTACTAGTGTATGGTAGAGGCAGAAGCAGGTCTTGACGCAGAGGCCAGGTTGGTCAGGACAGGAGGGACAACAAAAGCGGCTGTCACGCCTAATTCCATGTTGGCTACAGACACAACATCTTTTTTGCGGGCTTCTTTGGGTTGGGGTACCAGGAATGGTATCGGGAAAATGTCTCTCATGCAGCCAGCTAACTGCATCTGGGATGGGGGTTTGGGGCGCAGCACCTTCTGGATACAAAAGGTCCCTGATGATCTCTAACTCGAATTTTAGGTAGGATTCACTATGTCCAGTTGCTTTGTAGAGAACAAAAGCGTTATATACAGCCAATTGAAATAAATAAACAGACACTTTTTTGTACCAGCGTTTGGCTTTTCTGGAAACTAAGTATGGCTTCATCATCTGGTCGTTGTAGTCCACCCCACAGAGGGGCTTCTCAACAACACCAGCTGCCGTGGCAATTTGGATGGTCGTATCTGTGTGAATGGAAGACAGGAGGTAAACATCCCATTTGTCCTTCCACTTCACTGCGAGCAATTCTTCGTTTCTCAAGCAGGCTTTTTCCCCCTTTCTAAGACTGGTAGTTACAAGCCGTTGGGGGAAGCCCTGGTGATTAGATCGCACATGGCTAATTGTGCAAATTCCAAGATTGAACAAATGTCTAAATAGTGGCACCCTTGAATAAAAATTGTCTACGTATAAGTGGTACCCCATATGGAAAAAGGATGACACCAAGTCCCAAACTATCTTGCCATTGCTCCCCATGTAGTCTGGGCATCCAGGGGGCTCCACGTGACTATCTTTTCCATGCTTGCTGGGGATAAACTGTTTGATTACAAGGCGGCCATAAAATTGAATGAGGGACTCATCGATGCAGATGTTTTTATGGGGAGTATACAGATCTGCAGATTTTTGGTTAAAGTGATTTACGAGGGGCCGAATTGTTGTGGAGCCGGTCAAATTCAGGGTCACCCCGAGGACGACTGAGTGTGTTGTCGTTGAAGTGCATAAAACACATTATCGTCTCATATCTATGCCTGGCCATGGCAGCAGAGAACACGGACATGTGAACAAGCGGGTCTGTGGACCAATACAACTGCAATTGATTTTTTTTATTAATGCCCATGTTGAGGGTTAGGCCCAAGAAAACTTTAAATTCGGAAACTGTAATGGGTTTCAAACCGCTACAAAAAATTTACCGACAAGTGCTAACAGAGATCAGGCCTGATTCTGTGAACACTGCGGTTTTGTGTGTAATGTATCAAGTGACAGTTATCTGACACTGCACTTGCTGGGGGAGAAGGGGGGCGTAGGGGCTGATCCCGCTAATGCTGCGTTTTTGGGGATACTATAGTAATGTGAACGCTGGTATAGTGCTGATCTGATCAAAGATATTGATCCAATCAGACACTATACTAGCAATGGAGGTTTAGCGTGCAAGTGAGCTTGTTCCTAGCAATCGAGGGCACAAATGTGATGAATGGTGTACTAGCGGCAATCTGACGCTATCTGGGAGGGGCGCTAACTGACGCTAACACTATCGGACGTCACCAGTGACACTAATACAGTGATCAGTAAAAATCTGTTCACTGTAATCAATGACACTGGTGACAGGGCAGTGAAGGGGTTAACTGGGGGGGGGGCGATCAAGGGGTTAAATGGGATTACTGGTGTACTAGCGGGCAAACTGGCGCTGTATGGGAGGGGCGCTAACACTATTGGAAGTCGCCAGTGACACTGATACAGTGATCAGTAAAAATCTCTTCACTGTGATCAATGACACTGGTGACAGGGCAGTGAAGGGGTTAACTGGGGGGGGCGATCAGGGGGTTAAATGTGACCTAGGTGTGTTCTAACTGTAAATGTGTAGTGTTTTACTCACATTTACTGTGTCTTCTTCTCTCTCTGGGACGGAATGTGCCCAGACAGAGAAGAATGACATCATATCCTGTCCTGTGTAAATGTCAACACATGACAGGATAGGACTGGGACCGATCACCCGATTCCAGCAGGACATCACTGGCTGAAACTGAATGATTGATCCCTCGGGGCTCAAATGGTAACAGCCCCGGGTCAGCGGGGGCACGCGCACGCCCCCCCTGCCCGCGAAAACCTCGGGAGCGCGGAGCACGTTTAAAAACGTGCTTTTGCGCAGCCGTGCCGTCCTGCTGCTGTTTTAATACAGTGGCTGGGCGGCAAGAGGTTAAGTACTTTTTTGGTGAATAGGAGTGCTATGTACCCCATACCATTTTACATAGATTGGTGGAATCTGGGGCCCCCCTTGTTGAAGGGGGCTTCCAGATTCTGCTAAGCCCCCCCTGCCTGCAGACCTCTACAACCACCAACCAGGGTTGTGAGGAAATGGCCCTTGTCCTCATCAGCATGGGGACAAACTGCTTTGGTGCACCTCCATATGTTGTGGACATACAGTCGTTTTTTTTTAAATTAGACACGGCACCAAACTGTTGAAGCTCTGCCATAAGAACAGGGACAGAAATATGGGGTCTCAACAAATAAATAAGGTCATCTGCATATGCCGACAATTTATGCTCCATGGACCCAATGCGAATCCCCGCAATATCTGGATAGGCATGAAATCTCTGCAGGAAAGGTTCCAAAACTAAAGCGAACAGCAAAGGGGACAAAGGGCAACCCTGCCTGGGCCCATTATGAATAGCGAAACTGGCAGATAGTGCTCCATTCACCTTCACACGGGCCCTAGGGTTGTGATACAAAGCTAAAATCCAGCCCAACATGCGTCGGTTGGAACAATGAGGCTCTGGTGGCTGCGTTTTCCCATGGTCTTTCTGACACATTGAAGGACGAGATTGCAGCTAAGGAACTGCCTGTGGTGTTGGAGGAGCTCATCTCTTTCCTGATCCTGATTGACACCAGGCTCAGGGAGAGGCCTTCACTCAAGGAACGCCTGCGGAGGCCTTCCAATCGACTGGCACCTGCGTTTTCTGTCCCACCCGTTCCTCCCTCTCCTCCCACGCCTCCTGGGGATAGATTGTCTGGTGGCGAGCCCATGCAGCTGGGGTTTGCTCGCCTTTCCGAGGGAGAGCGGGCCGCTCGGCGTCGGGAGGGTCGCTGCCTGTACTGTGGTCTTGGTGGGCACTTTCGGCAGTCCTGTCCGATCTGTCCGGGAAACGCTCGCACCTGAGATCCTGTCGGGGACAGATATTGGGTGGAGTCTCCTCATCCCCGGCGTTCCTCAGAGATAAGCCACTGATCACCGTTGTCCTCTCTTAGGCGGAGGGCTTGGTGACGGCCCAGGCGTTGGTAGATTCTGGGGCCGGCGGGTTGTTTATGGACAGCTCGTTTGCTGCCCAGCACTCCATTCCCCTGCAGGCTCGAGTTACCCCATTGGTTCTCGAGGCAATAGATGGCAGGCCCCTGCAACCACCGCAGGTTACCCACGAGACTATGCCAGTTGAAGTAGCTATTGGGGCTGTTCACAGGGAGTTGGCCTGTTTCCAGGTGATTTCTTCTCCGCACTATTCGGTGGTTTTGGGGTATCCCTGGCTCCAGATGCACAATCCAATCTTCAATTGGCAAACAGCCGAGATTCTCTCGTGGTCTCCACAGTGTGGGGCCGGGTGCATCCGTGGGCCGGTTAAGGTGTTGTGTGCCTCCTCGGACTCTGCGTTGCCCACTGATTATGGGGAGTACCAGGACGTGTTTGATAAGGTACGCGCTGGTGCCTTACCTGCTCATCGTCTTTACGACTGCGCCATATCCTTGCAACCCGGTGCCACTCCTCCACGTGGCAGGGTGTATCCTCTCTCGGTTGCGGAGAATAAGGCCATGGAGGAGTACGTTGCGGATGCGCTTTCCCGGGGGCACATTCGTAAGTCTACTTCCCCAGCAGGAGCGGGCTTTTTCTATGTGAAGAAAAAGGGTGGTGAATTGAGGCCTTGCATTGATTATAGGGGTCTTAATCGAATCACCACTAAGAATGCCTACCCGATTCCCTTGATTACTGAGTTGTTCGACCGCCTTAAGGGGGCAACAGTCTTTACCAAACTTGACCTTAGGGCGGCGTACAACCTCGTACGGATCAAACAGGGGGATGAGTGGAAGACCGCGTTTAACACCAGAACCGGTCACTATGAATACCTGGTGATGCCCTTCGGGTTGTGTAACGCTCCCGCAGTTTTTCAGGAATTCATAAATGATGTCCTTTGTAACTTGTTGCAGCAGTGCGTGGTAGTTTACTTGGATGACATCCTGGTTTACTCTGCCTCCATGGAGTCCCATATCCAGGATGTCAAGCAGGTGCTGCAACGATTACGTGAGAACGAACTTTTTTGTAAACTTGAGAAGTGCGAATTCCATCGATCCCAAGTTGCCTTTTTAGGCTACATCATTTCTGCGGAGGGATTCTCCATGGACCCTCAGAAGGTTTCGGCGGTTCTGCAGTGGCCTCGTCCCAATGGTCTTCGGCCCATTCAGCGCTTTTTGGGTTTTGCCAACTACTATCGGAAGTTCATCAGGAACTTCTCCACGCTGGCAAAGCCTCTCTCAGACCTAACCAAGAAGGGCAGTAATCCTCACGAGTGGCCATCCGAGGCCATCGTAGCTTTCGAGGCTCTGAAATCCGCCTTCGCGTCGGCTCCGATACTGTCTCATCCCAATCCTGGATTGCCCTTCGTCCTTGAGGTTGATGCATCCGAGACGGGAGTAGGCGCTCTCCTGTCTCAACGTCGGTCGCCCGATGGACCCCTACTTCCCTGTGGGTTCTACTCCAGGAAGCTTTCTTCTGCAGAGTGCAACTACCAGATTGGAGATAGGGAGTTGTTGGCAATCATTCTGGCTCTCAAGGAATGGAGGCACCTGCTCGAGGGCTCCGCGGTTCCGGTCCTCATTCTTACCGACCATAAGAACCTGACTTATCTTTCGGAGGCCAAAATATTGACACCCCGCCAGGCCAGATGGGCTCTGTTCTTGTCACGCTTCAACTATGTGGTTTCATATTTGCCTGGTTCCAAGAATGTGAGGGCTGATGCGTTATCACGGCAATACTCTGAGTTGTCCAGGGAAGACTCTGAGCCAATCTCAGTTATTCCTCCAGATCAGATCCTGGCTGCTATTCGCACCAGTCTGACCTCTCCTCTTGGGGAGCAGATTTTGGCGGCTCAATCTGATGCTCCTCCCGGGAAGCCGGAGGGTAGATGTTTTGTACCCGAGGGATTGCGCACCCGCCTGCTGCGTACCTACCATAGCGCCAAAACTGCCGGGCATCCGGGGAAGAACCAGCTGTGTTGGGTCGTCTCTCTCTTATTCTGGTGGCCAACCCTCCGTGCCGACATTGCCTCTTATGTAGCGGCATGTTCGATCTGTGCCCAGAATAAGTCTCCACGGCATCTCCCTTTGGGTCTTCTGCAACCCATTCCCAATGGGGAGCGTCCTTGGTCACACCTAGGTATGGACTTTATTGTAGACCTCCCTGTGTCTCGGGGTCATACGGTCATCCTCATGATCGTCGATCGGTTTTCCAAGATGTGCCATTGTATTCCACTCAGGAAATTACCAACAGCGCAAGAACTGGCCACGGTCTTTTCCAGGGAGATTTTTCGCCTGCATGGGTTGCCTAAGGTGATTGTCTCGGACCGCGGGAGTCAGTTCGTGTCCAGATTCTGGCGCGCCTTCTGCTCCCAGTTGGGTATTAGTCTCTCCTTTTCCTCAGCCTACCACCCGCAGTCCAATGGGGCTGCGGAGCGTTCCAATCAGGCCTTAGAACAATTCCTTCGGTGTTATATTTCAGACCATCAGGACGATTGGGCCGATCTCCTGCCTTGGGTAGAGTTTGCCAGGAACTCGGCGGTCAACTCCTCCTCCGGGATGTCTCCCTTCATGGCCAACTATGGGTTCCAACCCGCGGTATTACCTGAGAGGTTCTCACCACAGGACGTTCCGGCTGTGGAGAACCATCTTGCTGCCCTGCGTTCTTCATGGGGGCAGATCCAGAGGGCCTTGAGGGACTCAGCTGAGCGCCAGAAGTTCCAGGCTGATCGCAGACGGTTGCCCACTCCTTCATACCAGGTCGGCGATCGGGTGTGGTTGTCTACTCGCAACCTCAATCTTCGGGTGCCCACACCCAAACTAGCTCCCCGTTTTGTCGGTCCTTTCCGCATTCTCCGCAAAGTGAATCCGGTGGCCTATGCCCTTGCCCTTCCGTCAGGGATGCGGATCTCCAATATCTTTCATGTTTCCCTGTTGAAACCTCTGATCTGCAATCGCTTCACTACCTCTCTGCCTCGGCCCTGTCCTGTCCGGGTTGACGGTCATGAGGAGTATGAGGTGAGCCGGATCCTGGACTCTCGATTGGTGCGCGGTCGATTACAGTTCCTGGTTCATTGGCGCGGTTATGGTCCTGAGGAGCGTTCCTGGGTTCCTTCCGCGGATGTCCATGCTCCTGCCCTCCTCCGCGCTTTTCATACCCGCTTTCCTCAGAAACCTTTTGTTGAGCCGCGGAGGGGGAGGGGCCCTTGAGGAGGAGGTACTGTCAAGGTCCTACCTTTTCCCTGAGGTTATGTTACTCCATGTGCTGGCGTCCATCTTGGATTCTGCTGTGCATGGTGGGAATCCTTTTATGCCTTCAGGTCTCTGAGGTCCATCCCCCAGAGGGGCGTGGCTGATGACATATAAGCCTGTGGCCCGCACATGCTCTTTGCACTTGTGTCTTGTGTCGCTATTACTCTGTTCTGACTCTCGTGACTCTCCTGGTATCTGATTCGGCTTGTGACTATTCTGTGTATTCTCCTTTGATCTGACCCTCTGTTGCTGACCTGTGATTCTCGTCTGCTGTCCTGTAATGTTTTGTCCTGTTGTTGTTGACCCCGGCCTGTCTGACTACTCTTTTGTCTCTTCCACCAGCTACACGCCATTGGCGGAGGCCATTACCGCAGCTGAGGTGTCTCGGGGGCCGCGACCTGGTTCCTGGCTGCGTCAAGTCCATCCCCACCATCAGGGACCCTGGTGAAGGGCAGCCTGGGACTTAGACTCCGCACCCTGAGGGACTTCGGTCTGTGGGTGGTGGTTGTCGTCAGCCAGTGCGTTACATTGTTAGGCCTGCCTGTCCGTTCCTCGGCTCCTGCCCTGACAGGGTGGCAGTGAAGTGCGTCTCCTGTAAAAAAAAACACATCAGGGGACAGATACCGCAATTCCTGCCAAAGGCGACCCCTCTTCTGAGGCGAGCATAGCCCCCGAACATTATAGGTCAAGATATTTAGAGTGTTCAACTTATTGGCCATAGGTACTGTATCAGTGAAGAAGCATAGTCAGACCGGTAACATACACTAAATCCACCAGTCGACTAAATAAAGTACATTGGGTATATATAATTAAACAAAGAAAAATTGAGACCCTACAGTCACCTGGATGGAAATCAACACAAACTAATGAAAAAAAAAACAAAAAAAAAAATAGAAAGGAAAAAGGATATAATTCAATCCACATGAAAAGAAGCTGAACTTCTAAGGAGATAACCTCCGTGGGGAGGAGAAAAAGGCCTTTCCCCAGAGGGGCCACCTCTACTGCAAAAACGCAGAGTACAAGTCCTCCACCAGAGGACTGGCCTAATGTGGAGGATATGACTAAAGATACAGCAGGGGTGCCATCCGGCCACCACAGGACAGATTCAAAAGAATAAAACCATATATAAAACAGTATAAACAACAGTATAAACAGCAGCATTGTGAAAACAGCAGCATGATAAAAATGAAAAAAAAAAATATATATATATATACAGTGTATATATATATATATATCTTGACATACTCAACAGAAGCCCAAAGGCAATATGAGAAAACTTAGTGCAAATATTAAGGCAGGTACGCTCAGCCTAACAAAAAACACAGACCATAATAAATCAATCTGGATGGGAGGAGGCCAAGTCTGGACCCCTTCGGCCCATGCGATTCCTTCTGCGGGACCCTGAAGAAGTCTGTTGCCAGCGATCCTGGCATCGTGCAAGCGGGATGGACCTGTGCAACCTCCAATCCAGAAATTCAGTCAATGAAAGAGCCAATGTGGAAAGGAAATGTGACAGGTCATCATTAGTATGCAATGTTGCAGTCTTTCCATTTCGGGATGCAGTCAGGCTAAAAGGAAAACCCCAACGATAAGGCACTTGGGCTGCACGCAAGACATCAAGCAGGGGACGAACAGCCCGTCTTTTCATGAGGGTCCATCTGGACAAATCTGGAAAGAGTGCTATAGTGGCCCCATCAAAACCAATATGGGGGAGAGGAGAGTGTGATCAGCTTTCATAATCGCCTCTTTCACTGAATATCTGTGCAACTTACAAATAATGTCCCGCAGGTTGTCAGCAGCTTGAGGAACTGGCAGGAGGGCTCTGTGGACCCTATTCAATTCAATTGCCTCAGGGGCAGCATCACCCAAAATCTGGCGAAACAGGCCCTGTACAGTAGGTAGTAGGTTTGGCATGTGAGTAGCTTCAGGCAAGCTGCGAATGCGAATATTCTGTCTCCTGTCCCTTTTTTCTTGATCACCCAGCTGATCAAGTAAATTATAGAACACATCTTCATGATGAAGAACAGTCTCCTGTAAGGTAGTAATAGTTTGCAAAACATCATCATGGTTGGTCTCCAAAGCCTCCACTCTATTTCCCAGTGCCACAGTGTCTTCTCGAATCCCCTCTATGGCCTGTTTGCACGAGAGCGCCACAGCTGCAATAAGTTGTTGTATGTCCGCCTTAGTGGGGAGAGCTCTAATATGTTCCCTAATATCCCACTCGACCGCGACAGCACCATTAGAGAGGAGGACCCAGCAACCGATCTGGATGGGGACGAGGGACTAGGGCACAGTACCTGTGAGGAGAGCGATGATGCAGGGGAACCGCCACTGTAAGTAGGAGAGGAGCGCAGGGTGGCCTCGTGGTCAGGCGCCATCTTGGCCACTGACCCGGCCGAGTGCGGTGTGAAGGTTTGTAGCCCGCCTGCCCATGATCTTCCACCTCCGGGTGGATGGGAAGAGGTGCAACATTTAGGAAGCATAGATGGGGGAGGCAGGAGAACAGGAGACCGTTGCTGTATAGTAGTTTCTGTCCCGGGTAGCCGGAGCTCAACGCTCAGGCGTCCTCACACCATGCCGCTCAGGCCACGTCCCTCTGGATGCACAATTTAATATTATATTGACCATTGTTTGAATTTTCACTGATCATAAAAATTAGCACATGCATTTATGTTTAGGTTATTATGTTTATTGCAGTGGAATAGGGATGTAAAGGGAGCGTCGCTGTCAGGAATGGACTTGCCAATAATGGTGGGACTCACCTGCCTTGTGGGCTGCAGTACCAGGGCTGGCCAGCGGGTGCTCTCAGCAATCAGAGACTCAACCCTGCAGTCAGCCAAAACACCTGAGGCTGATTGCAGGTGTATTTAAGGGATGGCCAGACCTGCAGTCTGTGCCTTGGTGTGTGTTTTTCTATGGGCCCCTGTATCTTGTTACCTGCATTCCTGTTCCTGTCCCTGTCTGACTGATTTGTTGCCGACCCTGCCTGATCCGGACCTCTGCTGACTTCTCCTGTTTGATCCCTGGCTTGTGACCACGACCATTCTCTGCCTGACCCCCTGTAGCTACCTGCCCGTTAGTTGCTGTACCCGGCCCGTGACCTGACTACTCTCTGCCTGCTCCTCCTGTTCCTACCTGCCCGATTGTTATTGACCCGGTCTGCCTGACTTCGCTTGCACTGTATGTATTGTTATCTGTGGGTGGTTTGGTTTGGTTCGTTTGTACTGTGTTATGTTTTAGTATTGCACTGCGTTTATGTATTGTTAGTATTAATAAATTATATTGTTTATACAGTTGTGACCAAAATTATTCAACCCCCAATGCTGTAAAGGGGTTTAGGGACTATAGTGTACATTTGGAATTGTATTCAGAATCAAATCCTACAAGGACGTTGTAACTACCCAAATGCAACTAAAATGACATCAATTGTTTATGTAATACAGTAGTAAATGGTTCTTATGTGGTTTCTTCATTGCCACAATTATTCAACCCCTTAAAGACTACCACTCTGAAGAACAGAGGTTCATACAGGTGCTTTCCATCAGGTATTGAAAACACCTGTGGATGTCACCGAGCAGCAATCAAGCATAATAAGCACCAATTAGGCAGCTTTAAAATGACTGTGATACTCAGCTCCTTCTAGACATTTACTGGTGTGGTTACAAACATGGTGAAGGCAAGAGAATGGTCCAGGAAGACAAGAGAAGAGGTGATTTCTCTTCACAGGAAGGGCAATGGCTATAAGAAGATTGCAAAGATGTTAAACATACCAAGAGACACCTTAGGAAGCATCATTCGCAAATTCAAGGCAAAGGGCACTGTTGAAACGCTACCTGGTCGTGGCAGAAAGAAGATGCTGACTTCGACTGCTGTGCGCTACCTGAAGCGTAGAGTGGAGAGAAGTCCCCGTGTGACTGCTGAGGAACTGAGAAAAGATTTGTCAGATGTGGGTACAGAAGTTTCAGCCCAGACAATAAGACGCACACTGCGTAATGAAGGCCTCCGTGCCAGAACTCCCAGGCGTACCCCCTTGCTGTCTCCAAAGAATAAGAAGAGTCGACTGCAGTATGCCAAAAGCCATGTGGACAAACCACAAAAGTTGTGGGATAGTGTTCTGTGGACTGATGAAACAAAATTAGAACTGTTTGGGCCCATGGATCAACGCTATGTTTGGAGGAGGAAGAACAAGGCCTATGATGAAAAGAACACCTTGCCTACTGTGAAGCATGGTGGAGGGTCAATCATGCTTTGGGGCTGTTTTGCTTCTGCAGGTACAGGGAAGCTTCAGCGTGTGCAAGGTACCATGAATTCTCTTCAGTACCAGGAGATATTGGATGGAAACGTGATGCAGTCCGTCACACACCTGAGGCTTGGGAGACGTTGGACCTTTCAACAGGACAATGATCCCAAGCATACCTCCAAGTCCACTAGAGCATGGTTGCAGAGGAAAGGCTGGAACATTTTGGAGTGGCCATCGCAGTCACCAGACTTAAATCCGATTGAGAACCTCTGGTGGGACTTAAAGAAAGCAGTTGCAGTGCGCAAGCCTAAGAATGTGACTGAACTGGAGGCCTTTGCCCATGAAGAATGGGCGAAGATACCCGTAGATCGCTGCAAGACACTTGTGTCAAGCTATGCTTCACGTTTAAAAGCTGTTATAACTGTAAAAGGATGCTGTACTAAGTACTAAGATTGAATGTCACTTGGGGGTTGAATAAAACTGATAATGCTGTGAGCACAGAAAAGACATTTGTGGTTATTTCATTATAACTGTTATGTTATATTTGTCTGACCTACAAGTGCCTCTTTAATGTAAATGTAAGCAAGATGACTGAATGATCAAAAGCAATGTCAAACTGGCCAAAACACTCAATTTCAGTGGGGGTTGAATAATTTTGGTCACAACTGTAACATATCTGAAGCCTGCGTTTCCCTGCGTCAGTTCACATACCTCTCGTCATACCCGGAGCCCTGACATTACACCAAGGCCAATCCTGACCAGAAGTGGCTGCACAGGGAAGCCATCTTGGATTGTTGCTGGGAAGGATGGATCTTGAGGTTGTGTATTTGTCGCTGCTAGTTTTTGATGACAGAGAATATGCTTATCAGACCCTGAGGGAGTATACCCGGGATCAACTGCTAGAATGTATACGGATCGCTCATGTTCTAGTAGATCAGGGCACAGAGTTCTCTGAGGTGCAACCTTTGATTCAGGTTTGTGTAGAGTTGGCTTCATCTGGTACCCCTGAAAGCAGGAATGACTTTTTGCCACCATTTAGTGCAGACCAGATAGAGTCCCTGGTATGGTTATTAGAGGATGATGTGGATTGCTTCTTGGAGCATTATGCTGCATGTTCACCACAGGTATTAAGGGATTGTATAAACGCAGTGCAGTCTTTGACCAGACAGGCTTTGTGTAAGCTCAGCTTTGTTCAACCCATACTGCAGACATGGTCAGACTTGTTGCACCCAGCCTCTGTCAGCTTGCAACGTCATTCCTCTGCTCAAGGCACTCTTCCTGCATCCCCGACAGCACCCCCAGTGACGGCCCAGTATACTCTAACTACCACATACCAGTCCCCTGCTCCCACTCGCTGCACCTATCCTTTCTTTGGCCCTGTGGAGAGGTCCTCTGTGGCGGCTGCTCCCTCCTCTGTTCCATCTTCCAGCTCTTCTCTGTCCTCAGCTGCTCCATTCGTTTGCAGACCTGCGTTTACTTGCAGTGCTCCAGTAGTTAAAATCAGAAAAAAGCGAAAATTCTTTCCAACCAATACCATCCTGCCAGTATCCAAACCGGTGAGCCTGCCGTCTGAGAACCTGCCTTCCGTGGTTCAGCCTGGTGCCTCAGCACCCGCACTATAGCCTGATGTCCCTACCCAGCCTGATGTCTGTACCCAGCCTGATGAACTGATCCAGCCTGATGATCCTATCATGCCTGATGACCCAGTGCCCGCTGTCATACCTGGTGACCCGATGCCCGCTGTCGAGCCAGACGATCCAATGCCTGGTGACCCAGTGCCCGCTGTCATGCCTGGTGACCCGATGCCCGCTGTCGAGCCAGACGATCCGGTACCTGATGACCTGGTGCCCGCTGTCATACCTGGTGACCCGATGCCCGCTGTCGAGCCAGACGATCCAATGCCTGATGACCCAGTGCCCGCTGTCATGCCTGGTGACCCGATGCCCACTGTCGAGCCAGACGATCCAGCACCAGATGACCCGGTGCCAGCTGTCGAGCCAGACGATCCGGTACCTGATGACCCGGTGCCCGCTGTCGAGCCAATTGACTCAGAGCCCACTGTTGTGCCTGGTGACTCGGTGCACACTGCCTTGCCAGATGACGCGGTGCCCGCTGTCGAGCCAAATGACCTGATGCCTGGTGACCCGATGCCCGCTGTCGAGCCAGACCATCCAACGCCAGATGACCCGGTGCCCGCTGTCATGCCTGGTGACCCGATGCCCGCTGTCGAGCCAGATGATCCAATGCCTAATGACCCGGTACCCGCTGTCGATCCAGACGATCCGGTACCTGATGACCCAGTGCCTGCTGCCATGCCTGGTGACCCGATGCCCGCTGTCGAGCCAGACGATCCGGTACCTGATGACCCGGTGCCCGCTGTCGTGCCAATTGACTCAGAGCCCACTGTCGTGCCTGGTGACTCGGTGCCCACTGCCTTGCCAGATGACGCGGTGCCCGCTGGCGAGCCAAATGACCTGATGCCTGGTGACCCGATGCCCGCTGTCGAGCCAGACAATCCAATGCCTGATGACCCAGTGCCCGCTGTCATGCCTGGTGACCCGATGCCCGCTGTCGAGCCAGACGATCCAGCGCCAGATGACCCGGTGCCCGCTGTCGTGCCAATTGACTCAGAGCCCACTGTCGTGCCTGGTGACTCGGTGTCCACTGCCTTGCCAGATGACGCGGTGCCCGCTGTCGAGCCAAATGACCTGATGCCTAGTGACCCGATGCGCGCTGTCGAGCCAGACGATCCAATGTCTGACCCAGTGCCCGCGGTCATGCCAGTTGACTCGGAACCCACTGTCGTGCCTGGTGACTCGGTGCCCACTGCCTTGTCAGATGACGCGGTGCCCGCTGGCGAGCCGAATGACCTGATGCCTTGTGACCCGATGCCCGCTGTCGAGCCAGACAATCCAATGCCTGATGACCCAGTGCCCGCTGTCATGCCTGGTGACCCGATGCCCGCTGTCGAGCCAGACCATCCAACGCCAGATGACCCGGTGCCCGCTGTCATGCCTGGTGACCCGATGCCCGCTGTCGAGCCAGATGATCCAATGCCTAATGACCCGGTACCCGCTGTCGATCCAGACGATCCGGTACCTGATGACCCAGTGCCTGCTGCCATGCCTGGTGACCCGATGCCCGCTGTCGAGCCAGACGATCCGGTACCTGATGACCCGGTGCCCGCTGTCGTGCCAATTGACTCAGAGCCCACTGTCGTGCCTGGTGACTCGGTGCCCACTGCCTTGCCAGATGACGCGGTGCCCGCTGGCGAGCCAAATGACCTGATGCCTGGTGACCCGATGCCCGCTGTCGAGCCAGACAATCCAATGCCTGATGACCCAGTGCCCGCTGTCATGCCTGGTGACCCGATGCCCGCTGTCGAGCCAGACGATCCAGCGCCAGATGACCCGGTGCCCGCTGTCGTGCCAATTGACTCAGAGCCCACTGTCGTGCCTGGTGACTCGGTGTCCACTGCCTTGCCAGATGACGCGGTGCCCGCTGTCGAGCCAAATGACCTGATGCCTAGTGACCCGATGCGCGCTGTCGAGCCAGACGATCCAATGTCTGACCCAGTGCCCGCGGTCATGCCAGTTGACTCGGAACCCACTGTCGTGCCTGGTGACTCGGTGCCCACTGCCTTGTCAGATGACGCGGTGCCCGCTGGCGAGCCAAATGACCTGATGCCTTGTGACCCGATGCCCGCTGTCGTGTCTGATGACCCGGTGCCCGCCGCTCCGCCTGGGGGCCCGGTGCCCACTGCCCCTCCTGGGGGTCTGGCGCCCGCCGCTCCGCCTGGGGGCCCGGCGCCCACTGCTCCGCCTGGGGGCCCGGCGCCCGTCGCTCTATCTGGGGGCCCGGTGCCTGACGCCCCGCCTGGGGGCCCGGTGCCTGCCGCCCCGCCTGGGGGCCCGGCGCCCGTCGCTCTATCTGGGGGCCCGGTGCCTGACGCCCCGCCTGGGGGCCCGGTGCCTGCCGCCCCGCCTGGGGGCCCGGCGCCCGCCGCTTCTCCTGGGGGCCCGACACCCGCCGCTTCTCCTGGGGGCCCGGCGCCTGCCGCTCCTCCTGGTGGCCCTGTGCCTGTTGCTCCGCCTGGGGGCCCGGTGCCTGCCACCCCGCCTGGGGGCCCTGTGCCTGCCTCTCCTCCTCGGGGCCCTGTGCCGCTGCCCGGAGTCCAGCCCGATGTGCCGCTGCCCGGAATCCAGCCCGATGTGCCGCTGCCCGGAATCCAGCCCGATGTGCCGCTGCCCGGAGTCCAGCCCGATGTGCCGCTGCCCGGAGTCCAGCCCGATGTGCCAGTCTTTGATATCCCGCCAGTTACCAGACCCGGGCGGTGGAACATTTTGCCCAGCTAGGACTGTTTGGAGCGTCCTGAGGCCGCTCCTTGAGGGGGGGTACTGTCAGGAATGGACTTGCCAATAATGGTGGGAAATATTTTATTTTATAATGCAAGCTTACAAAACCACCCAACTTAAACTATTTTTTTACAAAAGTACAAAAAAATTGCAAATAAATAAGTACAAACATAATCACTACACATAACTGAAAGTCCAGAATTTCCTGGGGAAAGAAACAGCAAACCATATGGCTTTAAATGGCCCAAACATAAGAGTCCATAACCTTGCAAAGAAAGCATATACATCCAGACCTATATAGTCATGGAGGAGACAACAGGCCTGACACCCCACTGAGCAGGACAACAGGCCCAATGCCCCCAACATGTATCTACAAGGCCTTTATGGCCAAAAAAATTTAGCCACCATGCATGACTGAAAACCCAGAACTTCGTGGGAAAAGAAAAACATAGAATATGGCATATGACCTATGGCCCATTACATAAGAGTCCATACATAAGAGTCCATAACCTGCAAAGCAAAAGGACCTATATGGACATGGAGAAGACAACAGGCCCGACGCCCCACAAAGCAGGACAACAGGCCCAATGCCCCCAACATGTATCCACAAGGCATTTATGGCCCAAAATATAATCACTATACGTGACAGAAAGTCCAGAATTTCCTGGGGAAAGAAACAAGCAAAATTACCACAACACATGGCTTTAATGGCCCAAAAGTAAGGGTCCATAAACTGCAAAGAAAGAACATATGTCTCCAGGCCTACATAGTCATGAAGGGAACAACAGGCCCGACGCCCCCACCATGCATACACAAGGCCTCTATGGCCTATATGGCCAAACCCAAAAGGATCAAATACAATTTCCAACCTCCTGCTGCAAAAGACCTTTACGGCCTAAATCCAAGACTCAACCAAGAACCCACCAAGATAGATAATATAAAACTCCAAGAGGAAGACTAAAAAACACAGACCCTCAGTACCTGCAACCCTTCTTCAAAAAACAAATCCACAACTACAAAAAACCTAAGGGGGTGCAAAGAGAAGAAACAGGGATAGCTACCACCACCGGAGATCAACAGGCAGCAGCTACAGGCCTGATGTTCCTCCACGCCTCCAACCAAGCCTTTCGCCGCCACCGGTCTTTCTCAAGACCCCGAATTTTCCCAACCTCACCAAGAATGCCACACACCACCACCTGGATAGGGAGGACTTTTTTTCGAATGGAAACCTGACACCGTGCATTCCACGTGTAATAACGGACCACTAAACTAACTAGAAACAAGGTGTCTAAATCAAAACCCGAGTGGCTTTCAAATGCTCCATACACCCACTCCGCATAAGACATGCAGTGGAGGAAAGAGACACCCAAAGCCCCACCCACCTCTTTGTACACTTCAACGTTAAAGGGGCACTGAAGCAAGAAGTGGTCCATACTCTCCACTTCACCCCCACACTCCACCCTCGGACAACCACGGTCATCCAGAGGGCGGCACTTCAGGTTGCCCCTTACGTAAAGCCTGCCATGGAAGCCGAGCCAGGCCTGGTCCCTCAACTTCAGGGGGATCCGCTCCAGATTTAATAAACGCAAACCCTCCCTCATAATATGGCCTGGGCAATCTTTCAGGGCCAATGGCGCATGGAAAGCGGTAGCCACAATCCTCTCACCCAGGAGTTTCCTAGGGAGGGACCTGACCTCCTCCGCCGTCACATGCCACCGCCGGAGTAACTTCAGGCACGGGGCCACGTAAGCCGGGAGCTTACCGTGCTTGACCCGCAGGCTTCTCACTGGCCCGCCACTCTCCCAACTGTTCAGAAAGGGTCCAAACCAAGCACGAAAAAGTCCTACCCATGCAGGCGGTCTCTCTGCCAACATGCTACCAAAGTTATGTTTCAAGAACATCAGAGAGAAAAAAACTACCGGGTTGACCATACCTAGGCCACCCTCCCGCCTGGATGAATAAGTTACGTTCCGCTTAACAAGGTTTAGCCTATTTCCCCATAACATCTGGAAGAAACAGCTGTAAACCCTCGTATAGAGTGATTCTGGCAAGAGACAGATGTAACTGACATACAGAAATACCGGAATCAGGAAAGTCTTGATCAGGTCAACCCTTTCCCTTAAGGAGAGCCGCCACCCCTTCCAGCATCTGACCTTGACCTCTGCATCAGACAACTTGGCTTCCCAGTTTAGCTTGCCATAATCGGCATGGCCAAAATTGATGCCCAAAATTTTTATGCTTGGCTGAGGCACCGGGAAGGTGTCCGGGAGCGAGAAGCTCTCACCCTCTCTACCCATCCAGAGAACTTCACATTTGTCCTGGTTGACCTTGGAGCCAGACGCCTCAGCATACTGTTCCATCACTGAGCCCACCTCCTGCGCCTCCTCAGACCCAGAGATGAAAACAGAAACGTCATCAGCATAAGCTACAACCTTCAGGGGCGGACTTCCAGCAGCACCCCCCGGCACCCCGCCCAACGCTCCACCATCTAGCCTCCTGACGAAGGGGTCAATGGCAAAGACGTAGAGCAAGGGGCTCAGAGGGCACCCCTGGCGCACCCCAGATGCAACCCCAAAAGGCTGCCCAACCCAGCCATTCACCAACATGAAGCTCTCAGCCTCCCTATACAATATTTTTAACCAGCCAATAAACCTCCCTTCCAAGCCGTAGCGGTCAAGGAGACACCAGAGGTACTCATGGTTGACACGATCAAAGGCCTTTGCCTGATCCACTGCCAGCAAGAACTTTCCCCATCCTTCAGCCTTACAACGCTCCAGAGCCTCCCGGACAGCTAACACCGCTGTAAAGGTACTCCTGCCCTGGACCGAGCAATGCTGCTGACGAGAAAGCAGACCCTCTGCCACTGATGACAAGCGCCAGAACAAGATCTTAGCCAGAATCTTTCTATCGACATTGAGAAGGCTAATGGGGCGCCAGTTCTCAATAACCGAAGGATCCTTACCCTTTGCCATTAAAATCACCGCAGACTGCCTCATGGAGGGAGGGAGGGACCCCTCACTCATACAGCAATTATACACCTCCGCTAGGCGAGGTGCCAGGCTAGATTTGAAGGTCTTAAAAAATTCAGCTGTCAACCCGTCTGGCCCAGGAGTTTTCTTAATGGTCAGACTATCAATGGCCTTAACCACCTCCTCTGCGGTAATTTCTCCTGTCAAACTTGTAGGCAGAACATTACTCTCCAAACCTGGTGTAGATTCCAAGAAGCTCAACATCCTTGCCCGGTTAAGGCACTTCTCACTCAGTAAGTTCCTGTAAAAATCCCTAGAGACCTCCAGAATCCCTGACCTGGATCTTGTCAGGGACCCCGTACTATCCCTCAAGGCAGAGACCGTCCTAATTGCTGCACCCTGTTTGTAATTCTGAAAAGGGTCGGGCGAATGGTACTTCCCATAATCCCTTTCCAGAACCAAAGAGGCACGCCGATCGTACTGGTATTTACTGAGGAGAAGTTTGACCTCGGAGATTGCCCCAAAATCTCCACCGCTAGAAACAAGGCGATCGAGCTTCCTCCGTAAGCGTTCGTAGGCGATATATTTATCACGCTGCTTTTTCTTACCTATGGCCTTGAAAAACCTGCTGATCCGCACCTTAGTAAGCTCCCACCACTCCGACTTACTGTTGCAGAAATCCAGCACCGTCTCCTGAGTCTGAAAGAACACCTCGAAAGATTGTCTCACCTCCTCGTCCTCCAGCAGAGACGAATTCAGCCTCCAGATGCCCCTTCCTCTCTGGGGCGTGTCTGAAACATTCAAAACCACAGTAAGCATAAAGTGATCGGAGAACTCCACCGCCCGACACTCAAGTGCTGAGAAGGCAGAGTCGTCCTTCAAAAAAAACCTATCTATTCTACTCTGGCTGCTACCTCTCCTATACGTGTACCCAGTGCTGTCCGGATTGCTTTTAATCAAAGCATCTACCAGACCTGCTTCCCTGACTATAGAATTAATAAAAAAACGCTATCATACCCCAGGTGGTCAGTGAAGCCCCTCCTGTCCTTGGGCCTAGTTATGGTGTTGAAGTCACCTCCAAAGACCACCTGTCAGGATGTAAAAAGAAAGGGTTTGATCCTTGTGAAAAGGCACTTCCTATCCCACTTGGACTGCGGCCCATAGATATTAATCAGGCGCAGCTCCTGCCCCCTCACAAGGACATCCAGGACCAAACATCTACCAATCTCAACCTCAAAAGCCCGCCGGCACGTTACCATCTCGGAAAAAAGGACTGCAACTCCGCTGTCAGGCTCAGCCGCAAGAGACCAGTAGGATGGCCCACGCCTCCACTCCCTCTTGGCCAGATGGATATCAGCCAAGGTGGGCAGCCTGGTCTCTTGCAAAAAGAAAATATCAGCATCCATCTCACTGATCAAAAATAGGGCTGTCTCTCTTGCACTTACAGATCTTAGGCTGGCAACGTTAATAGTTGCCACCTTTAGTGGAGCGGGAACTGCCATCAAGGAGTCTGAGGCTGAGAAAGGCGTTTTTTAACCTTCCTCTTGGACTTCTCGGCAGGATCCCTCACTCCCTCCACAGCACCACCTACCTCCCCTTCCTCCATCGGAGAAGCGGGGTCACTCGAGACCTCCCCCTTCTCCCCCGACAGAGCCCCAAACTTATTACCCAGGGCCAGGTCCTCCACCTCAAGAGAGGAGGCCGACCCTGCAGTGGAGAGGGCAGGCCTATTCCGCCTCCTCACCACTGACCACTCGCTGTCCTCCTGGGCCTTATCCTGCCCACTCTGAACAGGACCCTGGTCCTCCTGGGGAGCCCCCCCCTGACCTACCCCTCCGTCTACGAGGAAGAAGGACCGGGGGAGCCAGTACGACAGGCCCAGATTTTGCCTCCACCACTCCCGCCCCTTTGGCAGCCTCTGCCAACTTCCTCCCTCCCTTAGGGGCAAGAACCGGTACCACAGAAGGAACTGCAGGAGCCACTACCGTATCTGACTCAACCGGGGCAACTACAACTGAGGACACCTCAGACCCATCCTCCCTGCCTCCAGAAGCTGCTGCAGAGGCCAAGCTGGCCCTCTCCGTCACCAATTCAGCTTCCTCAGCATCCATACGGTCTAATTCTGCAGCTAGCTCATCCACCGGAAAATTTCGGAGGGCCTCCGGGCACTGATTATATGAGTGCCCCATGGTGCCACACAGATTACATTTTATTACATTGCAGTCCTTAGCCAGGTGACCAATCTCTTGGCATAGTGAACACCTGATGACTGGACAAGTGGCTGCAAAGTGCCCCTTAGCCCCGCACCTATGGCACACCCGGGGCTGACCAGCATAGAACACGATCAACCGGTCCCGCCCCAGGAAGGCAGAGGAGGGGATGTGTTGTAAGACATTACCCTCCACCCTCAGACGAACATTGGCCGTCCACCCACCCGTCCATATTTTCCTGTCATCCAGGATTTTCTGCAGAGGCCCCAAGACATCTCCAAACCTTCCCAACCAGACAACAATATCGGAAACTGGAATTGACTCGTTCCTAACCAGAATCGTTACTTTTTTGATGACATTCTGGCGAGAAACAAGCTTGGTAGTTAGCCCCTCCCACCTAGGACTACGGGCATAGGTGAACTCATATTTCTGCCAAAAAAGATCTATTAGGTCAGCCCTCGTAAAGGATAGATCATATTCGCCCATCCCCACCGGGGCAATAAAGGCGAATATGTCCACCGCACGGAAACCCATCTCCAAGATGCGGTCAATGACCTCTCTACGCCCCAGGGGAGGGCCCGTCCCTGTCCACTTAAGCTGCACTACATTCCTACGCGCAGCTGACGTAGGCAGGTTCCCCGCCTGTGACTGGGGTACCCCCAAGGCCCCCTGACCCCCCCCTTAACACTGCTGAGTAACTCAAAGCAGGTCTTGACACAGGAACCTCAGTTACAGCAGGACCAGACACCTGGGGACCTGAAACCGGGGCAACAGAAACCTGGGGATTTGGCCCGGGCAGGCCCTGCTCAACAGCAGCCTGGGCCCTAGGACCCTCATCACTGACAGGGGGACACACCACAACAGACCCTTGCACAGCCTGTCCACCACCAGGGGGACCCGGAGCAACATGCAAAACACCCGGGACCCCCCCCAAGGGACTGGGCTCAGATAAGACTTGAACCGGGGCCAAGACCGGGACAGATACACCATCCCCAGGATCCTCAGCAGGGACCCGTTCTACAGACATAACAGCCAACACTTTACCAGCCTCCCCCGCGACATCAGCCGCTTCGTTCCCCAGTCCCCTGGAGTCCTGCGGTACGTTCTATGCCAGCGGTTCCCCCGATTTTGCCAGCAATTCACCTTCCACAGAGCTAGGCATCCGTTGCAGTTTCACAAACACGGCCCGCTCCCGCAGAACAGGTCTTGATGGCTTCCATGACGTCACTTCCGCTTCCTCCTCCTCTGACTCGGCCGACGTGAACCGGAAGTTGTCCGCCCGATATTCCAGCCCTGTCTCCATAGCAAAGCAGAGCTCTCCTACAGCCTCCGCCTCCTCCATCTGTGAGCCCCAATTGGCTGGCTGTTGCTGCCCGGGGGGGAGGGAACCAGAATCTCCCGTGTCCTCCCCGGCCTCGGCGTTTTCCTTATTAGGAACTTCACTCTGCTGGGTAGATGCAGTGTGCTCAGGCACCTGCTTCTGCTCCCCATCGGTCAATGGCGTCTCCGACAGCTCCTCCATGGAGGAGACAATCTCAACTGGGCCCCTCACAGCAGCCACTCTTCTGCTCCTTGCAGCCTTGAAGCGGGTCTCGTTCTGATACTTCTCCCTTAGTACTCCACTCTTCTTTTTCAAGGCTGCCACATACTTGCTTTGGAGGGCCACCCGCTTTTCCAATGCCTCCAGGCCTGGCTTCATTAACTGGCGTTTTGTGCTCCAGACTCTGTCATATGACTGACGGAACTTTTTAAGCTCCAGACTCAATTTCTCCAACTTTGTTTCTTCCTTCTCTATCATGCTGATACGGGTTACCACCCGGTCGCGGTACGCGCTGCCATCTTCCCCCTTCCTTGGGGCTGTTCCCAGGTCCTCTATGGCTGGAAAATCGGGACCGGTACTAGGCTCCTCCAGGGGCATATCAACGCTGGACCCAAGCTCAGGATCCGCCATCCTCCCTGGGCTGGGCAGGACACTTTAGCCCCAGGCTTCTCAGGCCTACCTGGAGCTCAGCAGAGCACAGTCCAACACAGCCTCTCCACATGCTGTCAGGAATGACTCACCACAGGGCTCACCTGCCTTGTGGGCTGCAGTACCAGGGCTGGCCAGCGGGTGCTCTCAGCAATCAGAGACTCAACCCTGCAGTCAGCCAAAACACCTGAGGCTGATTGCAGGTGTATTTAAGGGATAGCCAGACCTGCAGTCTGTGCCTTGGTGTGTGTTTTTCTATGGGCCCCTGTATCTTGTTACCTGCATTCCTGTTCCTGTTCCTGTCTGACTGATTTGTTGCCGACCCTGCCTGATCCGAACCTCTGCTGACTTCTCCTGTTTGATCCCTGGCTTGTGACCCCGACCATCCTCTGCCTGACCCCCTGTACCTACCTGCCCGTTAGTTGCTGTACCCGGCTCGTGACCTGACTACTCTCTGCCTGCTCCTCCTGTTCCTACCTGCCCGATTGTTATTGACCCGGTCTGCCTGACTTCGCTTGCACTGTATGTATTGTTATCTGTGGGTGGTTTGGTTCGTTTGCACTGTGTTATGTTTTAGTATTGCAGTGCGTTTATGTATTGTTAGTTTTAATAAATTATATTGTTTATAACATATCTGAAGCCTGCGTTTCTCTGCGTCAGTTCACATACCTCTGGTCATACCCGGAGCCCTGACAGTCGCATTACATCTTTTTTTATTTCTGTTGATGTGAGCTGCACCCTATCACATATACTCACCTAATCACCAGTGATTATTCTCCAGCATTTAAGATTGTATTGAAGTATTTTTAGTTTTTCAACACATATCAGGTAGCGCAGAAGTCATGTAATACATGTTATATTTGACCTTCACAGTTTAGAGTAGATTGATATTTTGACTGTATATTAAGGTAAGAATGCAAGCACAACAAATTGTCAATATATATTATATATATGCATAGAATAACAGCTAACATGCTTAGAAGACTCTAGTAGTTGCAACATTACACAACTTCAATACATTTTTAGATGTTCTGCAAATCAGAATTTAAACAGTAGCCACAGTTCTGAGATGTTTCTTCCCACGAGAAGGAAACTATCAAATGGCCAGACTAACTCATGTTTGGGCTCTCAGTTACTGTTAGCTGGGTTTAACTCTGAAAATGAAAAAAGATCTTTAATTAGATATGTCAATGTCCCTTTAAACTGAAGTGTTCGTCTTCTGCGTGCTCTATGGGGCCCTAGTTGGTGCACATGAGATTTTAAATCTTTCTTGATGTAAAGGCAGGACTTCGTTATGAGAGGGTGAACACAAAGGAAAGGGAACCTCTCCTTTAAATGATGTTGAATGTGAATGGTATTTTTTTTAACACACACAGAGTGAAGTCTGAGATCAGGCTGGGATTAAGGAAAGAGCAGAAGCAAACTTCACTAGTTACCAATTCCTCTTTAAATGGGTGGCAAACTAGAGTGGTAAAGAAGTTTCTTGACAAGTAGCACAGACTGGAACTGAAGCATCAATGTAACTTGATCTGCAGGGTGCATATGTTGCAGCAGAATCCAGTGATTAGATGTGTTTAGATAGTAACAATTAGTAGGCCACAGGGCAGCATTGCCCTATCAATCTAGGCCTTAGCACAATAACTTGTGAAATGAGATGCTGAACTGAGAAGAAAATAACTGAACTTGGCACTGCCACTTGCAACTTAAATGATTTGAGTACAGATCTCTCACCCGATCCATGGCCTCGGTCAGGTATCAGGCAGTCTCTCCACAGTAGGGTGCCCTGTGTTCCCTTGATTCCTCTGTCAAAAATCACCTCAGATGACAGCACTCTGTTCCATCTGCTTGCGGGATTGTCAGTCTGGCTCATCAGCAGTGTTGACAGTAAGTAATGCCTCCTCACTCCTTCGCTCTCTGCAACCTGGCCTGGGCCCTCAGTGTCCCACACAGCCTTCTCCTCATACCTTCTCTCCAGCTCTCACTGTCCACTTCCTGTCCTCGGGTTTCTGAGCTTCTGTATTTATTTGCCTCCACTCATCAGCCATCTCCTCTGGCAAGTGTAGTTTGTTAGCTCATTAGCTCATCCTGCTTTCAGCCTACAAGTTCAACAAACCTTTTCTTCAACAGAGTCTGTATAACTGAGATGCAAAACACTGCTGTCTTGTGTCCATTTAACATTCTGCAACCAACCAGTATTACTGCAGGGTGTTACACAATAAAGAGAAATGAGTTCCATTCATGTAGAGAATAGTTACATTTATTCCTGGGGGAGGAATTCATTTTCTTCTGGTAACATTCTTCTCTTCTACAGATTGTCCTATAATGACCTGACAGACAGTTCCTGCCCCCACCTGGCATCTGGAATAAAAAATAACCAGACACTGAGGACACTGGACTTGTCCTGGAACAATCTGGAGGGTCCTCATTTCAGTCATATGATGGCAGCTCTGATAACAAGCCGGATAGAGGAATTACAGTGAGTATAACAGGACTGACAGAGACAATAACATTCTGGGACAGTTTTATATCTAAACCACATAAATAATATAGAAATAAGATAATGTCCTCAAAATCCATCTTTAGGCTCCATAAATATCCAAATGTCATCAAATATAATAACAAAGATAAATTTCATCTCCTAATAGTAGACAATGCAATGAAGCACTAGTATATAACTTTAAAACAATATAAATGTGAAAATATAACAATAAATGTGAGATTCCTCAACACAAGTCCTTATAAATGTATGTATAACTATGGTAAGGAGGTTATTTCACTGGAAACTAATGAAAATAATTTATAAACAGCAAATATAAAAATAGTGGAGCTTAGTAGTAAGAATCTTCAATAAAAAAAGTCCAAATAAAACTGGTAATAGTTAAAACTCTTCCACACTATAATATAAAATCCTCCACCTCAATGTTCAAAGGAAATCCCATAGTGTAATTGTGTTACTTTGTTGCAACAAAGTTTTTACAAGATGAATGAGACTTCTGTGACCATCAAAGTGAACCACCACTACTGAATCCAAGACTTACCAGAAGGTTGGACCTCAAAGCCGAGAGATTAATCTGAGTGTGTGTGGTACAATCCCCATACAGGAACAATGAATGGATCACCACACCTCCTCCACTTCTGATGTCACAATTAGTAATTGAAGTCCACAAAAAGAGAAAAAACTCCAACAGTGCAGACTACCAAGGTTACCTATCAAGGTTTTCTTTACTAATTAAAATTGCATATAAAATTACACATAACCTTCATATATACAGTTGCAAGAAAAAGTATGTGAACCCCTTGGGATTACGTGGAGTTTTGCATGAATTGGGCATAAAATGTGCTCTGAACGTCATCTAAGTCACAACAATAGAAGAACACAGTCTGCTGAACATAATACTACACAAACATTAGATGTTGCCATGGTTTAATTGCACATAACATGTAAACATTCACAGTGCAGGGAGGAAAAAGTATGTGAACCTTTGGACTTAATGAGGTTGACCCTCCTTTGGCAGCAATAACCTCAACCAAACGTTTCCTGTAGTTGCAGATCAGACCTGCACAACGATCTGGAGTCATTTTGGACCACTCCTCTTCACAAAACTGTTTCAGTGTAGCAATATTCTTGGGATGTCTGGCGTGAATCACTCTCTTAAGGTCATGCCACAGTATTTCAATCGGGTTGAGGTCAGGACTCTGACTGGGCCACTCCAGAAGGCGTATTCTGTGCTGTTGCAGCCATTGTTTTGTTGAATGACTTGTGTGCTTTGGGTCATTGTCCTGTTGCATCACCCATCCTCTGCGGAGCTTCAGTTGGCGGACAGATGGTCGTACGTTTTCCTGCAAAATGTCTTGATAAACTCTGGAATTCATTTTCCCATCAATGACAACAATCCGTCTAGGCCCTGAGGCAGCAAAGCAGCCCCAAACCATGATGCTCCCTCCGCCATGTTTTACAGTGGGGATGAGGTTTTGATGTTGGTGTGCTGTGCCTTTTTTTCTCCACACATAGTGTTGTGTGTTCTTCCCAAACAACTCAATCTTGGTTTCATCTGTCCACAGTATATTTTGCCAGTAGTGCTGTGGAACATCCAGGTGCTCTTCTGCAAACTTCAAACGTGCTGCAATATTCTTTTTGGACAGCAATGGCTTCCTCCGTGGTGTCCTCCCATGTACTCCATTCTTTTTTCATGTTTTCCTTATTGTAGATGTGTCAACAAAAATGTTAGCATGTGCCAGAGATTTCTGTAGGTCTTTAGCTGACACTCTGGGATTCTTCTTTACCTCATGCAGCATTCTGCACTGTGCTCTTGCAGTCATTTTTACAGAACGACCATGCCTAGGGAGAGTAGCAACAGTGCTAAACTTTCTCCATTTGTAGACAGTTTGTCTTACCGTGGACACATGAACATCAAGGCTTTTGGAGATACTTTTGTAACCCTTTCCAGCTTCATGCAAGTCAACAATTCTTGATCGTAGGTCTTCTGAGAGCTCTTTTCTGCGAGGCATGGTTCACATCAGACAGTGCTTCTTGAAACCAGTAAACCCAAAATAGGTGTGTGTTTTTTAATGGCAGGACAGCTGTCAGCAACACATCCAATATCATTACACTGATTGGAGTCAAGGTTGGCTCACTCCTGGCTCCAATTAGTTCTGGGAGAAGTCATTAAGCAAGGGCCTCACATACTTTTTCCTCCCTGCACTGTGAATGTTTACATGTTATGTGCAATTAAACCATGGCGACATCTAATGTTTGTGTAGTATTATGTTCAGCAGACTGTGTTCTTCTATTGTTGTGACTTAGATGATGTTCAGAGCACATTTTATGCCCAATTCATGCAAATCTCAACGTAATCCCAAGGGGTTCACATACTTTTTCTTGCAACTGTACGTGTTCAAAATATGTACAAAGTAAGCTGCTACCAGAACGACCGACGCCATGTATGATAAAATTAACATTATTTAAGCGGTCTGTATCGCTTTATGTCAACAATGCATCAACTTCACGCTCGCATACCTTGCTGTCCTTCATTTCACACGCTAGAAGGTGAATGCCTGACATTTCACACACCCCTGGAAGCAGAAAAATTCCCAACCTCTTCCAAGTTACATTCTGAGCATGTTACTTCACCGGCCTGAAACTGTCCCGCAAAGCTTAACAGAGCCCCAATAAAGAAACCTCAAAGAAATACAAGTATGGCTCTACCCTCTGTCATCAGATGATCACCTGACCAACACCCTGGGGACATACTTTCTCTTTGGATCACCTACACCCCTCTGCAATCGAACCAGGAGAGACTTCTCTATCCGTAAAATGTGTATGCATATATGATGGTTGAGTTTTTCTGATTTATGTACCTATATGATTATATACCTTTGAGAATATATATATATATATATATAAATTATATTAATGCAGGTACAAATCCTTGGCCCTTCCGTAGGAGGGAATGCTCCACCCAGCCACATAGCTAGTCCAGGTCCTCTGCTTTAACCATCCCCTGGTACACTTTCCCTCCAACTTACGGCCGCTAAGGGCTTGAGGGACTTTATGATCACACGTCTTCACATGTGGGTAAAAAGTGAAGGTGCAAATGTAAATAGTTTTCTGGAAAGGATTTTCCCTTCCTTTCCAATGGCCCTATATGGGACACCTCTTCTGGTTCATGGGTTTCCCCATTTTTCTTGATGTCCTCCTAGTAAACACAGGTTGCCTGCCCCCAACTCACTACCCACATTTTTGGGTAGATGTTTCTTATCAAAACCTAACTAGCTTCCCCTATGGCCACTGTGAAAATAGTTTCTTGTAATGTCAAAGGCCTATGATCTCCCACTAAATGCAAGAAGGTATTATGCCACCTCAAATGACTAAAGGTGGGTATTGCCTTATTGCTGGAGATCCATTTGCCAGCCTCTGATTTTCACTGCCTGAAAAAAAAACTTTGGGTGGGTGAAGTGATGGGATCAACAACAGTAGGCTGTAGAGTGGGAGCATATTGCTACATAAAAATCTACCTTGCACCATACATTTGATTACCCAAGATGAACTAGGACATAAAGTCTCCATATGTCTACAATTCTCCTCATGTGCTATACAAATCTGTAACTTTTACACACCCAAGTCTCCTAACATGACCATTTTTTAGGACATGACCCAATGCCGCTACATATGGGGGGGATGATTTTAACACTGTAATGCACCCAGATAAAGACCGTACATCTCGCAAACACAAATCTGCTGACATGAGTAAATTGCCTTTCCCTCAAGAATCCCCACTATCATCCATGATGTCAGCACTAAATATGTTACTATTTTGGGAAGCAGGCAAGTCTTTCCTCAGGGGCAAGATAATTGCATACACAACATCCTTTAAAAAAAAGCCTCACTACACAATCACAAACTGGCCAACGTAACTTAGCCAGCTCAGACTCTTTGGAGCACAAGAAAGCCTGGCATGCAGCCAAACATCTATTTGACCTTTGGGCAGAACAACAAGAAAAGATAAATTGATCATACTTGGAAGTGCAACTACATAGATTTGGTAACAAACTGGGCAAACTGTTATCTAAACTTACTAAAGGCCCATATAAAACGACCCATATCTTGACTCTTAGAGACTATACTGGTCAACTCACCCCATCCTCAACAGAGTTTACTCATATCCTGGAAGCGTATTATAATACTTTTTATTCTGAGGATTCTATAGGTTATGAATCTGCTCATTTATTTTTGGATGACTTAACTCTTCCCAGTCTCTCAATGTCACAACTTGACGACCTAAAATGCACCTATTTCCCCAGATGAAATATTGGACACAAATAATCAGCAAATCATAAAGCCCCAGGCTCAGATGGCCCCACAGTGGAGTTTTATAAGGCAACCAGTGAAATACTTCTACCCAGTCCTACATTCTTGTACAATTAAATCTGGGAGGGGAATAAATATATGCCCACGGGATCCCTACCAGTCTCACCTCAACCAATCTCATTGTTAAATATAGAAGTCAAAATTCTTTCCAAAATCATAGCATTGAGGCTAACACCTATCCTCCCCTCATTTATCCATCCCACACATGCAGGCTTTGTCAGGGGTCACTCTGTGAAATCTAATATAAAGTTTTAACCACACTTGAGAAAAACTACGTCCCTTGGAGAAGCTAGCTTTCGTGACCCTAGATGTGGACAATGTTAACCTTTATTGGCTCTTATTCGTCCTGATTAAATTTGGCTTTACTGGTCACATAGTGGAATTTCTACGTACCATGTATGTCACCCTATGCAGCTTTTGTGACCCTAGATGTGGACAATGTTAACCTTCATTGGCTCCTCATAATCCTGATGAAATTTTGCTTTACTGGTCACATAGTGGAATTTCTACATACCAACATACCATGTATGCTAGCCAGAAACAGTGGGCACGCTCCCGCGTGTGTGCACCCGTGTGTGCGCATTCTTGCACGCATGCTTGAGCCTATGCTTATTTCTATTAGCCAGTTGCCATACAGGAACTCCCTTACATCAGGATATATAACTTAGCTTGCTTACTTAGGTACAGTCTGGACTGGATCTCTCATTCATCTGGTTATGCCAACTATGCCCTGGAATCAAATATTGTTTACCCTTACCAACTCTTAGGAGTGCTTCACAGTAAATTCCAATCCCTCCTGAAGGACTTGCAACAACATGTTTTAACTTGGGACACTGTCATTGCTTGGATGGAGATCAGGAAGAAACTAAACCTACCACCATATATTTAACGCTACCTCCTGCTACGTGGAAATCCAATGTTTCAACAAGCCATGGATCATAAAGCATATAACATCTGGCACAATGTGGGAATGACTAAAGTGTCCTCCTTGCTCTATTTGGACACTATGAAACTCAAATCATTCAGAGAACTAGCAACAGAATACCATCTTCTTCATTCACTCTTTTTCTACTATCATCAGGCGATTTCCTATGTTTCCTGCTCCAGAGATGCATCCAAGAGATTTCGGTCCTCCCTGATCGATCATTTGCTCAATCAACGAACATACTCCATCTCAGATTTTTACACATCACTACAATCCGCTGAAAGCAACACTACATCTGAAGCTCTCTTTGGGAAATGGCATAAGGATTTTCCTGATGCTGACCTGAAGACAAGATAGTGGACAGCTGCCTGAAAATTCATAAATGTACCATCAATGAAACGTGGAGAGAAACACAATTCAAACTGATCCATAAAGTGTTTATTCTGTTCCTCCCTACAAATTCAACAACTCACTCTCCATCATGCCCACAATGAGTTCACTCCATGTCATCCCTATCTCATAGATTCTGGCAATGCCCTCTGATCTCTGCTTTCTGGGACCAAATAACCACATTTCTGCATGGTGTAACAGGCCTACGCATCCCCAAAACACCTTTTTCAATGTTTTTCAGCCATAGTGTGGCCAGGCACACTATCCCTGGCTATCCAAGTAATACTACCTCACAATGGATTCATCTCTGCCGCCTGGCTGCAAGGAAAACTATCCTAGAAACATGGACTACCACTTCCCCTCTATCATCTCAGCAGTCAAAACAGAACTCACAATTCTTCTCCCCATCAGAAATAATGTTATTAATGACATCCTTTCAATACACGGAATGGTATCTTAAGCCCTCTCTGATCCACTCTGTGGGCAAATTAAAAATCCCAGCTTTCTGGTCTGTATTTTTCATCTAATCATGTTGCATGTACCCTGGTTTGCTCTGTTTGACCAGTGTTCCATGGGGGGCTGACCATCCCCATTGTGTTTAGTTACTCATGTTTTATTGAGATAGTTCATGTACAAACAAGGATAAGACTGGCAACTGTAAAAAGCTTACTGATCAGTGTTCTACAAATGTAAGACACATTACTAGCCAGTTAACAGTCACCCAAACTATAGGTTGGTTTTCTCTTCCTGTACCATGGGAGACAACTAACCACTACATTGTTTTGACACCATATACGTTTTAATACCAGTATGCCATGATTCTCTGATTGCGATGTATATTTATACTGTGTTTGTACCTTTAAAATGTTCAATAAAAATATCTGAAAAAAAAAACTTTCACTAAAAAATACACTAACATCATTAGCAGATAAAAACACTGAAAAATTGGACGCTGTGCTCTGAGGCTTTCCTCACTGGACTGGGCACAAGTGACACACTGCAGCAATCAGTGGTGAACCACCAAGCCCAACAGTCACCATCCCAAGCACAGTGGCAGCATGGCGGCGAAGAGGAAAGAAGACAGGTGTCCAGAGAAACACACTGCCTTCATGTTTCAGCCTGCAGACTGGCGCAGGCAAGATGGTGCCAATCCCAGGGCCTCCACAATCATCTCGGCTCCTCTCCAGTCATCTGCTGCAGCAACAAACCTGCAAGACGGCTCCATGGAGGTTCAAGCTACAAGCACCAGCTCCTCTGCTTCTCCCCCTGGCACTCCAGTCACCAGATAATGCAAATAGATTCTGCAGCATCTGACATGCATGAAATGAGCTCTCTTTCTCTACTGGGTCCCAGGGAGCACAACCTGATGCAATAGCTCTATTCCCCACTGGTAACCAGCCAGTGATGGATACAACTCTCAAGGATATCCTAATGTCCCTAAGAAGCACACTGCAGTCAGATATGCTCTCCTGTATGCATAAATTCAAGCAGGATATCTCATTCCTAGGGGATAGAGTGTCTCACGTGGAAACAAAAAAGGGGGAATTTGTATCTACTGTTAAAGATCTTTTTGATGCTCATGATGCTCATATTGAAGAATATAATTGGATCAAACATAAGTTGGTGAACCTAGAAGATAGATATCACTGAAACAATATAAAAATCCAGGGGACAGCCAAAGGTGTACAGCCTCATGAACTATTTCTTTATGTCAAATGCCTGATCAAAGCACTTTTACTGGAGCTCAAAAACATTGAGCTTGTCATTGATCATATCCATAAGCTCCCTAAACCCCCACATCTACATGTTTTAATACCTAGAGGTGTATCCATTCTTTCCATATAAAAAACCAACTCATGCAAAAAGCCCTAATTACGACTGGAACTTTGCCTGAACCCTATACTCACCTACAGCTGTTTGACGACTTGTCACAGCATGCACTACAAACTAAACTCAACCAAAGTCTTGCGTAACCACAAGATCTCATACAAATGGGCCTATCCTGCAAAATTAATGGTCACATTCCAAGACTCCAAGCATCTGATCTCATCTCTTCAGGCAGGCTTACAACAATTAAACTCATGTGGCATCATTTTAGAGCTCCCTGCATCTACATCTACACAACTGGAGAGAGGAGCATCGCTCCCTAGTTACCCATTGGCTCAACGCAATAACCACAGGCCTAGACCATGCCGATTTATCACAATGGAATACCCTATGCTACATTGCACAGTCCGGTGTACATTAGCCTTCGGCTTTTTTGAACTCATTAGTTTTTTTTGTCTTTTTACTTTGTTGTCATCTTCTGGTTCACGTTTGATAAACTTAGCAATCACCAATGGCATTCACGTCATCTACTTGGGGCACCCTTTCTCCAATAAAAGCCTTATTTTGTAGGGTGTCACCTATGAATCACTTCACAGATAGGATCTTGAATATACTCAGCAAATACAATATTTTCTGTATTTCTTAAGTTTTGTGGGTCATATCACTCCCCTTAGCATTTGCTCATCAGCTTGAGTATTATGACTATCAAGCTTCTATCTATTAACACTAAGGGTCTCAACCACCCAGCCAAAAGATCCTCACTCTGGAAACTGGCTCTGATGTCCAAATGCAATATTCTTTATGCGCAAGAGATGCACTTCCATGCTTCTCAGCAGTCAACTTGCACCAATAAGAACTTCCCACATATATTTACAGCAAGTGCCCAAGAGAGATGTCCTCCTTGCCATTAGGTATACAGTCTCCTTCCATCTCAAGATATGTACTAAAGATGTGGACTAAAGATGTGGACGGTCACAATCTCATCCTTTTATGCACTCTGAACAACTCTCCTTACAATGGTGTCAACGTGTACACACCTAATACTCGGGAAATAAGCACCATATAAAGATCTATAGAGTACAACAAGGTTCTCTTATATGATGTGGAGACCAAAACATAATTCCCGCAACTCCACTCTTCAAATCCATCCAAAAGGAGAAAACCATGCTTAGGTCCTCTTCTACAGGACTTCCAACTGTATGATATGTGGTGCTTCCAACATGCCATGGGGCACTACTATACTTTATTGTCTGTTTGCCATAACTTCTACTCACGTATTGACTTTTTTTTCACAGACCAATGGCTCCTGCAGAAAATATCAGTTTCAGACAATCTTACCTGCTACCCTGTCCAACCGTGCACCCATAATCATCACCATAGATGATAATCCGAAGTCCACCTTTCCTTTGTATGGAGAATGAAAACACATCTGTTTCAATCAGCCCCATATCCGGAGGAACTCCAAAAAAGCCTAAACACATTTTTTTTGTCAATAATACCAGCTCAGTATCTGATCCTGCAACACTGTGAGCTGTACACAAAGCTTATATGCACAGTATATTTATTCAGCTTGGTACAAAAACAAAAAGGGCAAGCTCAGAGTACATCTAGTATTAGAAATCCAAACCACAGATTTCTTAAACAAAAACCTTATCCCAACCTGATGGCTAAACTGGCTCATCTAAGACTAGAATTTAGAAGGCTCCTACTAGACAGATTCAAGAAAAAATGCTTAGAAATGAACCTCTGGGAACAAGGCGGGTAAGCTACTAGCCCAGCAAATCAAGGGCCACCGCCTCAAATCACATTTTTTTTTGTACCACCCAGTCACTAAAGAGCGTTTACCTATACCGCAAGCAATTGCAGACCCATTCAGTACTTACTATACAGTAATTCCCTCTATAATTTTAAAGATGATTCAACTGCAACCGGGTCTGTCTGCTATTCAGTCTTTTCTTATCACGGTTCAATTACCTAGCTTTAGTGCAACCCAGCTAGAGTATCTGAATGCTTTAGCTGTCCCAAAATCAGCAAAGCTATTGATTCTCTTTTGTGAGTGAATACTTTAAACAATTCAAACAAACTTTGTTATTTCCACTATCTAGGCTTTGCAATGCTGTTGCCTCCTCATCTTCTTTTCCTGGAAGATATGTTAAAAGCTCTTTTTATTACCTTACCAAAGCTAAGGAAGGAACCTACCTTCCCCCAAATTTTTGCCCAATCTCCCTTCTGAACTATGATTTAAAGATGTACGCCAAGGCCATAGCAAACTGTCTGATAGACCTACTACCTGGTATAATTGACCCTGATCAGTCATGCATTATGAAGGGGCGACAGACTTCAGACACAACAGGCTGTATGGTCAACATCATTCACCACACATGAAAATACCAAATTGCCTTCTCTACTTCTCTCTTTGGACACAGAGAAGACATTTGACAGAGTCCACTGGTCCTTCCTAAAAATGACCTTACAAAAATTTGGATTTCAAGGACATATTCTTTCTGCAATTATAGCCCTATACTCCTGCCCATCAGCTCAAATATATTGTTCAGCAATGATGTCCAAACCATTCCAGATATCCAGTGGCACTGGACAGGGATGTCCTCTTTCCCCTCTTATCTTTAATCCAGTCATAGAACCTATGGTAGAGAGTATTCGATCCAATCAAAACATATCTGTTTTTGTATTGATTCTAAAGAGCACAAAATACATTTATTTTCTGAAAGTGCAATTTTAATTATATCAAACCCAGCTCCATTGTAAGCCGTGTACCGGGGTGGGCTCCCCAGGATACAGTGAAGTCACGAACGAGGAAAGCAACCCCAACACCAGCTTTTGCCATAACAGAATTTTACTTAGATGTGGCAAGTAAACACAACCACAAATGCTGGGAACATACAATAAATTTACATACACCCAGCCCAAAGGCTGAGACCCTTGTGCTGCACAGCACGGCGCCTCCTGATGAATGATTGTAGAAAGCAGGGGCCAACTGACAACTCATGGGGCCCCCGGCCAATAGGGAATCATGGGGCCCCTGTGTCCTCGCCCACTCTCAAACCACACCCAAAAAAGCCTATGAAAGGTACCAGGGGCATCTCATGGAGCCCCCTACTGACCCCGGGCCCTCGGGCAGTGCCTGAATTCCCAAATGGTCAGTCCGCCCCTGGTAGAAAGTTTAGTAATTTACCTGCTGGCGGGCACACTTAAGCTGCCACACCTTACCCCTTATTAGAGCAGGAATCAGTGTATGGTATGGGCTAGCCTGCGGTGCAGAACAACAGCTTACAATCTTACACAAATCTACAGTATTCCCCCTCCCATAACTCATAACTGGTCCTGTAGCACGTGCCTGAGTATTCCTTCTGAGCAAAATGCCAGTCTGGCTTGAGTTTGTAGGATTTTATCAGCTCTCCAATGTGAAATGTCACTTTAAGATGTGGAGTCCTTCCAATAATCGGTAACAACACTTGTGGGCTGACACAAACAGAGACCCAAACTAACTATAGACCTGGACTCAGTCTATAGGCGCCAACACTGAAATGAGGTGTGTGCACGATCTTACCGACCCGGGTCTGCTTTTCATCCGCTGGTGACTGAACAGAACAAATGTCTCTCCAACAAGCTTGCAATATTGCAGTGTATGCTGCGTTGTTCCTCTGCTCCCATCAGCATTACTGGCAGCAATCTTTCTTTCTCTGAACAAGATCAGGGTCTTGGACACGATCAGCTTCACTTAGCCGCAGCTCTGGTTACCGAGGGAAGCTCCCACACCTGGATGTCATCGGATTTTCAGCTCACACGGCCCCTTCATTCAGCACCGTTCAAAACATGGCTGCAGTCTCCTCTTCCTGTTCACTCCAACTGTGTGAAAACTCCACCTCTTCATGAATATACAAATATCTATGCAGTCTGAGGCTGTGTTAGAAAAACAGTGATATCTTGTGGCTAAACCGCAGAATGTCAGTCAAAACATTAATTTACTTCCACACAATCAGTGTTCAAACAATGAGAGCTGTTTCCCCATCTCACATGCCACCCCACTAGAGGTTGTCATCCTCGGCAACCCTCCCCATACAAACTCATTCTGGGCATAGTGCTGTGGGGGCACACCAGCATTGGGCCTTGTTGACCTTCGTAGAGTGACAGGCTCAGAAGCACTGGGGCGTCAGGCACATTTAATGGGAGAGGAGCTGCTGACCGCTCAACACTTTCCCTTGGTGGCAAACTTGCTATGGTTAGAGCCTCTGTGGGTACCGGGGCAGGGACAACCCACCATTCCTCCCCCTCCTCTAAGGGGATTTCCTCAGTACTCTGAGCAGGAGGAGCCATCCCCTCCACGCACACTGGTTCATCAAAATTACAACGCCTCAACATGTTACGGTGCAAGTTTCATGAGGGCTCCCAGTCCCTATTGGCTCTACCTCATAGACCGGGATGGCAGGGTCTACCCTCCTCTTCACCGTGTATGGGACCGCCTCCCACCGCCCATCCAACTTTCCAGATGGCCACTTGGCTTTGACTATCACTCGATCACCCGGGGCATACCCCTCCTTCTGTACTGGTTTCGGATTGGGGTATACCACTTGTCTAAGGTGCTCCCCCACAACCTTGTGGATCGCTCTCAGTCGGCGGCGGTGCTCTTGCACCCAGGCGGTAGTATTTCTTGGTGGTGGCTCCATCGGATCGGGCATGTGGAGATCTTTAATCTCCCGCCGGCTCTCCCAAACATGAGCATATGTGGGGAGTATCCGGTGGTACTGTGTACCCTGTTATTATAGACCCACATCAGTTCAGGTAGGTATTCGGGCCACTGAGCTTTTTGGCGGTCCTCCAGAGTCTGCAGCATCTGGAGCAAGGTGCGGTTGAACCGCTCGCATGCCCCGTTTCCCTGGGGGTGATACGGGGTTGTGCGGGAACGTTCGATCCCATACAGTTGGTACAACTCATTCATTAGAGTACCCTGAAGACATGCCCCCTGGTCGGAATGTATTCTCTGTGGGCACCTGAACACCTGTATAAAGTGTTTGCAGACCGCTTCAGCGGCTGACTCTGCCATCTGGTCTCTGGTGGGTACAGCCACCGCATACTTTGTGAAATGATCTGACATGACTAGACAGTACGAGTGTCCTGAGGTAGAGTACCCAATCTGTACATAATCGATCATAAGGAGCTCTAGGGGTGCTGATGTCCAGATGGCCTGGACAGGAGCCCGCTGTTCAGTACTCTTGCTCAGCCCGCAGGGCCGACACTTAAGACATGCCTCGGCCACCATGTCTGCCGAATTGGGACAGTACACGAGCCGTTGGAGCCACTTGAACGTTTTATTTCACCCAAAATGGGCACCCCTCTCATGGGCTTCCCGGGCAGCCTCCGGTCCCAATGACATGGGGATGACAATCTGTCGCTGGTACTGCAACTCTGACTGCAAGTATATGGTCCGACACAGGAGGCCCTGGGTAACAGCTTATCCCACTACCTCAACAACTTTTGGCCCTCGGGAGTCAGACGAGCCCGCTCTTCTGACGAGGCCAGATCTTGGTCCGGACCCATTCTTTCACTTTCCACAGGTCCGGGCAGCTATCCTGGACCCTTTCCCAATCAGCCAACGTCTTTCCCAGCACCATTGGCATCCTGGACGCCACCCCACTTGAATGTGCCATGTCCTGGAACATGGGTAATCGACCAAGGTCAGGAGTTTCAGTGTCCTCTAGCTCCTCATTGGCACTCTGAGCCGACAACCCTACAGGGACTCAGGAGAGTGCGTCAGTGTTGCCGTTCTCCCTACCTGACCAAAACTTGATCTGGTATCGGTACTTAGAAAGGCGAGCCAACCACCTCTACTCAAGCGCACCGAGTTTGGCATTTTCCAGATGTGCTAACGGGTTGTTGTCCGTCATCACGGTCACCTCTGCACCGGTCAGGTACTCCGCGAACTTTTCAGTCATGGCCCACACCAGTGGCAGTAGTTCCAATTTAAAGGAGCCGTAGTTGTCAGGGTTGCGCTCTGACTCCCTCAGAGCCCAGCTGCCATAGGCAATGACTCTCTCACGTCCATCCTGGACTTGGGATAACACAGCCCCCAGACCATGTAGACTTACGTCAGTGTACAGCAGGAATGGGGTGTCGAACCGCGCATAAGCCAGAATCGGGGCACTGATCAGCGCCCCCTTCACTGCTTCAAAGGCCCTTTGTTGCCGGGGTCCCCACTCGATGGGACAATTCTTCGGGCCCCCTGCAGTGCCCCTTAATAACGCGTTTAACGGGCCCACCAAATGAGCAAACTTGGGTATAAACCTCCGGTAGTAGCCGGCCAGTCCAATGAACGCCCACATCTAGTGTACTCGGCTGGGGCCACTTCTGGACTGCCTCCACCTTGTCGGGGGTTGGCTTTGCCCCCTCCTGGGTGACCAAATGTCCCAAATACTCTATCTGCTGTCGAAACAGTTGGCTCTTCTTGGGCTTGATTTTGAGCCCATGGTCTCACAGCCGTCCTAAGACCTGTCGCAGTTTCTGGAAGTGATCCTCAAAAGAGGCCCCAAACACTACTACGTCATCCAGGTATATCAATACCGACTCGAAGTTGCAGTGCTCCATCAACCGCTGGAATGTTCCCGGGGCATTGGACAGGCCGAATGGCATCCGGTTGAACTCGTAGAGACCCATAGGTAGGATGAAGGCTGTCTTTGCTTTGTCCTTCTTGGCCACCGGTACCTGCCAATACCCACTGGCCAGGTCAAGAGTCGAGAAGAACTTTGCATGACTCAGGGTGGATAACGACTCCTCAATCTGCGGAAGGGGGTAGGCATCCCGGACGGTCTGGGCATTCAGCTTCCGATAATCCACGCAGAAACGGAGACTCCCATCTTTCTTCCGCAACAAGACTACTGGAGCAGCCCAAGGACTTTGACTCTCCTGGATCACCTGGTTTTCCAACATGCTGGCCACCATATCCTTCACCTCCTGGTACATTTTAGGCGGGATTTGCCGGTAACGTTCCCTGATCGGTGCAGCATTGCCAGTGGGGATTTCGTGTTCAATGGTGGAGGCACACCCAAAGTCCTCATCATGTCTCGAGAAGGCCTCCTGAAACTCCCAAAGGGTGTCTTCCAGCAACTTCTGTTGTCCTGGAGTCAGGATCTTGCAGTCCACCCCCATCCGGGCCATGATCACTCGACCGTTCCACTCCACTGTCGGGGTCTCCCTTTGAGGGACCTCTACTGCATAGGTCCGGGCTGATCTCCTATCTGCCCGTAGCGTGAAGCTCCTCCGTCGAGGAATATCCCCTTCGGACACAAACTTCGGCAAGCCAGGTATTCCCAGGGACGGTTAACTCACAGTCTTAAACGTTGAGGCAGCGTACAGGCACACATCCATCCTTCACAATAGTGAGGGCCCAGGATATCAGTGGATGAGTTTGCGTTCCTTCTTGGTAAGCAGGCTTGATCAGGACCTCCAGTCCATTCCATTCAGTCGTCGTCCAGCCCCAACCGGCAGCATCAATATTTGCTCATGTCGAGGCGGGATCTTCACCGGGGTCCTCCGCGGCACCCTCACGTGTCCAATGGGTCGACTGGACATGTCGCCCTTTTCGCAGACTACAGCTCCTCACCATCTGCTGTAGAACCTTCTGAGTTGGCCGGTGTGTGGTGGCCCGTTGCCAATACCTCGGCTCTTCTTTGGCATAAAGTTTGTGGTCTAGGTCCCTCAGCACGTTCTTATCTAGTGTCACGTCCATGCCTCTCCGGGACGAATGATCCACCAGCATGACCCCCTTTTTGCCGACGTCTTGCCCACACAGCCGGACCCGCATCCAGACTATTCCTCGGACGTCCATCTCTCTGTTATTGGCAGCCGTCAACTTGATGACACTCCCGTCTTCCGGCTCCATCATATGTCCAAAGTGTCTTTGGAAGAACTCCAGAGGTATAAGGGTGCACTCCGACCCTGTATCAACTAGGCAGCGTACCTTCTGGCCTTCCAACTCGGCTTCCATAACGGGGCTGCTGGCATACAGGTCATGTTCCTCATTCTTAGGGCTTAGCTTCTGGTGTACCGCCGCAGGACGCCCAGCTACTGCGGCGGTCGGAAGTTTAACGTTGGCTCGGACTTCATCTGTTCTGGGCACTCTCTGGCCATGTGGCCGTACTGTCGACAAGCCCAACAGAGGGGTCCCCTTTTGATGTGCCCCCGCAGCTGAGTTATCCTGAGTGGAGTGGCGCGAGGTGCTGAGGTCATGTCAGGGATGCGGGTATGACCAGAAGTGTGTGGACTGACACAGGGAAATGCAGGCTTCAGATATAGTAAATAATATAATTTATTAAGACTAACAATACAAACACAGTGCAAAACTAAACATAAACACAGTGCAAACAAACTGAACCAAACCTCCAACAGATAACAAACATACAATACAACAGTAGTCAGGCAGGCCGGGTCGGTAGCAAACGGGCAAGCGGAGTACCAGGAGCAGGCGGGAGAGTGGTCAGGACTAGCCAAGGTCAGTACAGGCAGAGTTCAAGCAGAGTCAGGACAGAAGTAACAGGATCAGGAAACCAGGGCCAAGCAAACAGTACAACAAGGCACAGACTGCAGGTCTGGCCATCCCTTAAATACACCACCTGCAATCAGCCCCAGGTGGTGGCTAATTGCCGGAGTGAGCCTCTGGTTGCGGAGAGCACCCGCTGGCCAGTCTTGGTACTGCAACCCACAAGGCAGGTGAGTCCCACCATTATTGGCGAGTCCATTCCTGACAGGTCATTTCTGGAGACCGGGGAGATTCTGCCTTCATCTGGGACACTTCTAGCGAAGTTCTCTTAATTCTGTCCGCAGGGCCTGGACCACATCCTTTAAGGATTCTGAGTCTTCAGATGCAGACTGACCTCTTGTACAATGGGTACTACTCACTATTCTTGCCGCCACAGATATGCACTCTTCCTCTCTCTCCACAGCGGCTAAGTAGATGCTGTAGAATGCCATGTTGGGTGCCATCCGGGTCATCTCTTGCAATTTGTCCTGTAAGAACTTGTTGGAGAACCCCACTATGAACTGGTCTCGTAGTAGCCGGTCCACCTCCTGAAAAGCTCCCATGGCCTCTGGATGTTGCCGCTGTATTTCATTTAGCATCTCCTGTAGGGCATTGGAGTACTGCATCAGGGTCTCGCCCTCTTGCTGTGGTCGGTTAAAGAAGTGACTCCGCAGCTGCACTACTTTAGCATGCCCCCCTTGGGCTCTCTCTAGCAGGGAGAATATTTTCTCTAGGGTGTCTCTCTCAGATTCGGGCCTTACCATCACTGTCCGTCTGACGTCACCCTCTAGAGTCCCCAATGAGACCTCTGCCCGCAGCTCAGAAGTCAGGTTACACATTCTAATCGCACTTTGCACTCTTTCAGTCCAGTCCTGCAACGTCATATTTTTACCGTCAAATTTTGGCAGGTGACTCAACAGCGCCCCCACGGGAATGTACCCTACTGGTACGGGCAGGGCGGGGGCAAGCTGTATCAGCGGTGTTGGGACAACTTGGTCTTGCAGCGGCGCACCCTGAGCTGGGTCCTGGACCGGTGCCATTGGCGCCGGGGGAAGATCTCCTGCCGCATTCCCGTCCATAATGGTCGCTGTATCCTGCCAACTACGCCAAGTTGTAAGCCGTGTACCGGAGTGGGCTCCCCAGGATACAGTGAAGTCACGAACGAGGAAAGCAACCCCAACACCAGCTTTTGCCACAACAAAATTTTACTTAGATGTGGCAAGTAAACACAACCACAAATACTGGGAACATACAATAAATTTACATACACGTAGCCCAAAGGCTGAGACCCTTGTGCTGCACAGCATGGCGCCTCCTAATGAATGATGGTAGAAAGTGTAGTAATTTACCTACTGGCGGGCACAATTAAGCTGCCACACCTTACCCCTTATTAGAGCAGGAATCAGTGTATGGGCGTATGGTATAGGCTAGCCTGCGGTGCAGCACAACAGCTTACAATCTTACACAAATCTACAGTATTCCCCCTCCCATAACTGGTCCTGTAGCACGTGCCTGAGTATTCCTTCTGAGTGAAACGCCAGTCTGGCTTGAGTTTGTAGGATTTTATCAGCTCTCTAATGTGAAATGTCACTTTAAGTTGTGGAGTCCTTCCAATAATCGGTAACAACACTTGTGGGCTGACACAAACAGAGACCCTAACTAACTAACTATAGGCCTGGACTCAGTCTATAGGCGCCAACACTGAAATGAGGTGCGTGCGCGATCTTACCGACCCTGCTCTGCTTTTCATCCGCTGGTGACTCTGAACAGAACAAATGTCTCTCCAACAAGCTTGCGATATTGCAGTGTATGCTGCGTTGTTCCTCTGCTCTCATCAGCATTACTGGCAGCAATCTTCCTTTCTCTGAACAGGATCAGGGTCTTGGACACGATCAGCTTCACTTAGCCGCAGCTCTGGTTACCGAGGGAAGCTCCCACACCTGGATGTCATCGGATTCTCAGCTCACACGGCCCCTTCATTCAGCACCGTTCAAAACATGGCTGCAGTCTCCTCTTCCTGTTCACTCCAACTCTGTGTGAAAACTCCACCTCTTCATGAATATACAAATATCTATGCAGTCTGAGGCTGTGTTAGAAAAACAGTGACATCTTGTGGCTAAACCGCAAAATGTCAGTCAAAACATTAATTTACTTTCACACAATCAGTGTTCAAACAATGAGAGCTGTTTCCCATCTCACGCCATCTCTGGCTTTGGTACAACAGGTACTTTCTACCTTTAGTGCAGTTTCTAATTACAAAGTGAACACTGTGAAATCCTCTTAGAGTACTTCCTGCATTAAGAATTTTAATACAAAGCAATTACCATTACTTGTGGACAACAGAATCTATGCCCTATCAAGGCATCCACCTAACAAAACAACCCCCCTCCCTGAACCAGGCAAATTATGCTTCCTTCTTACAAACTTTGCCTAAAGAACTTGAATCATAAGCCAAGTCCACACTGTCCTAGTTGGGATGGGTAGCTTCGTTCAAAATACTTAAACTTCCCCAACTGCTTTATCTATTTAGAATGCTGCCCATCCTGGTACCAGTGTCATTCTTTAGATCAATCCAATCTATAATAGGGCACGTTATACTGCAACATATAAAATCTAGGTGCTCCCATGCCAACTTGATTAAACATAGAAGAGTAGGAGGCACAGGGCTTATAAAAATTAGAGATTACTACTTTGCAGCTATTCTAGCACAACCTAAAGTTTGGTCCTCACTCAGTATCCTTAGTCTCTGGGGGGAAAAGACATAGAATCAACACAACTTGTGGGGCATAGCTTACTTCCTGGTTACATAGCCAGTCCCAACCAAATCCCACAAATAAACTCCTTTTCCCTACAATAACTGCTTCAGCCCTAGCGTACCATTATTTTCTACAAAATGCCCCTCCAGGCCTCTCCCCAATTCGACCTCTGCTTTCTTTGCTTTGCTCCAGCATCTTGTTTCTAACCTTTCCCTTTGCCCTTTGGATGGGAGGGGCTATCTGGTCTTTACTCACAAGGCACTCTCAAACCTTTCACTGCCCTACCCTTTGCCTACATCTGAGTATTATAGATTTGTACAAATAACTCATTGCTTATTCTATGACTCCCGCTTATTTAAACCAGTGCATAACTGATAGCACAGTACACAAAAAAGGCATCTCACTTTTGTATAACCTACTTTAGGACAAGCTTTCATAAACTTCTTCCCCTGCTTAAGTGAGATCTAGGCCAATCGTTCACTGAGACACAATGGCTGGAGGCAATAGGATCTACCTTTTAAATCTACCCATTCCACCAACCTATGGGAGCTGACTCATAAAATTAACCTAAACTGGTATGTTACTCCATATAATGTGCATAAAATGGACCCCTCAGCATCACCCAAATGCTGGACAGAATACAGGGAATTAGGAACTTAGCTTCACTTATTTTGTGGGTGTGCCAAACTAAGTAGCTTTTGGTCTGACATTTTCCAACTAATAAGTATGGTTTCCAAAACATCTTGCATTTTTACTCCTGAATTAACCCTGTTGACTACTGGTATTGAAGAATACCCTCATCACATTCAAAAATAGATTACCACGTTGTTATTATATTATTATCTATTATCTGCTAGGTTGACTATAGCATGACACTGGAAACCACAGGTCCCACCTCTTTGTGTACCAAGGTGGTCACCCTGGTACACACCCACATTATGTATGAAGGAATGCTAACATCTAGTGCAGGTAAACTACAAAAAGTGGAAAAAGCTTGGTCCAACTGGTTTAGCTAGCAAAACTAAATCTGTGTGTAAATCTGTGCTGAAACTGCTTATGTTTAATTTGTTTCCATGTTCCTTTTCACGATAAGTAACATAAGTATTACAACGGCTCAATATGTTTCCATCTTCATTTTCACGATGAACATCATAAGTATTACAACTGACCGTTTGCTATTGCTGAACCCAATGTATCTCCTCGGTATTTTCTTCTGTTGTTCCCTTTCTTATTGGCAACACAACATGTCAGCTACAGTATGTACAATAAGTGGTTTTGCAATCTCGTTATATTTGTAACTTTTAAAACTCAATACAAATTATTGAATATAAAAGCACAGCAAATTTTACAATATTTTTGCTAAATTCCTACTTAATATAACAGCTTAACCTGTATTGGAGTTAATAAATAACAAATATTTGTTAATTTTAAATTGCGCCATGTGAAATGGTGAAAATCGAACGCACGCAAAAAGATCTCTAAAAATCAAAATTTTAATTAAATTTTTCACTTACAGCTCTCAGAGTTTGTAAAAGACCCCCCAAACCATATATTTTCTGATAGCATATGGCCAGTAGAATAAAAATAAGGTGATACTGATTTTTAAGGCCCTGCAATATTTGCGCAAATGTTTATCTAAACAATACTTTTGGTAAAAATACACCAAAATCGGCACTAAAATTAGCAGAAACAAACATAGCAAATTTGACAAATTCCTGCTAAATTCCTACCAAATATAAAAGCTTAACCTGCATTGAGTTAATAAATAACAAATATTTGTAGACTTTAAATTGCGTCTTTTTTGCAAAATGGTGAAAATCGAACATATGCAAAAATGTAAATAACGAAACTTCTCTTAAAATCTAGAGGTTTTCATTTTTCACTTACAGCTTTCAGAGTTTGTAAAAAAAAAAAAACCCAAACCATATATTTTCTTAAAGCACATGGCCAGTAGAATAGAAGGAAGGTGATACTGATTTTTATAGGCCCCATAATAGTTACGCAAATGTTTATCAAATTGCAATTTTCTCTAAAAAAACACTAAAATCTTTATTTGCACACATAAAGTCATACACAGGGGGAATCATATCCTACTGCATTGACCAGTCAAAAGTTCATATAAGCTTCCTGTCACCTGATATGACTATCTGCTATCCAGTGTCAGGAGATCTCCCCATTACTACACATCTACTATCCAGTGTCAGGAGATTTCCCCATTACTACACATCTACCATCCAGTGTCAGGGGATCTCCCTATTACTACATATCTACCATCCAGTGTCAGGGGATCTCCCCATTACTATACTTTACTATCCAGTGTCAGGGGATCTCCCCATTACTACACATCTACTATCCAGTGTCAGGAGATCTCCCCATTACTACACATCTACTATCCAGTGTCAGGGGATATCCCCATTACTACACATCTACTATCCAGTGTCAGGGGATCTCCTTATTACTACACATCTACTATTCAGTGTCAGGGGATCTCCCCATAACTTACAAAATTCCTGCTAAATTCCTAATAAGGCCATGTTCAGTGGGGTGTGAAAAATCATATGCCCATGGAGGGCCGTGTTTATCTGCACAGGGATACACAGGTGTTCTGTGTATCCCTGTGCAGGCAGTCCTATTCATATCAATTGGGATGTAGCAGCTGCAAGGACTGATCTTTCATCCTTGCGGGTGTAAGTGCATGGGACCAAACGCAGACAAGGTGAGTTCAGGGACATGCACCCACATGGATGTCAAGTTGGAAGCAGTGGCTATGTTCATGCAGGCGCCACATCCCAATAGACATGAATGGGGCTGCCTGCACAGTAATGCATGGAGCACTTGTGCATTCCCATGCAGCTGCTGTGTCCGAAGTGACATGGACGGGACTGCCTGCATGGGGAAGGGAGAATGTCACCAGCACACCGACGATCACCAATATGGGTCCAAAAGTTTTAATGAATGATCATATAGTTACAGTAAGGCAATGTTTCGGAGTCTCACAGGACCCCTTCATCAGGCATGTGAAGAAGGAACGTGTGCATTTGGATTGTGCACTTCCTTCATGGGGATGCATGGAACACCTGTGCAACCCTCTACAGTTAAACACAGCCCCACAGGAGGGTGCCCTGTGTGAATGAGGCCTTAGGCTTTGGTTAGACTTGTGGTGGGGGGGGAGCAAAAATGCATGGTTGAGCTGTGTTTCTGCTGCTCACCAACCACACCCCCTTAAGCTGCAATAGGCAGAAGACAGGGGTGCTTACATGCTGAGGCTGCAATGCTTGGCACCCATGGCAGAGTTGACCCGACTTGTAGCGATGCTGCCTGCCAAACGCTGACTAAACACTAGTAGAATTTAATTTGGAATTTTTAATTTTAAGAATGTTCGCTTTGACTTTCTAATTTTTAGTTAAGGTCAAACCAACATTTGTTTTTGACAGGGAATCAATGTCAGGGGATCTCCTCATTACTACACATCTACTAATCAGTGTCAGGGGATCTCCTCATTACTACACATCTACTATTCAGTGTCAGGGGATCTCCCCATTACTACACATCTACTATTCAGTGTCTGAGGATCTCCCCATTACTACACATCTACTATCCAGTGTCAGGGGGTCTCTCCATTACTACACATCTACTATTCAGTGTCAGGGGATCTCCCCATTACTACACATCTACTATTCAGTGTCTGAGGATCTCCCCATTACTACACATCTACTATCCAGTGTCAGGGGGTCTCTCCATTACTACACATCTACTATTCAGTGTCAGGGGATCTCCCCATTACTATACATCTACTATTCAGTGTCAGGGGATCTCCCCATTACTACACATCTGCTATCCAGTGTCAGGGGGTCTCTCCATTACTACACATCTACTATTCAGTGTCAGAGGATGCCCCCAATATTAATACTCTATGTAGTCCAATACGTAGTCATACACAAGGGGAATTTTATTCTACTGCATTCACAAGTCAAAACTTCATATAAGCTTCATGTCACCTGATATGACTATCTGCTCTTCAGTGTCAGGGGATCTCCCCATTACTACACATCTACTATTTAGTTTCAGGGGATCTCCTTATTACTACAGATCTACTATTAAGTGTCAGGGGATCTCCCTATTAATACAGATCTACTATTCAGTGTCAGGGGAACTCCCTATTGCTAGCCCCAGATCCCCTCCCCCCCATGTGAATGAGTATGCAGTACATGGTACCGCTACCCATTCACAAAAAAAAATGTAGTGTAAAAAAGACAGGAGGCAGTCTGTGAAAAGTCCTTTGTTTATAATAAAAATGTAAAAAATGTCCCCCGAAGTATATCCAACGTCAATCACGATGCCCACCGCCGCTACCTGAAAAGAGAATAAATAAAAACCTGCTCCGCTCACGACTGTCATGATGTAATCCTGTGCTGTGAGTGGCCAAAGCATTGCACTTGACCAATCACAATGCACTGTCAGGGCGCAGTGCATTGTAGGGCATGGCGGGTGAACAGCTCACCGAACGCCAATATCGTTCAGTGAACACACAAACAGTCGATCTTCAAGTCGTACTTAGGTTCGACGCAAACATTCAGCCCAACGCTAATGACAATATTGCTTTGTGTACTCCATTATAACAGTTTTAAATTATATCCATCTGGAGTCTTGTAAAGTGATCTGACCCCCATGAAAAAAACAATCTGTATACTGGAGAGAATGCAGATAAGATTGGTGGATCGGTGTAGGGCCCCTAATTGTTCTGTTATGGAATATTATCACACATGGTTACATCAGTGCTCCTGTTTCTGATCTTGGGGTGATGTGCTAGATCAGTTTCAGAGGTTAGTAGTACAGGATTTTATATTTTATTGATTTTAATCTATAAACATGTAGGCCTCATGTATATATGAACTCATCTAATTGTTAAACTCTCCTGGTAACAGAAAAACGCTAAACGTGGCAAAAACACATGTAAACGCGGTACCGTGTTTAGCCACATTTAGCGATTGGACGTTTATTCATTTGATTGGCCAGAGTATTTTCCATTGAGATGGATAAACCTCCAAGCGCTAAATGTGGTTCGCATTTTTTGGCCAAAACATTCCTCTCCAGAACGTGATTATTCTGCGTTTAGAAGAATAACATCTATCTACCCCTAAACTCTGGTAAAAGCCTATGTGTACATGAACACATAAGCTTTTACTGAGTTGAGTTCAGGGGCTTTGGCAAAAAAACACCAAGAGCTCCTAAACTTACGTTTAGGAGTAGCAGTGTACATGAAACCTAACAGTTAATATCACCTGATAATAACATCTTATACACTACCCTAATAACATCCTCTACTACTTCAACTTTACATATGGTTACACCGTACAGTTGGTTTATGAAGGCTGCTATTATGACATTTTTTGGACTTGTCTTGATATACTTAGGCCTCATGTACACATGAACTCACATAGTCGTTAAACTCTCCTGGCAGCAGAAAAACTATAGCCGTAGCATAAACGCATGTAAACGCGGTACCACGTTTACCTGCGTTTAGTGCTTATACCTTTATTCATTTGATTGGCCAGAGTATTTTCCAATGACTTGGATAAACACCCAAGCGCTAAACACGACTAGCGTTTAGCCACATTTACACTTTTTTGCCAAGTTTAGCATTTTTGGTCAAAACATTCCTCTCCAGAACACGATTATTCAACGTTCAGAAGAGGAACGTTTAACTACCACTAAACTCTGCTGCTCCTAAACTCTGATAAAAGCCTATGTGTACATGGACACATAGGCTTTTATTGAGATGAGTTCAGAGACATTGGCAAAAAAATGCCAAAAGCTCCTAAACTCACGTTAGGAGCAACAGTGTACAATGAGGCCTTATAGGTAATGGATAATATGATCACTTTCCATTTCTTCCACTGTGTTGTGAGTATATTATGTTTAAAATAAATTTGTAATAATTTTATGGGAATGCAAGATGTATGGCCTTTTCTTTGATGAGATACATATAACGTGAGCATTCCTGGAAGTGATTTCCTTGCTGGCTACTATCTGCTTAATATTGTGAAAGAGCACCTGTGACTTCCATAATAGGGTCTCTGGATTTGGTAAGAGGCATGTTTTAGTGGTGGTAGAAGTGAAGTAGTGTCCCTGATGGTACTTCACTGGGTGTTGGAAAACGTAAGTGGTCACAAGAAGTCCTTATTACACATTTTATAACCCTAGTTGACTTTCACATAATATCTCACAACCAGTGTGGTGGACCTAAGCTTATATTGAGATTGTGTTTGGATTTTTTGCCCACTTTGTTTGCATTGCATTCACTATTGTATGGGTTTTATATTCACTATTTTTAAAGAAAGTTGCACATTTACTTATTTTACTTATGTATATATGTTTGAAGTATCTGTTTGTGGATAATAGTGGAAGCAGCTATCTTATATGTGATATTGGTTACACTTTTTTAGTTTACATATTTTTTTAAATCCTTTTGAGGTTTTGTTTATTACACAAGCACAGAGTTCACTGAGGTTTAGCATGATTTAAAAGATGTAATCTTAAACTGTGGAAGGGAATCTTTTCTGCTAGAGCAGTGAAAATGTGGTGGTGTTAGCTGAAAGGTGAATACATTTTAAAAAGACATTTAGATATCTTGCTCAGTGGGCATAATGCACAGGACTATGGAAATTGTTACATTTGAAAGAAGGTTGATTGAGGAATTTTTCTGACCCCCAATATGGGGTAAGGAAGAATTTTTTTACCTTCTTGGAAAATTAGACTATTCATGTAAGGGTTGTTTTTTTGCATTCCTCTGGATCAAATACAAAGCACACACACACAAAGGCTGAACTTGATGGACCTGTGTCTTTTTTTCTAACTTGTTTAATATAAAACTTTGAATGTGTAGCCCATTTTCCCAAACTTCATAATGTATTATATTTCCCTAAGACCCAACTCCATGAAGTAAAAAAAAATATCTACACTTGCAGTTGGCCCCCTCTGCTCATAAGTCAAGTGGAAGAGGAATATACAATCTTATTTACCTTATTCTATACTCTGGCAGAATTCATTTTTTTTCCCTAATGCTTTAGCTTGTGGGTGTTCCCTCACCATCCTCACCTACAATGTAACACTATTGGCACTGCATTGTACTTGATCACATCATTGTGTAACTGCCTGCCAAATCCATAGCTCCATTCAAGACTCGTACACTTATGCATTGACAGTCTGGATGCTGGTCACTATAGTGCATCCCCTATTCTTTAAGGAAGCCAGGAGTAGTGAAATGCGTCAAGCATGGTTGTTTCTTAGGTGGAGACATTGCTGTATGCAGTTATTATGTAGTGATGGGCCGGGGTTCGCGTTCGAACATTTGAACCTACTGAAAGTTCAGCCGTAAACTTCAAACAGGGACAATTTACTGAGTGGTATCTTGCCGCATCTGAGTATGTGGTAAGATACCACTCAGTTACTAAAATACCATATGAGTTATATTATTATGTCATGCTGTATTTTAGTAGTGAAAGATTCATTCATGTGTCAGCTGTCTGTGGGGTTCCCCATTGACAGCTGAATGTGAAAAGAATTGGTGGCAGTGCCTGACAATTAAGAAAAAAAAAAAAAGAAAAAAGATAAAAAAAACTGGCATAGGGTCCCCCCCCACCCATCCATACCAAGCCCTTCTGGTCTCTGGATTTTGAGGGGAACTCCCACACCAAAATGTTAAAAAAAGACATAGGGGTCCCCCCAAAATCCATACCAGACCCTTATCCAATCATGCAGCCCAGCAGGTCAGGAAAGGGGGGAGACAAGTGAGTGCCCCTCTCTCGAACCATACCAGGCCACATACCGTCAACATGGGGGGTGCTTTGCGGCAAGGGGGATCCCCCAAAGCACCTTGTTCCTATGTTGATGGGGACAAGGGCCTCTTCCCCGCAATCCTGGGGGGGGGGTCTGCAAGTAGGAGGCTTATTAGAATCTGGAAGCCCTATTTAACAAGCCCCCAGATCCTGCCCCCCCATGTGAATGAGTATACTGATACCAATTCACAGAAAAAAAGTGTATTGTAAAAAAAGACAGGAGACAGTCTTTGACATGTCCTTTATTAAAAATAAAAAAATGTCCCCTGAAGTAGATCCAACTTCAGTTACGATGCCGCCATCACCGCCTAGCAGTAAAAAGAAAGAAAAATCCACTCTGCCCTTGCCTCGCTCTGCCCTGGCTCCCACTGTCTGACAGCTGCATTGCGATGAGTTCTTAAATAGGGTGATTACATCACAAGGGGTAGGGATTACTCCCATCCCCTTTTGACATCATCATGCCCTGTGATTGGCCAAAGCTATGGTCAGGTGCAATGCTTTGGTCAATCACAATGCACTCTCAGGGCGCAGTGCACTGTGGGGAGCGGCGGGCGAATAGCCCACCAAACGCCCATACTGTTCAACCTGACCATGCAGCCATGTTGAGAATCAATAAACATGGCAAGAGGAGCTACGAAAGGAGTGCGGCTGAGGGGGATTGATCACACAGATGAAGGGAGCCTGCCAAAGTGAGAAATGAAACACACCCAAACTTTCAAATTAACCACCATGAAGCAGCTCACATCCTGATATAAGATGAATATCTGTACTCATAAAATATGCTATGTTAACCCTTTAGAACCTTCTGTAAAACTGCAGTTAATGAATATGAAGAGGCAACATTACAATCCAAACCATGTAATGAATAATATAGTTATAATGTAATCCAAATTCCTCACATGCAAATCATCATAAGGCAAACATCATCTGTAATCCAAAATTTTTCAAGATCCAACCACCAGCAAGGACAATGTGGACTCCTATCAAAAATTTAGACCTCTAAGTCATAAGCGATCTAGCTACACTTATGGGTAAGCCCCCTCAAAAAAGACTCCTGGACTGATTGATCTGGATAAAGTTATAAGTTATATTGCTGACTTCATGGAGGGGGTAGACCACTTTTTAACAAAATATTTCTCAAATGGTTACAAAGATGGCAGAGAGCCACAGTGAGCTTGCCAGGATTTTCCCGTTCTCCATAAAGGAAGACTGCAAACAGAAAAGCAGAAGAGCCTAGACTGGGGAGAGCACTGGTGGAGGGTACTGGCTGTCCTTCAATTGTTACAGTGGTGCTTAGCACATCAATAAGAGTGTCTATGTAGGTAGTAATGGCAGAATACTGATTCCTCAGGTGAAGGTTCATCTCTCAGGGACTTTAGAGACTCAGCATCCAATACAGTCTAGATAGATGAAAGATCAAAGGCTGCAAATGCTGTGTGCAGATCAGATAGAGATTCTGCAGGGGAAGGTGTGGGAGTGTGCTTTTGTTGTCAGAGACAGAAATCATCAGTGCTGCATGACTGCACTGAAAGAATAGATACATCAGAGGAGGCAGACACACCATGGAGCAGCAAGACATTCAATTTTAATTATTGGGTTTCAATATACTTTAAAAAATAATAGAAAATGGTGCAATGGGAAGCTCATGTACAAAATATTTTGGTTAATAGTAGATAGGTGACTGAAGCATCCTATAAAATAATAACCCCCTATGAACATAAAAGGTGACAGAATTGTCAAAACACCCCCAAATTTGCACATCAACACATATCAACCTCACCAGTACTGGTACTACACTAAAGTGCAGGTGGAGACTGAAAACGTCATCTCTAGTCTACAGCATAGGCAGCTGATAAATTTCTGCAGAAGCTCTAATTGTTGGTGATAGTTATGACATGTAAATCTGTTCATTGATTTGATAATAACAGCAACATGGACAGTGGATGGACTCTGAGATTTGAAAAGCTGGAATGCACAGAGCAGATGACATGAAACAGCTCAGGCTTGCAGAGTGAGTTCAGATCAGCAAAGTAATAGAGTTCCTGCAGACAGAAGGTGACAGACAAGCCAGTGGAGCACACACATGCTTCACAAATGTCCAGTGTCATGGGGCTGATCCAGTTAGCTGCTGCCTTTAGAGACCAGATTAGCAACAATGTGATAAGAATCTTGACTGAAGGGAAGAAAATCTGAAGACAAATGAAGCTGCAAAAAAGGTAAACTTTTCTCAGCAGAGTAAAGACATCTATCATCCTAGGACACTAGCAAAAAAGGCTTGCTGGGAGTAGGAGGGATTATCCTAAACTGGCCCACAATTTTTTAGTATGCCAGTATAAGAATCTCCTGTAAGTGGCAGTATAACTAAAACTTATTAGAACTGCTGTGTCCCTTATTGCAAGAGAAAGAAAGAGAAGTTTGAATGTGATTGGTGGGTTTGGGACATCACAGAACAGATGTTACATGACAAATGATAAATGAGGAGGAATATTTCTTGTTATATAGCCTAATATCCCGCAACAGCCTCCATAGTGCAGTATTGTTTCTTAGTTGCTAAAGTCCTACAAGAAGGTGACAGGATGGTGTGAGGTCCATCTTTGTACAATCAACTTTAGATCTTCCAAAACTATGTAATATTGAGGACCTACCTAAACTATCAAATCTATCTCTATACAATCAAACAGGCTCTACATACTTGTTGGTAGATATAACAGAGTTTGTACAATCAGACTGTAATTTGTGTGGTGAGCTTAATAGATATTCTGGAGGATGCTGAGAGATAATGTGAAAGCATTCTGCTGAAATTTGATAGTTTCTACCCTTTCTTCTAGGATCAGCAAGCACTCCTTGTCAGAGGAAGCAAGAAGAGAACTAGACAATCTGAAAAAGCTCCAACCAGGACTTGAGGTTAAGGGATGATGACCCCAGAGGAAGAGACTCAGCTACAGCTGTGAATAAAGCTGGGATATAGTTCTGGATGAGAATAAGATATAGATATGAGCAAACCCGACCCAAGAGGAGAATGAATCATCACATATGAACTAATACATCAGGACAGGATGGGGAGGAATTTTGTTTTATAATAAAGGAGGTAAAAACTCCACCAAAAATATGAACATTTTGTATAATCCATATACTGGGCAGCACAGTGGCTAAGTGGTTAGCACTTTCATTTTGCACCACTAGGGTTGTTGGTTCAAATTTCAACCATGACACTACCTGCCTGGAGTTTGCATGTTCTCCCTGTGCCTGTGTGGGTCTTCTCTGGGTACTCCAGGTTCCTCCCACACTCCAAAGACATGCTGATAGGTTAATTAGCTCCTGTATAAATTGGTCTTTGTATGTGTATGTATGAATGTGAGTTAGAGACCTTAGATTAAAAGCTATTTGAGGGCAGGGGCTGATTTGAATGTACAATATATATGTAAAGTGCTGTGTAACTTGTCAGCAATATATAAATAGCTGTTATACATAAATATATAACCTGACTCAAAACACAGGCATCATGCTGACTGAATGTATCTGTCATCCCAGTATGTATCTTACACAGCTGGCTACCCCTTTCACTACCCCATGGTGGCCAGGATCCTTGTTTTCTGAATGGAGTCTTATCCCAGTGTTTCACTGTCAGACTTCCCACACTGACCCAGTGTCCGCTGCTTGGACTGATACCTGCAGGAGAGCTCAGAAATATGTTTGTATGAAGCTGTGTGCTAGAGGAGTAAAATACAGGAGGATTCATCAGAAGTTGGTTCAGCCCAGGAGCAAAATCAGTGGATAGAGGACCCCTTGAAGAGTGCTGGTGGTTGCCAGTGGGGGATGATGTGGAAGTTTCTGATCATCTCAATGGATATTATCACACATTACATATGTATTTCACATTACATATGTAGCACTTAGGAGTCGCTGAGTTTTTGGGTCCCCCTATAGTCCCCCTGCACAGCCAGGCAACACAGATTTTCTTCAGACCTTGCACACAGGAAACAGTTAAGTCTTTGAGCTTTTTTTTGTAGTTTTATTAAGAAATATTAAACTTGGATGGGTTTGAGGGATGTATGGGATGCCCTAGAAACTGTAACTGAGGACAACACCTGAATAACTATGTACAGTTTTGTATAACAGATCTCTTCCTGGTGAGCTCCCCAGCCTCTCTTGGTCTACCACCCCAGATCCCAGATCCCAGATGAATACTCTTCTCATCCAGCTGTACTGAGGAAGTCCTTGAGCAAGGGGTCCCAGAATCTGTTGCTTTCAATGCACAGTCCCAGGTGGGGACTAGTCAAGTTTCCTACCGGAATGCCTTCTCCCTTTATCTGGCCCAAGGGGTGTAGGATTACTCACTGTTCCTTGCCTGTAGGCTTGTTGGGTTAGTGGCCCTTCAGGCCTTCTGCTGGGCTGGCTCCTTTGCTGGCTCTATAGATGCTCCTCCCTCTGGGGACTGTTGAGGTCAAGTGATCCTCCTCTTCAAGTCCAACCTGGAGGCAGGCCTCTTCCCACTGAGCCCCCTCCCAGGCTCCTGCATCCCAGCCCCTAACTTCATTTTCCACCCGGACTCTCCTGCTGAGAAGGCTCAGTCATACTTAAGGGCTGTTCTAACCCCATGCCAAGCCTCCTGCCTGGGGATTGGTCAGGATTCCCTAAGTATGCAGATCAGCACCTCACCCCCACCCACTGCCTTCTAGAAACTTCTCAAATCTCTAGGGCAGGGGGAGTTATCATTTGAAGTGTTCATACATTAATCATGACATACAAATGTGTAATGATTCTTATTGGAAATTGAGTAAAGCAGATTATTAGTATTTTTGGTGGAGCTTTCATGTATTTTTTCATTGGGGGGTGTGGTCTCTGCAATTCTGGATTCTAATTGGTCAGTACCTGTGGGAAAGACATCAAAGAAAGAACAGACAGAGAAGATAAATTATCGTGATGACTAATGTATGGTAAACACAGTGAAGTTGTCAGTGCTGAATACATGGTGTTCTATGCTTCAGTATGTTTCCAATACATGTAAAAAGAAGAATGTAGTGAGCGCCAGGGGAGAAATTGCATCAGCTGCTAGCACAAAAGGACAACCCACTTTATCCTCATAAACCTATAATGAAAAGGAAGTGCAGCGCTATAGTGAATAGCATAAGTGACGTGGAAAAAAAAATTATATATGACATAAAAAAGGTGACTTGCGTGAGCAAATAATCGGAGCATAATTATCAATGTAATCTTAGCAATCAATCTCTATATATAGTGTCCAGAAATTGTAAATAAACGTGACACCAAATGGTGGGTGAATCCGTGACAATTCTTCCTCCTAGTGCACTCACCAGAAGCACAAAAAAATGTGCATTCAAAATAGAAATTCCTCCAGCAGGTAAGCCTTATCCACTGCCAGCAAAGGTATATAGTGTGCACCGCTTGAATTCAGTAGAAACAGTTGGTTCCCCCAAAAAGTGGCTCAATCTTCAGAAGCAAAATGGCCCAACCTGGAAGGGAAAAACTCACTGTAAAGAGTGGGGACCAGTGGCCGGAAACTTCAGGCTAGGCACAGTTCTTGGTGAAAGAGGAATCAAGCTGTCCATATCACAAGATAGAGTCCGCATTGGGGTCACAAGCCAAGATCAGTGATAAGTAGCAATAGAGGGATCAAAGAGCAGCTGGCAGAATTCCCCACTGCTCCTTTGTGAAGCCAGTCTTGTCGTCTATTATTATTATTATACAGGGTTTATATAGCTCCAACAGTTTGTGCAAAAACAAAATTAAGGTAGACATTACAGTTACAATACAATTTGGTACAAGAGGAAACAGAGGGCCCTGCTCATTAGAGTTTACAATCTAGGAGGAAGGTTTGAGTGATACAAAAGGTAATAGCCGTGGGGGGGATGAGCTGATGGAGGAAATAAATGGCTGTTTACTAGGTAGAAGCAGGATATGCTTCTTTAAAGAGAAAGGTTTTCAGGGATCGTCTAAAGGTGGATAGATTAGAAGACAGTCGAACAGATTGGGGTAGGGAGTTCCATAGGATGGGAGAAGCTTGGGAGAAGTCCTGTAGGCGAGCATGGGAGGAGGTAACACAGGATCTAGAGAGCAGAAGGTCTTGGGGAGGATCGAAGAGAGCGGTTTGGTTGATATTTTGAGACCAGGTTAGTGATGTAGCCGGAGGAAGAGTTGTGGATGGCTTTGTAAGCTGTTAGTATTTTGAATTTTATTTGTTGAGCAAGTGGAAGCCAGTGGAGGGATTGGCAGACAGGGGTAGCAGACACTGAACGGTTAGTAAGGTGGATGAGCCTGGCAGCAGTATTCATGATGGACTGGAGGGGGGATAGTCTATGTAAAGGTAAGCCAATGAAGAGGGAGTTGCATAGTTGGGGCGAGAGATAACCTGGGAGTGAATTAGGAGCTTTGTGGTATCATTGGTTAAAAAGGGGCATATTCTGGAGATGTTGCGGAGGTTGAGGCGGCATAATTTGTACAGGGATTGGATGTGGGCCTGAAAGGATATTTCAGAATCCAGGGTTACACCTAGCACCATGCCATGCAGGGATGGGTTGATAGTGGTGTTATTGATCCTGACTGAGAAATCGGGAAGAGGCAAATGGGGGAGGAAATATTATGAGGTCAGTTTTGGATAGATTGAGTTTTAGGAAGTGATGTGACATCCAGTCTGATATGTCAGTTAGTAAATCGGTGATACGTGTGGAAACTGATGGGGTGAGCTGAGGAGTAGAGAGACAGATTTGTGTGTCATCAGCATAGAAATGGTATTGGAAACCATGATAAGCTATCAGCTAACCCAAGGAAGAAGTGTAGATTGAGAATAGGAGAGGTCCAAGGACAGAACCTTGGGGGACTCCGACAGTAAGAGGAGTAGGAGAGGAGAAAGTAGAGTTGTAAGTGACATTGAAGGTGTGGTGAGATAGGTAAGATTCGAACCAATGGAGAGTACATTCACGGAGACCAAGTAAATAGAGTTTGAGGAGGAGGGGGTGGTCAACTGTGTCAAAGGCAGCGGAGAGGTCCAAGAGTAAGAGTACAGAATAGTGACCAATGATTGTCATAGCCTGAGTTCACACAAGAGCGGTGCAGGAAACCTCCCTGCAGGCATCCCAAGCTGAGTGGAGAGTGGGCATGTGGGGATGTATACTATGGAAGCAGATGCTCCATATTTTCAGTGGTAGGAGAGGAAAGAAAACAGCAGGGGTTTGAAATCCCTGTGGATTTCTCTCCTCTCAGGGATGACAGTTCCAGTTATAGGGTGTTTGATTGGTCAGCACTGTCCCATGAACGGTGCTGACCAATCAGATGCTGTCTAGCCCATACTGTCATAGCTGCAAGGAGAGGAGAGAAAACCATAGAGATTTCAAATCCCCAGACCTGTGATGCGGCTTTCTCTGCTCTCCTTGCAGTGATGACAGTATGGGCTAGATGGCATCTGATTGGTCAGCACCATCCATGTGACGGTGCTGACCAATCACATGCCATCTAGCTCAAACTGTCATCACTGCAAGGAGAGGAGAGAAAGCGGCAGGGATTTCAAATCCCCACCACTTTCTTTCCTCTCCTACCACTGAGAATATGGAGCACCTGCTTCCATAGTATACATACCCACACGCCCACTCTCTGCTGTAGGAAACCTCCCTGCACTGCTCCTGTGTGAACTCAGGCTATGACAATCTGGGTTCACACAGAAACAGTGTGGAAAACGCATGCAATTTGGACAGGAATCACATTCCTGTTCAAATTGCATGCTATTTTTTGCAGTGCAATTTGCGTCCATACATTTTGTATGGACGCAAATCGCACCGCAAAGTATTGGTACTCGACCAAAAGTATCAATACACACGCCAATAAAAAGAGGGTATCGGTGCATCCCTAGTAAGGCAATTTAATTTTTACTAGACGTTTTCAAGTCAATAGATATCCACCCAGCAAAAGAAACTTCTGTACAATCTTTCACCACTAGAGCGAAGGGCTATACACGATTTGCGCAATAATCAGGCCATCAACATCAAACCAGCGGATAAAGGGGGAGCAGTTGTTGTGATGGATACAAACAAATACATACAAGAAGGCCGGAGGCAGCTGGAAATTGCCATCTACTATAAAAAACTGGATTATGATCCGACCCAGGACTTTACAAAGCAATTAAAAGGTCTCATTAAAACACTTCCAGCCCACCTACATTCAGAACTTATAAATGCGATTCCGGATCATCCTGAAATCGGGGACTTCTACATGCTACCCCAAATCCACAAGCCAGGAAATCCAGGCAGACCCATCATAACAGGTATGAATACACTCACCGAACAAATCTCAGGCTTTGTAGAAAAATTTTTATAACTGTTAGTCAAGAATTGTCAGGGCAGGAGCTGTGGAACGGACAGGCAGGCCTAGAGGCAGGGTCATGCACTGACTGACGACAACCACCACCCACAGACCGGAGTCCATCAGGGTGCGGAGTCTAAGTCCCAGACTGCCTTTCACCAGGGCCCCTGATGGTGGGGATGGACTTGACGCAGCCAGGAACCAGGTCGCGGCCCCCGAGACACCGCCAATGGTGTGTAGCTGGTAGGAATCAGATCAGACAATAGCGTAGTCGGGCTGGCAACAACGGGACAAACGGTACAGAACAGTAGACAAGAATCACAGGTCACAGGCCGGGTACAGCAACGGGAGGTCAGATCAAAGGAAAACGCAGAGAATGGTCTAGTCACAAGCCGAGTCAGATTCCAGGAGAGTCACGAGAGTATACACAGAGCTGTTGCAACACTAACACACAAGACACGAATGCAAAGGGCATGTGCGGACAACAGACTTATATGTAATCAACCACACCCCTCTGGGGGATGGACCTCAGAGGCCTGAAGGCATAAAAGACTCCCACCATGCTCTTTGCAGAAACCCAAGATGGATGCCAGCACATGGAGCAGCACAACCTCTGGGAAAAGGTAGGACCTTGACAAGAATACTGCTAGTTTCCTGCAAGACACAACTGACTTTCTGAACAAGATCAACAACATACAGCAATTACCATCTAATACACTTCTAGTGACTATGGATGTAGTATCCCTGTATAGTAATATCCTTCACAAGGATGGATTAGCTGCATGTCACAGATCCTTATCATCCTCACCAAACCACAAATACACTGGTGAGGATGTTACACAGCTCATTGAATTCATACTTACACACAACTACTTTACTTTCAATAAAGACATCTATCTTCAATGTATGGGTACTGCGATGGGAAGTAAAATGGTACCCCAATATGCCAATTTATTTATGGCTGACCTTGAGGAAAAATTCTTGAACAGCATGGAAAAAAACCATATGTGAGGAACTGTCCCTGTGTGATCACATTTTGCCCTTTCTGTTCTGGTTTTATCCCCTTTGTAAAGCTGGATATGTTTCACAGACATTCTACACTGTTTGTTTAGGGAAATGTGACCTTGTAGTCTTTCACTTCTAATAGAGTTCATACTGTATTGTTTGTTGGGTTTGTTGTGGGTGGGGAAAACCCGGTGCCAGGCTGTCTGGTGGGGGTGGGGTTGAAGCTGTATATACTGAGCTGTGTTTAATAAAGATTCATTCATTTTTCACCCTACACGAAGTTCCGACTCATGGTTTTGGGTAGAGCAAAAGGGAGGGTTTTTAGCTATAATATCTGCCTTGGAAGACTGGCTGGAAAAGAGGACCATTGGGTGGGACATATCGCTCCGCACGAGGAAGCCCAGGCGGAACGGTTCCGCTACAATTGGTTGGCAGCGGTGGGATCTTTCCTCATTGCGGAGAAAGTCCAAACCACCAACCGGGACCCCATCTTTTTCACGGAGACGTCCCTGCTCAGCCAGATGGATATACGGGACCTCCGGAAGCCAGCCCTCCAAAGCCTGCTTGTTGCTCGGGGAGGTATCGCTGGCTCCAAGACCAGAGAGGAACTGTTGGGCGAGATTATGGCCTTAGACCAAGCGGATGCGCACCCCACTTTACCTGATGCACTCTCCGCTACGCTTGAAGTGAACACTGCTCTGCCAGAAGTGAACTCTGCTTCACAGGAGTTGGAGGAACAGAGCAGCTCATCGGTTCCTGAAACGCCAGGCCCGCTTAGCACCGCACGGAGACTCCTATACCATTCGGATTTACGACAAGAGGTGGAGTGGCGTTTGGCTCTGTTCGGCAGCTCTCCCACCTCCGAACAGATTTCCAAGGCCCTAGACGATGCCACACAACTGTGGCTTAGTCACTCCCGGTCATCAACTGAGGACTCGGTCTGGGAGAGGATTACCTCTGGCCTTCTCCAGACTGCAACCAGACCAACGCAAAAAATTCCATACGCTGCTTTTAAAACTTTCTCGGAGGCGGATGGGGACATTGACAGCTTTCTTCAGGACTTTGAACGGTTGTGCACCATCCATGGTGTGGCAGCCCAAGACCGGGTTCCCATTTTGAGCAGCAAGCTAACCGGTCGGGCTGCAGACGCATTCAGGACTGTACCCGACAGCTACTGCTTGGATTATGATTTTGTTAAGGAACACTTGTTGGCCCGCTACGCTCTCACCCCAGAAGCGTACCGCTTAAAGTTCCGGTCACTCAAAAAGAAACCCCAGGACACCTTCACTGAATGGGGACATCAGTTACAACACGCTGCCCGCAGCTGGGTCCGAGGGTGTCAGATCACCAAGCTAGAGGAACTGTTACAACTGTTGTTACTAGAGCAGTTTTACAATGGACTTTCAGGGGATGTTAGACATTTGGTCCGGGACAAACACCCCCTAACTTTAGCCAATGCTAGTCGCTGGGCAGATGAGTACCTGGACAACAGGAGGCTAACCGAACCTGCTATTCCCCCTGCACCCCGTCCACAACCAGTGGTGCCCACTCCGGTCACCCGAGAATGCCTCAGACCACTCACACCTTCTGACCCAAAGCGGTCTGGCCCACGCTGTTATGGCTGCAACCAAACAGGGTACATCCGCATTCATTGCCCCCGGAATTCACCAAGGCCCCAGAGCAGCCAACCACCTCGGGGCACTTCCAACCGACCCACCACTCCCTATGGCCGAGCCTCTGCCTACTCCCTACAGGACCACCCGAGTGACACCGCCTCTTCATGGAGGAATTTTACCACCAAGGATGAGGACATTGGGGTCTTTCATGAGGCTGCCACCCCGGACAATCGTAGACATCACCAACAGGTTGTCCATGTTAACGGCCGTCAGGCCCAAGGATTACCGGACACTGGAGCCACACTCACCCTAGTCCAACCCCAATTGGTACCAGACTGGGCCAAGACCGGGCGGTCTGTGGCCGTACGGGTAGCGGGAGGCCATGTCATCCTACTGCAAGGCTTCATCTGGATTGGGGGGCCGGGGCCAGGAACGTTGAAATTGGAGTAATGCAGAACTTGCCAGCTGAGGTTCTCCTTGGAAATGATCTGGGAGTCCTGGTCTCCACTTTTGGCACTGAGACCCCTGCTGAAGCTCATCCAGTCACCACTCGCCACCAAGCTAGAGAGCATGCTGCCGCTCCACCTGCCGAGGTTCCGGTAAAAATCGAATACCCACCCCCTGCTGAGCTTGTCCATGCCCTGACCTGGGATTCCCCCGCTGATTTTGCTAAAGAAACAGCCAGTGATTGGACCTTAGACCCCTATAGACAGAGGGCTGGAAGTGATCCTGGGGGATTGGGAGATGTGAGGTATGAGTGGGACCAGGGCAAGTTGTACAGGGTCCACGGGGGAGCAGGGGTGGGCGCTGCTCAAATACCTCACCGGCAGATGGTAGTACCGAGGAAGTATCGGCGTGACCTCCTCCAGATTGCGCATGATATTCCTCTTGCTGGGCATTTGGGCAAGCGACGGACCCTGCATCGCTTAACCCAGAGTTTCTTCTGGCCAGGAGTATCGGGGGACGTTCGGGACTACTGTCGGTCTTGTGAGGTCTGCCAGAAGGTAGGGAAGCAGGGAGACAGGCCCAGGGCCACTCTGAGGCCCCTACCCATAGTCGGGGAACCTTTCAGTCGTATCGCCGTGGACCTAGTGGGGCCCCTGAAACGGCCTAGTCCCACAGGCAAGAAGTATATCTTGACCATTGTCGACTACGCCACCCGGTACCCGGAGGCCGTAGCGCTGAGAGATGTGCAGGCAGAAACAGTTGCGCAAGCCCTGCTGCAGATCTTTGCTCGGGTAGGATTTCCTCGTGAGATCCTGACCGACCAAGGCATGCAGTTCACGGCCGAGCTTACCCAACAACTTTGGAAGTTGTGTGGGATCAGACCGCTGTACAGCTCTCCCTACCACCCCCAGACCAATGGGCTCTGCGAACGGTTTAACGGTACACTGAAACAGCTCCTCCGAACATTCACTATGTCCCATAAGGACTGGGAGCGGCATCTTCCCCACCTCCTGTTCGCCTACCGAGAGGTACCGCAGGAGTCCACAGGGTTCTCTCCCTTTGAGCTGCTGTACGGCCGAAGGGTTCGGGGACCCCTGGATCTCCTACGCGAACACTGGGAGGGAGCAGTTGCCGAGGAAGGGACCTCGGTGGTGGCCTATGTGCTGGAGCTCAGGGAGAGGCTACAACGGTTGACTACCCTAGTACGAGACAACCTTGAGGCCGCCCAGAGCAGACAGAAACGGTGGTATGACCGGTCTGCCCGAGACGGAACATTTCACTTAGGACAGAAAGTGTTGGCCTTGAAACCAGTCAGGCATGACAAATTACAGGCTGCCTGGCAGGGCCCGTACCAAGTGGTGGAGCAACTCTGTGATACCACATACATTGTAGCTCGCTGTTCGGATGGAAGGATCCGGCGAACATTCCATGTGAATATGCTGAAACCGTTCATCGAACGACAGGAGGAGAGTGTAGCTGCTATTTGCGCTCCGGCTACCGATGACTCAGAAACGCTTCTTCTGCCGGGGCTGCCAGGGGACGAACAGTCCCAGCGGAGTGTAGCGGATGTAGATATCAGCACACGGCTGCCTCCCAAGGCCCAGGAACAGGCCCGCCAACTGCTCCAAGAGCACCGAGGGCTGTTCTCGTTTCTGCCCGGTTACACCACCACAACTGTCCACCGGGTAGACACGCAGGGTCAGGCCCCCCTGAAGCAGGCAGCCTACCGAGTGCCTGAGTCCATCAGAGAAGGGATGAGAAGAGAGATTAAGGAAATGTTAGATTTAGGTGTGATAGAACCCTCTGACAGTCCCTGGGCCTCCCCAGTAGTCCTGGTACCCAAGAAAGACGGAACTGTCCGTTTCTGTGTGGACTGCCGCAGGCTCAATGACCGGACCGTGACTGATGCATACCCCATGCCCTGGATAGACGAGCTGCTGGACCGGATGGCCAGAGGTCATTTTCTTACCACTATCGATCTCTGCAAGGAGTACTGGCAGATTCCGCTGGATGCGGACGCAGTACCAAAGTCGGCATTCATCGGCTTGTACCAGTCCAGGGTCATGTCGTTTGGGATGAAGGATGCCCCGGCTACCTTTCAGAGAATGGTAGATCAGCTGCTGGATGGACTGCAGGACTTCTCCTGCGCCTATCTAGACGATATAGCTATCTACAGTGATAGTTGGGAGGATCATCTCCGACATCTTAGGGAAGTGCTTGATCACATTGGGCAAGCAGGGCTGACCATCCGACCTGACAAATGCCACGTTGGGGTGTCCGAGGTCCAATATCTAGGACATCGGGTAGGATGTAGGAAGCAACGACCAGCATCTGCAAAGGTGGAAGCGGTAGCAAATTGGCCCACTCCCCAAACCAAGACCCAGGTCCTTGCCTTCCTAGGCACTGCAGGGTACTATCGTAAATTCATCCCCAACTACAGCGCCATTGCTAAACCCCTAACGGATCTGACCCAGAAGAATCTGCCTCGACAGGTTGTGTGGTCCCCAGAGTGTGAAACGGCTTTCCAAAAGCTCAAACATGATCTGATCCATGCTCCCGTTTTGGCTGCTCCTGACCCTTCAAAACGGTTTTGTGTTCACACAGATGCCTCCACCTTTGGATTGGGCGCTGTTGTGAGCCAAATCGGGGACGACGGGAACGACCATCCAGTGGCCTACCTAAGTAGAAAGTTGTTACCCCGGGAGGTGGCCTACGCTGCTGTGGAGAAAGAGTGCCTTGCCTTAGTATGGGCCCTCAAGAAATTGCAGCCCTACCTGTACGGGCGCTCCTTCACCGTACTCACCGATCATAACCCCCTGGTATGGCTAAACCGGGTCTCCGGGGACAATGGTCGTCTGCTTCGGTGGAGCTTGGCCCTCCAACTCTACAACTTTACAATCCAGTACCGACCGGGGAAGCAAAACGCCAACGCGGATGGGTTGTCCCGGCAAGCCGAGTTGGAGAAGTAACCCTCTGAACCGACCAGCCCCAAGCGGACCCGTTTGAAGGTCTCGCCGGGTCTGGCGGGTGTTACACAATGGGGGAGCTTTGTGAGGAACTGTCCCTGTGTGATC